>NC_084759.1:176479425-176788956 GCF_028858725.1 Colius striatus | reverse complement strand
AAGCATTGGGCTGGAAGGGAATGTTGCTCCATTTGAAACAGCTATCTACAGAGTGTAAGTACATTATAACTGCATTGATAGTTCCATTATCACAGCGTGACTCTATCAGACTCGGTGAGGTTGCTAAGTAATCAGTCAATTGCTGGTCTTTAAGAAGTAGCATTCTGAAAAATCAAAGGAATGCTGTATGGAAAACTATTGCTTTTGGTGTTTATTTCCGATGGTAGAACATACTTTAGTAAAGTACTGGCATATGTTATTCAGAGGTGGAACTGCATGGCAAATCCGCATTTACAATATTGATGTTTTAATGTGAAGCTCTGCCATAGTGAATAGCATAATGTACAAGGTCACTTCGAGATGCAAAAGAAAAATGGATAAGAAGAAAATAGAGATGCAAATCTGATGGGCATGAGAAAATTATATCTATCACATTTGAAACAGGTCATCTGTAGCAATAAACTGCTAGTTTCAAAACTGATACCCTTACAGATATAATGATGGTTCAGAAAATAGCTGCCATATCAGACAGGAGTCAGATTGCCTATTACAGCAACAGCTGGATCACCTTTACAATTGCCTGTTGCAAGTTATCATTAAAAAGATTAGTTGAATCGTTAGGCAATCTGAACACTGATGACAACATTTGAAAAATCCAGTCTAGAGCCATTTCATTTCACCTGAAGTGTTTTTGGCGTTAATATAGCTAGACGCTTTCTGTTTGGAAACTTGGCTTTCAAACCAAGTCTGGTAAATATTAATTTCAGAAGTTTTTAATAGAAATTTTAAAGTTCTTTTGTGAAGAACTTGATCGTGAGATCAAAAGGCAACAGAAGAACCAAGTAAATCTATTAGGCCTGCTCTTGCTATCTTAATTCCATCTGCACAAGTACAGTGTAGACTGAAATAGCTAGCAAAGTGTGAGGGAAAAAAAATCAGGAAATAAAAGAATTGACAAAGAAAAATCTTAAGGATATTATTTAGAATATTGGCTGTTCTGGTTGATAGAATATCTTTAAAATGATGTTAACTTTGTATTTGGCTATATATGCTCTTCTGGGAGAGATTAAGTTACACTTGCTAGCAGACAGTACTTATGGAACAAGGGAATGCAGGGGGTGAAGATTTCCGTGGACTTCCTTGGCTAAGGTATCTTAGGGCAACTTAATCGCTGGTCTGTCCAAGCTACAGTAATACCTATTCGTTTAACATATTTAATTTGGGTATTCACAGATGAGATTGATCATTGTAGTTTTTCTCTACAGTGAGTAGAGAACAGCTTCTCCAGAAGTTGTGTCAGGGCAGCTAAATTTAGCTCCTTCTCACGGACATTTTTTAGGGAGACTCAGGAGGCACATCCTCTAAAAGCAAAATTGCAGAGATATGTTCCCTCTCTGTTAGAGTTTAGATTACTTGGTGCTATTCGAGTGAAAAGGAAGCTGTATTTGCTGTTTCAGGAATTATGGTTATTCCTAGAGTGGATTACAGGGACAGGTTCTTTGGGGATAGACCTGTTTTTAC
The DNA here is from genome assembly GCF_028858725.1 of Colius striatus. Lineage (NCBI taxonomy): Eukaryota > Metazoa > Chordata > Aves > Coliiformes > Coliidae > Colius > Colius striatus. Next base: position 176,787,435 of record NC_084759.1, on the reverse strand, counting down.
TATGTTTCTGTAATATTTGACTGAGCTTTTGTAATTCAGATTTCAGATTCATAAATGTAATATTGACACACTTGTTAGTGAGAATCCAGTTTTGAGAAGTCTTGATACATCTTTTTTAAGACAGAGAAGCATATGAACAACTCTGCCTTCTCAGACTACCTGTAATCTTATTGTAGCCCTTCTCCTATATTCTTGTGAGGAAAAAGTGACAGGAGATAGAGCTATGGTGCACTGAGAAGTTGAGGGTATGGTGTAGCACTATGTACACATTTTGAGGAAAGATATTCCTGGAAAATTTAAGGTACTTCTGACTCGAGCTGGTGGATTTGTGAAAAACATGAATACATGTAGTTGTGCTGGTGTTGGCTGCAATAATAGTTAATTTTCTTTATGGAAGCTAGTATGAGGCTATGTTTTGAATTTGTACTGAAAACGGTGTGGGTAACACAGAGATGTTGCATAAGAAATTGGGAGAAGACTGAGCTGGGATTGATGACCCCAGCTGACCAAAGGAATATTCCATACCATATGACATCATGCTCAGGAATATAAAGCTGGGGGGAGAAGAAAGGAGGAGGGACCATTTGTAGTGGTAGTGTTTCATCTTCCTGAGTAATCAGTACCCATGACAGAGCCCTGCTTTCCTGGAGATGGCTGAACACCTGCCTACCCATGGGAAGTGGGGAATGAACTCCTTGTTTTGCTGTGCTTGTGTGCACGGCTTTGCCTATTAATCTGTCTTTATCTCAATCCATTAGTTTTCTCACTTTTACCCTTTTGATTCTCTCTCTCCCGTGGCTGTGACGAGCTCAACTTCTGGCTGGAGTTAAACTGTAACAGTGGGAAATGTGCATTTATCAACTCTGTCTTCGGATCTGATGGCATATGCTGGAACTTGTGTGGAGAACACTGAATTAATAAAAGCCATTTGTGTGATTCCTCCAAGTATCCCTGCAAGGATATTTACGGCCCTCATATTCTCAGACAAACACTAAATTAATTGCAGTACTGAACTGAACTGAATGTGAACCCCATATGAAATTTACTGTGTTTTCTCCATCATTTAAAAGACAAAAAAACACCTCCATATCAGTATGCAGTATTAATAGTGATAGCCGTTGTTTACACATGTGGTCTAAGTTAATTGTGTGTATCTATTTTTAATAAAGCTCTACAGTAGTGTTTACTGCTTTAAAAAGGAAGGAAAAAACCATGAAATTAAAAATCGCTGCTGGAATCCGTAAAGATAGATGCTGCAATATGGTACAATTTTCAGGGGATGCAAGTACAGGATCAACCTTTAAATCTATTGAAGAGTTGAGGAGAAATATGCATATCAGACAATATTGTTATTACTACTGTATAAAATTTGGCAGAGAATCTGATACATGTTTCTTGTATAAAAGGAGTTTGCTGCCTTGTAGTTCAAATAATTTGACTACTGTATACGAAGCGCTTGTAAAATAAGGAAGAGTTCAGGTCAATTGTCTCCTTTATGTTTTGTTGGCGGCTTTGGTCAGAATCAAGTTCTGTATGCATGAAAAAAAGAGGTTTGGGGGCATAGTGTCCCTTTTAAGTTCATTAATAAATTCTGATACGTTGATATGAGTAATCCTTCCTGGTAAACTTTTAGTACAGTATAGGAGAATTGAATACTTAAGGGTGTTACTTTTAGGCAAGAGGTTTAGCAGTCTCTGTTTACAATAGCTTAAAGATTTGTTGTTCCAAGATACTATTTTTTTGGTAGCAGATGCTGTAAGTTCTAATAGTTTACAGCCATATGGTAAAGAAGTGAACAAAATGTTCTACAACTTTCTGTTCCTGTTCAGCAGCCATCTCATAGTATTTTAATATCAAATAAGCCTAAAACTCAGAAGAAGTGTTTTTCCTTATTATTGCTTGAGCTAAAAGTTTAGTTGGGCTAAAAACATTTCAAGAATCCATTATAGAAAATAGACTTGGAAGACTCCTGCAATGAAATATAGAGTCTTCTGTGCTCTGTCTGGAAGACAGGGAATGTCACAATTTATTGTCAGTCTTTGTAATTGTATTGAAAATTAAATTATACACAATAATGTGGAATACGTTAAAAATTGGTGTTTATTATGAAGTGGAACCCTAAAAGATACAAATTCACCTTAATCCATTGCAAAAGTATCTATGACTGCATTGCCAGTTCTCTGTGAGTGTTTTGAGAAATTCTGCTTGAGTTAAAAGCTGGGCAGATGAAAAGAATAATGAATGAGTCAAAGAATGTAGGCCAGGTAATTTTTGTTTTCTTGTCTCATAGCATAAAAGTGAAAGAACATTGGGAGGCAGGAAATTCAGTATGAAGATAGGATTTTTTTTTTCCCCACACAGTGTGTATTTTAGCTCTGGAACCTGTTTTTTAGGAGATTATGAAAACCCTGTGTTTTTTGTGCTTCATTTGTTATTTAAGGCACCATTCAAAATATTTAAGGTTGCTACTAATTATGACAATATACGCTTGTGGTAAGTGTAGTTATGTGCTATGTTCTTTACTCCAAATTATATGTTGGGATAAGACAGGAAGTGGCAATGACTTACTTTGTTGCTCTTGGGCGACCTCTTTAAAGCATCTAGTTGCTTAATAGAGATGGGTAGCAAATTGATGAGGATGATAAGGGCGCTCCACATGACAGTCCTTATTTGATTTGTGAGTAAATGAGCAACTGCAAACCTGCATAAGACAATGAGAGCGTTGCTCCAAATCCATTCAGAAATTGGGTTTTTTTGCTGATAATGTCAACAAAATGGCTACCACAGATGGTTAGCTTGTAGGAAGGATATAGACTTAGAAACCCATTCTAATAATTATCAGCTATACGTGGTTTAGAGTTGAGTATGGCCACCTACTTAGACTTTTCTAGTTCTGTACACCATTAAGTTTCCTATAAAGAGTTGTAAAATACAAGGAACTGCTATTTGTCATATCATCTTATATATAATTAAGAAACAAAGTACATTAATGTGAAATATACTATTTTTAGATTATACATATATAATTAATCATAGGTAGAGATTTTTTTTTTTGAAGGCTTAGTAATTTAATGCACAGGAGGGCACAGGTGGGGTCTTAAATTCAGTGGGAGTTCCAATTCTTAGGTTTCCTTACTGCCTCTGCGGCAAAACACCAAGGACAGAAACTACTCTGAATGTAACGTTTTAGTGGATTGTTGCCATTAATGTGTTTAGTAAAATACATGTGAAAATCACGTAAAAAGAGATTAAAGATGTGGTCAGAAATTTTAGCTGGAAGACATTTTTAACACTGCATGGGTTCCTTTCCTTTACTGTTGCTGTCTTGCAGGTACTTAGCATTTATAGACATGATACCCTTATAATTGAACTTGCATGAATCATTTATTTACTACACTGCACTTACGGGTAATATATATCAGGGGAATTCATTTTTTATTACAGCTGATGTAGCCATTATGATGTCATAATATATGCAAGGATAGAGATATAGCTTGAACAGAACTTCTGTCTCTTAAATCTGTGAAACTCGGTACTATCTACATATGGATCTTGGAAGAGCAAGGGCAAGGCTTGGTGGTGTAGTATTCTGCCAACCCTTGACAACATCTTTCTGGTCAGGATAAAGAAATATTTTATCCTAGATATGGCAGTGATAATATCTACATTTAATGCAGAATTTAACAAAAGAAAGAAACAAAGAAAAAGAGACAAAGCATGGACATTTGCCATTTGAGAGTAAAATATCCTGTTTTCCTGCAGTAGTTCAGATGAGAGCATATATCTTTTAAAGTTCAATTCCAAGAACCAAATTTGAGGAAGAATACACATGCATAGACATTATGTTTGTTAGCCTAACTGGTCTGAATTGCCTGATTTCAAGTCTAATCTTTTGCTTTCTTTGGGAGTATCATAAAACATCTCATTTCTATACCTTCTTCCAAGCTGGCTGCTCTGCCAGGTCTGGACAGTGTAGACAAGCCAGTATATAATGTCTATTGAAAGCTCGCACCACCAATAGATTCCTAATTCTTTGGTCTTCATGTCTTAGAAAGTCCAGTGTCTGAGTGAAAGAATTTCTCTGCACTGTGGTATGAGTGGGAAGTCGTTTGCTATAGACAAAAAAACCCACTTTGTTGGTCAAGTTTAATGAATTGGAAAATGCTCAATAGATCACCCCTATGCTTTCATCTTATATATTACTACCAAGCAAATACTTAGATATGCAATTAGAAAATGAGCAGTGAACACTTGAAAAAATAGCAAGCTTTGTCAGCCTGTACCTATAGTTGGAATAGTTCACATGCCATTTTGTGAGTATGATGGACATAGATACGTGTTTAAAAGAAAAACACTGAAATTGGAGCAAGCTGTTTTTAGAAAGAAGCATACAATGTTTTTTACAGATAAAAGGTGGCTTCTGAATACACAATGTCTTCTGATGCTTTTTACAGTCCAAGAGGGATGGGCTCATGCAGAAACAGTGAAAGATTTGGTGCCTAGGAGTAATATATTTACGTTAGCCAAATCTCCAAAGAAGCATTTCCTTAAATACAGCACATAAATCTCCAAGAATGCTTTTGAGAAGCTTATTTTTGAGTTGTGATATCTCTGGTCAGAATGCCCTTTTTCTGAGTATCCCAGTGCTATTTTAATTGCTTAGTCAGATGCATTCTTTCAGCACTCAGATTGAAGTGCCAGAAAAACCCTGTCTGGTTTCCACTAGTTTTTTGGGTTTTTTTTTTGTGGAGAATTGGATTTCACAGGTTAGGATTTGCTGACTCAAATTTTAAAACACTTTTCTAGACAGGCATACAAGAAAATGTAAGTAAAAACTCTCATAAATAAAATAATTTGAATAATTCTGACTTAGAGCTCCATCTCCTTTTAGGAGAAAGCTTGCTGCTATGTTTAGTAGTTTCTGTGGTTTTCTGTATTTCAGTAAAATTTACAGCTCATTGGGAGCAACCTTTCAATTTAAAACAGAGAGAGAAGGTCTGTACCTGTGTCCTTAATAATCTATGATATTCACAGCAGTGTACAGGGATATAATATGTAGTTTGCTGTGCATATAGTGGTGTTTGTGTAAGCCTATAGCTGTGTAATACCTGTTTTCATAAAAGCTTACATACTTGCTAATGAGTAGTAGCAAAAGTATTATTAAGCTTTCTATGTATGCTTAACAGAGTTGTGGAACAAGTTTGTTAACTGAATCTCCTGAACACTGCTTATGTTGAGTACGTTACATGTTAGAAATACATCTTCTTAGTAGAAATACTAGTTTTGAAGAAAAAGTTGAGTCAGATAATGCTTTTGGAAAGTTTTGATGAGAAGAAGAGTTTCTAAAAATTCTAAGTATCTGGAGACAGAGTTTAATAAGGAAAAATGTCAGAAAACCTTCGATTTTTGAGGAAAGTCCTAGGCCTTTCACTTATTTTACATATTTCTAGAGCTTAACCCCAATATTTGCTTTGAAATAAAAGATTTTTAGTGCTACTTTAAAAGTGAAAAATCTAAAGAATCTTTCAGCTGTGCTTTTTTAGTAACATGTTGGTTAACCTACTAGGTACAGTAATAGTTTATTAGAAGAGGGTAAATACATCATCTGAGAAGCTGAAGTCAAATATGTACTTATTTGATTTCTGTAGCAATCAAATCAGATACATAAGATACTTCATAACCATTATTTAGTGTCCAGTACAGCTGTGATGATTTTTTACTTTTATTTGTAGCAGTTAACTGTGCTGAATATCCACTACCAACAGGTCCAAAGAAGGAAAAAAAAAAAAAAAGTCAGTTTTTCTCCACACAGAGGCTAAACTCCACCTAAAATTGAAAACAGATCAATTATGTGGTTCATCAATAAATTTATACTATCTTCTGCAGTGCTACATGTGACCTGAGGCTTTGGGAAGCATGAGCTCACTCTGAGGTAGACAGACAAAGCACATTTGAGTTATATACTCTGTTTAAAAGCAAAGATTGTCTTCTAATTTATTGAGGCAAGAGATAATTAATTCTTGGATTCAATACAAGGAGACAAAGAATTAGATTCCATGTTTCCATCTCAAAATAAGGCTTATAACTTGACGTGGCGAAAGCAAGAGGGTGTGTAACAAAGTAAAGCTGAATTCTTGGGATCATCAGACTTGCACTCAGAAGTTCATGGAGTCTCTAACTCTTACACTACAAAAAAAAAAAAAAGTAATAAAAAATCTTACGGCAATTTTGTTCCACCCTGTATGGGGAAAGCACCATTTTTCCTTTTTATTTCCTTCCTTACAGTCTTAAGGGGAACTGCAGTCCTTTAGGTGATAATGCTGCCAAACTGTGTTTCCACATAGCTGAAGCTCTTGACTGGAGAGGGGTGCAACTCTTACGACTGTGATCCTCACATTGCTCTTTTCATCTCTATGATAATTTTTGAGTGCATCAATGCCATTGCATACCAGATTTCTATGATGGTAGACTGTAGATTTTCTTTACACAACACTGGCTGCATGTTTTCTGTGTTATCTATATTCATTTTGATGGAACCAACTGGATGAGGGACAAAACAGGATTTGGAGTGGACTGGTCCATATTTCAGGGAAGCCATTTGCAGCACTGCTAGAAAACCCTAGAAGAGCAAGTTATCTTCTATATGTAGATGCTGATTAGTTGTGATTTCTTGCGCTGAGTGCAGGGCTCCTTTTTGCTGCTTGTTTTGACCTCCTTTGTGTTGATGTGAAGTGTGGGAATAACAGTGTGCCCACAAATTTCTCTCTCCCCAAATCGGTAACTGGCTGGTTGGCAACTATGAACTGCTAATCTGAAAAAAAGTCATGCAAAACCTCATCTTTTCACTCTACTTTGAATGGTGTCTTACAAGTAATGTGCATAGCCTGCATAGTTTAACATGACTCTGAATTGAGCTTTCGATGTAGGAACTAAAGTTTCATCATACTTGTGCATGTTAAGTACATGTAGATTCTCCTCCCTCTCCCTCATTTTTAATTAAACATCCAATCTTGTTTTCAGCAGTCAATCCTTTGTGTAGTCTACGGTAGTAAATTATATCAGTATTCATTGTTTTGTTGTGCAATAAGCTATTGCTAATTGGCATTTCCTCTTTAATAGACTCTGTTAAAGAATTATGTTAAAATAATTGCTGCCAGAAAGCAGAGTACAGAACTCTTTAATTACTGGCTAACAGTTCTGTCCTTCAGATCCTTCCTCCAAGCTATGCTTTCATAGAGCATGTGCTTTTAATTTGAATTCAGCTCTGTAAAACTCAGGAGAATCTATTGTCTATCAAAGCCAAGCTCATACTAGCACAGGATTTGCCAGAACAGATCAGACCTAAGGTCTCTGTAGTCTGGTGCCATGCCTCTGGCAGTGGCTATTTCTTGATATTTTAAAAGAAGGTAAATCTCTTCCCAAATTGCTAATGCATCTAAGCCATTTGTGTGACACTGCACATTTCTTTCATTGTCTTACACCCTGAAGCATGAGATTTGATTATCCTTATTATCTTAGCTTGCATAGCTACAAATGTCATTAGCGGTCGTAAAATTATTTCAGTTTCTTTTAGAAATGTAGCTGTGGTTTTTATCTTAGTGACCTGATCTAGCAGCAAGTTTCAATGCCTGTTTCTTTGTTTCATTCCTGTATTTACTTTTCTTTCATTTAAAACTCCTTTTGTTTTATGAGACAGATAAAAGAGAGGAATCTTATCAGATTTGAATATATCCTACCTAATAATGACCACCTATAGGAAATTCTCTTTAAGTTGCATATTCTTTTGAGTGCTATAAAGTTCTGAACTGTATTTCTTTTATTCCTTTATATTGATCGATTCAGCCTTAGAACTAAACAATTAATTTTCTGTGATTTTTTTTTCTTGTTATGTTTTTAAACTAGAAGCATTAATGGGCATTACACTTTCTGATGTATGATCTGATCTATATTTTTCAGTTTTATGTCCCTCTAATGTTTTTCATCACCAAAAATTCTTTGTTATTTTTCCTCATGTTAAAAAGAAATTAAGTAAAAGACTACACAATCTGTCTTCTGAAGAATTTTCTTTCTAAGTTAATGAGTGTAGAATAATTATAAATTAAAACCAACTGGAATTGGTGGTTGTTCAGTCTTTTTAGCAGGACTTTTGTGTCTGGTAAGTAGTCACTGTGGGAATTATGTAGACTGTTTATGGACTTTTTTCTAATTTGCATCATCTTGTATCTGTTTGAGTTAAATTTAGTCAGTTGTCATAGATGCTTTCTCTTACGTATTTACTAGAAAACAAAAAAAGGGTAGTTGCTATACTTGGCATATCGAGAGGCAAATTAAATGACTGTTTGTTGTGTAGCATATCTGAAAAAAAACCCTGCATAGTGTTCATCTCACCCTTTGAAAAAACTACTTCACAGTCCCATAGCGTACATTGAGATCTGTTCCCTCGTATTTGGTTGCATTTCTCCTAATTAACTTTCCTTTAGCTATTTGCAGTATCCTTGTAGTTCTTCAGCTATTTCAAGATAGTAATTGCAAAACTTTCCAGTATTTATTAAAAAAACTTCAATAAACTCTCATTGCCACAGTTGCTAACTTGCTGTGCAGTTCCATTTCCAAATCATTAATAAACAGTGCTCATCTCAAGAGCAGCCCCAGGGGCATTCACTCTTGCATTTTCTTCATTTTGAGGGGCAGCCGTTTGCCATTACTCATTGCTTCCTATCACTTAACAATTTTTGAAACCATTCCAGGACTCTGTTCCTTGCCCCAGAGTTATTTATTTTCCTTAATATTCCATGATGGAAGGACCTTATGGAAAGCTCATTAAAAACTTATGGAAAATTAAGTGCTGAGGGTCGTCGAAGCTAATGTTTCAGCAGCTGTCTCAAAAAAAGAGTTCAGGAAACCCATCCTTTTCCTTGTTGTTTGAGAATGACTCCGGTTAGCCTGAGGTCTGCGTAGCTCCCAGCAGGTGTGCCTGTGTCCCCGCTGGGCCCAGTGGCGTGGCCCGGCCCGAGCCGCCGCTGTGGCCTCGGCCCTGCGCACCACCTGGAGCTGTCCGTGGTTCTGAAGGGCCGCGCGTCCGCCCCGCCCCGCTCCGCGAGGAGCCCGGCCAGTCTAACTGGCCCAGGCGCCTGCCTGCGGCTTGTGGTCGTGCCTGGCGTTCTACACTCCTGCTCAATGTTTTCCGTTACCTAACTTGAGAGAGACAGGCTCGTTCAGTAATCAAACTGGCAGAAAGTTGGGTTAATAATTTCAGCAAACATGTGACCGTTGGCAACAACGAAGTGACAGACAAGGTGAGATTGAGATGGGGGCTGTTACCAGACAGTTACTCATGGAAATAATCCTTCCTGGCATTGCAGATACTAAATGTAGAATAATTCTGACTTGCATCAAATTGTGACTCTAAGAAATTCTATATATTTATTAATTTAAAAAATATTGCACTGGGTTTTATTAAAATAAAAACCAACTTGATAGATGTCTTTTTAAATGCAAATGAAATGATTATTTGCTGATATTTTTCTGTGTAAAACTCCTGCATCGTTGCTGCCTTGTCTTTGAATCAGTCTTACTGCCAAAACTGATGGCTGGAACAATAGAGATCGCTCTGGAGCAGGAACTTCTCTCAGAATCCAGGTCTTATCGCAGCTTTAACTGGCAAAGACTGCTATTCATACTGTCACTCACTGATGCTATATAATGGATAGTGTCCGCCTTGCACACCACAGATAACTCACCAGATTAGGAGTTAGATTTAATTCCACACACTCAGCTGACCCCAAACCACACAACCTCCCCAAACAAAACAAAACAAAACAATCCAACAACAGCAAAAGATAAATCATTGATGATCTAGGATGTCTGAATGTGTAACTTCCTTTTTCACATCTATTATCATTGGGACTGTTGTCATGCCCACATTTGATTAAGGCTGTTAAATACTACTTCTTCCTAAAAGTTATGACAATGTAATCTTGTCTATAATTTTCCCACAAAAAAGTTGCACACAAAATCAAAATCTGTGTGCTCTTGCAGGGATTTTTTTATTAACATTAAATAATTATTCCTGATTTTATTCCATTTATATGTGTGAAACATACCATAAATTAACAAAGTACATGTACTTATTCACAGCCAATAGTTCATGATATTTAATGGTTTAAGAATTTTCATGAGTAGGCTTATAGAAATAGTCTGAAGGTGGTGTCAACAGTACAACATGCTTTATAGGATACTGACGAGGAAAATTATACTGACAATAATAGCTGCCATTTGATCACCATCACAATTTTTTGAATGGTTGTCTCTTAACTGATGAAAGATACTCTTCAAGTGAATAACAGGCCCTTTTTCTTGTTTATACCATTGTGTAAATTATAAATAATACTACTTTTTAATTTTTTTTTAACTATAAAAGGATTGAAACAATGTAGGACACAGAGGGAGAGGAAGTCCTTCAGTATGTGATTCAGAGCTTCCCCGTTGAGTCATTGGTTTTGTTTTGTGTTTGTTTTTTCATCAGGAACCACATTGCAAAAGAGCTACAGAGACACCATTTTGTAAGACCAGGGAGATAGAATCTTCCCAGTCATTTTTCTTGTCCTGGGAACTGAGTTGTAGGCTGAGAGAGGCTACATGTAGCTCTTCTTCCAGCTGGGCAGAAGAAGAGGGGCTGTTGTGATATACAGCCTTTATTTTCCTGCACCTGCCTCAACTTACTGGCTACTAGAAGAAAAAGGAAATACACTGCAGTCTCTATTTAGTTGCAGTAAATTACTTCCTCCATCACAGTAATGGAAAGAAAACTGTATTTGAATTACAGTTCCTTCCTAGGACTCATCCTAGACTGATGCTATGGACTGCTCATTGTCTATCTTAAGTAAAAGAGCCTTATGTTCTTCATTAATTCAGACTGGAGCTATAGGACCTACTTCCTCCAGCAATAAAAACAATGTATGTGTGCATTATCTAACAAAAGGCTTTATACTTCACATGTATAAAAATGACCAAAAATGGAGTTTATGTGATACGCCGTTGACAAAGGGTCATTTCAGGTACATGTTTAATACTTACAGATTGATCTTGTCAAGTAAGTAACTGCAGTGGCAGTGTAGGGCTTGTCTGTCAAAGAAGATAGTGTGATCTCAAATTTGCCTCAAAGTCAGTTTTTAAGATAATTTTTTGTTTGTTTTATTTGAGACTTGTGTCTAACTATGCAGTAAAAGATTGGTGAAATATCATCAAGCTATTTAGATGGGATGGCAGTGTACCCTTCACCCTTGAAAGCCTATAGTTTCATTCAGGATGCATTCTAGATGTCTCTAAGGCTCTCATACACTGCTAAAGGCAGCAAAATATTTAACTGAGTAATAAATAAGTTGGCAGTGGTGAAGGAGTGATAAGAGTACTTTGGTAATGACTTGCAACAAATTTGGCATGGCCAAATTCTTTGGCATGGCTGACTGTTATCAGTAGCAGATAAAATACCCTTATTGTTTCACTGTAGCCTTCTGAAATTGGCAGTGCTGGAAATCAAGGAGTCTGGGCATGTTGTGCTGGAGCACGCAATCAGTATGCAGAGATCAGTAAACCTTTTAAGTATAAATGGCACATTCAGTTTCAACTTTGTAATAAAGATCTGTCTTCTCCTTAATTCTTCGTCATTTTTTGAGGTTCTTGTTTGGGCTTCTCTGTCTCTCTTTAACCCTGACTGATAAATCTTTTTATAGAGAGAATCCATTGTTTCCCATGGTGGCAGCACAAGGAGTTTCCTAGTGCACCCACTAATTGTTCCAGGTGATCCTAAACTTGTTGCATTTTTGATTGGTGATGATTTTTAAGTATTTCTAATGTCGAAAAATTTATTTCCACTTTTTTCTGCTCTTTGACACAATAGGAGGTTGTGAGTATGCAAACAGTAAATGTACTTGTTAAAGAAATGCAAGTGGATGTGTTTTTCAAATTGTGACAACATTTATTGTAAAGGTATTAAAATATATTTCTATGTCTGCCCTTAATGTGATCAGCAAATGAAGGAGAGAAAAAAGACTCCTCTGTATATTAAACTGCTCTCAAGCATTCTTTATTTTTATGCAAACTAAAATTGTAATAAGATGAGCTAACTACCTCATTAAAAACATCTTCTGGAGAGGGGGTAAAAGAACTCAGAGAGAATTAAAAGAAAATGGCTATTCAACCACAAACCTTGCAGTCAAGTGAACGTACTTCTAAGTACCAGGCATTACTTTTCAAAAGAAATACTTTAATTTTAAGCTTTTTCTGAAAGGCTGTTATGCTTGTGTGTGTATATTAAAAAAATAAAATATATACATACGCACATACATATACATTAAGGTTAGTCTCCCTAGGTTCTTTCTTGCTTTGAAGATAGGAGTTGCATTAAAATAAAAATTCCATTCAAGTTATTATCTCTCTAGCTGTCTGTGCAGACCATGAGGTTGGCCTGAGAGTATTTTCAGTACATGCGTTGAAGCAGTTAGTGATTGATGCTATATTAATTCACAGCACAGACACTTTGCCTTTGTTACCAAACATTAGACAAATTAGTTCTTACAAATTCATGTCCCACCCCTGCTGCATCCAAGCTCACCAGTCTGGCTGGTTAGTATCACTAATAACCTTCATTCAGAGTGAACAGAAGCATTAGGAAGGAGGAGTTTGCTAAAGGAAGGGGCAGAAATTGGGCAGCAACCACTGGAGTCTAACAATACATTGCAGGGCTCAAATCGTTTGCTGGTACAGCTCAGTGCAGTAATGACAAATGATCTTTTCATTGTCAGACTCCCCCAAATTAATTTTCCCTCCCACTTTTCATGGGGCCACATTCATCACGTAGATTGTGTTAAATGTACTTATGACAGGACAGAGAAAGATGGGTAGTAAAATAATTTGATTCTAGTAGCTTCTTATCTGGGGAAGTAAAGCAATGGGATGATACCTGTAAAGGTAAATATTTCTGTAAATGTTCCTGGGAAAAATCTACATAAAGGTTTTTCACAATATCTGGGCATAGAGTGAAGCCTGAATGAATGAACAAAAAAACAGCAGAAGGAAGACAGAGGAATATCTTTATATGGCCTGGAAGTTAAGCCCTGTTTTTTTACAGAGGGCACAACAGCTGAAATAGAGTGTGTACAATTTATGTCTGTAATATTATGTAGGGAATAACATGCCATTTTTTTATTATCATCTTTGAAGTTAATTAGTCAGAGATGGTTTCAAATGTGCTTTTATAACTTCTCATTAATTTTTTGCTGTACATTGTCTCTTTTTGGCCATTTAGAAAGATATAGAAAATTATATTGTATGGAGAATAACCAAGAGATTTGTCAAGGTCAGGAGAAGCACTAGAGCACAAGGAGGCAGGGGAATCCCAGCACAATCTAGTTGTCTGAAATATTCTGCTTATGGCTGGATTAAGCCAGATTAATTGAGCGTAAAAGGAGAGTGTTTAGTGCTTAGAGTGCGATGGAGCTGTTGTGAGGATTCTTGTACAGGAAAATGCAGAATGTGGGCTTGCTGCAAACTTGTCTCTAATATTTTCACTGTAATGGCTGTCCCTCTGTATTTTGCTTGTGTTTGTTTAAAATAACCATAATGAGCTGAACTGAAAACTTTAACTGTCTGGCCACAGATCATATTCAGCTCAAGATGCCTTATTATTAGCCTACATCTAGGTCCCAGATGCACAGATCTAGGACTGCTTGGTCTCTCTTTTCATTCCCACCAGCACTGGCCTTTGCTAAAGATATCCAAAATGTCTTCTATGTTGCACTGACACTTCCTTGATCTATGTAGTCCAAACATCAATGAATGTTTTCACATTTTTGCCTTTCTGATCTATTGCTGGCATCCCATGTAATGGAGCTGCTTGTTATTCTACTGCAATTCTGCTGCTCATTTGCACTGGTGTCTAATGCTGATCACACGTGAACCATGCCAAGTATCAGATGTGGTGCAAATATGAAATAAATATACAGATGCACTTTTCTTCAGGGAAGTACCCTTTCCAGTTTGTATTGTTTCACTCATCTCTCACCACGTCTGCTCCTAATACCTGCATATATCACTTTGGAATTCTTTGGTTCTTAGTATAATGCATAGAGATAACTAACTTTAGTAAATGTATCTATATATATTTTATAAAGTTGACATAGTTCATACTTGAGCTCTTAACTTTACACCGAGTGTTAACACTTGTAGTTAGACTTTGTGTCTCTGGAAATCTTCTCTGTTTCTTTTCAATAATGCATCTCTGTTGCAAGTGAGGTGGAAAAAGGTAGAGTAGAAAAGTTCCCATGATCTGTACAGGCTGTCTGTTAATCAAACGATTGCTTAGAAAACAAAATCATTGAATTTTTACTGTTCTAAAAATAGGTTCTAATTTTTATTCAGGTACCTTTGGAAGAATTGTTTGTTAAGAAGACCATTGTATTTAATGCATCATTAAGAAAGTATGCACATTACAATGCATAGTTACAATAGAGATCAAAACCAATTTTTGTTCTTGCTACTTTCCTTCAAAGTTATAGGGAAGAAACTAATTGTCATAGACTAACCAGTATTTCAGCATTATTTCTGTATTGCATTATTCTTTTGCTGGTGACAACTAGATAATACCACATTAGTGGCTGCAAAACATATGTTTACCTTTATGCATAGCCACAGTATTAAACAATAAGGCTCTGAAGCTGAGGAAATGGAAATGAAAATAGCTTCCAGGCAAAATTAATAAGAGAGTGGCAAAGCAGAATTAGAGTGAATTGCTCACTTGCTATAAAGGTCATTGCCTGTCTTCTTGCCAGAAAAGATATTGGACTGAAGCAATCACTGAGAAACTTGTCTGTTTTACTAGGGGAGGAGGTCTGTGTGTCTATGTTGGGGTTTTTGTAAGGTAGGAGGAAGCATTCTGATGTCTGTCTTGGAGTTCTCTTGTTTATCTTTTTCTGTAATTAGACAGACCAGATTGGTATTTAGTCTTGTTCTGACAAAAGTAAATTACGCTTAACTCTTTAATTACAAGGAGAAGGAAATCACCTTTCTGATATCCTTCAATTAGCTCAAACAGCTGTTAAGTTATAATTAAAATTTCACATGGATCATTTGAGGTTTTGGAATGTTTCCATTTAATATAAAAAAAATATTTGCATGTATGCATTTGCTTTTCAACAACCTTTTTTAATCTGTCGGTGCTATACCAGGAGTACTAATACCATATTAAGCAATATCTTTCTGGCTTTATGAATAGACAGCTGCTTCTACGAAAATGAAAAATGGAAATGGAAGGTGAACAGAAAATATCAAAGCTCCAAGGTGCACTGGAGCTAGCTCAGTAATAAACTTCCTTTTTTTTCCCCGCATCTTCTTCGCTTTCCTTATGCTCTTCAAGATTCTATTATGATCTTTAAAAGAGGAAGCAATACTGTTTCAAGATGAGCAATAATTTAAACACATATACTTATTCTATCACAACCTCTTGAACCTTTTAAAGACTCAGACCTGTAAATATTTTGATTTAAGTAACTGAAGAAATATTTCCTATCATAAAGAGAATTTTGTTCTGACCTTAAAAAAAACAAACAAAAAATCCTAAAATATCACATTTTACTCAGTGGATGAAAATTTGCTTTTGTAGTAGCTCTTGCCACTGTCTGCATCTCAGTGCTCAGCTAATGGTGAGGACCTCAGCAGTGTGCAGATGTGTATTATATTAATGGTGGCAAACATTGTTAAAACCTTAGGACAAAACATTTTGGATGCTTGAAAGTGAGTTAGCCGGAAACTGCATTGGATTACACCAAAGCTGCTCTATCACTCCCCCTCCTCAGCTGGAGAAGGCAGAGAAAGGCTCATTGGTCGAGGACAGGGGGAGATCAGTCACCAGTTACTGTCATGAGCAAAACCAGACTTGACTTGGGAAAATAGCTTAATTTATTACCAATCAAATCAGAGTAAGATAATAAGAAATAAAACCAAATCTTAAAAACACCTTTCCCCCACCTCTCCCTTCTTTCTAGACTTAACTTTAACCCTGATTTCTCTCCTTCCTCCTTTACAGTGGTGCAGGGGGATGGGGAATAGAGATTGCAGTCAGTTCATCGCACATTGCCTCTGCTGCTCTTCTCTCCTCTTCACAAGGGAGAGGACTCTTCACAAATTTTGCTTGCTCCAGCATGGGATCTCTCCCATAAGAAACAATCCTCTATGAACTTCTCCAATGGGGGTCCTTCCCACACACTGCAGCTCTTCATAAACTGCTTCAATGGAAGTCCCTTCTGTGGGTGCAGTCTTTCAGGAACAGACTGCTCCAGCATGGGTCCCTCACAGGTTCACAAGTCCTGACAGCAAACCTGCTGCAGCATGGGCTTCCCACAGGGTCATAAGCTCTCTTGGATATCCACCTGACTCAGTGTGAGGTCCTCCCAGGGCTGCAGGTGGATCTCTGCACCTCCGTGGCTGCAGGGCCTGCCTCACCATGAGCTGCACCACAGGCTGTGGGGGAATCTCTGCTTTGGTGCCTGCAGCACCTCCTGCTCTTCCTTCTTCACTTACCTGAGTGTCTGCAGGGTTGTTGCTCTCACGACTTCTCACTCCTCTCTTCTGGCTGCAGCTTTGCACCTACACAGTAACTTTTCCCTCTTCTTGAATACATTATCATGGAGGTGTTATGACTGTCACTAATTGGTTTGCCCTTGGCCAGCTGCTGGTCCATCTTGAAGCCATCTGGCCTTGCCTTTATTGGACATGGGGGAAGCTTCTAGTAGCTTCTCACAGAAGCTACTCTTGTAGCCCCCCCTGCTACCAAAACCTTGCCATGCAAAGGTGTGGTGATTTGACCTTGGCTGGATGCCAGATGCCTACTAAGTCGTTATCACTCTCTTCTCCTAAATGGGACAGGTGAGAGAGAAATATAACAAGAGGTTTGTAAGTCGAGATAAGGACAGGGAGATCACTTAGAATTAATGTCATGGGCAAAACAGACTCCACTAGGAGAGAAAAAGGTTTGATTTATCAATGAACAATAAGAACAGAATAGGGAAATGAGAAATAAAACCAAATCTTAAAAGACCTCTCCCTACCCCTCCCTCTTCCCAGGACTCTCCTTCCTTCCCCGCTTGTGGTGCAGGGGATGGGAGTTAGGGTCAGTTCATTTCAGATGGACTCTGCCACTGCTTCTTCTCAGGGGGAGGCCTCCTCACACTTCCCACTGCTACAGAATGGGATCCCTCCCATGGGAGCATCTTCCATTAACTTCTCCAGTGTGTGTCATTCCTCATGAACTGCTCTGGCATGGGGCCTCCCACAGGGGCAACTCCTCACACCCTGCCCCATGGGTCATCCACCAGGAGAATAGTCCCTCAGGAACAGACTGCTCCTGTGTGAGTCCCTCACATGATCACAAGTCCTGACAGCAAACCTGCTCTGGCTGGACTCCTCTCTCCTCACAAGCTACCAGGTCCTGCCAGGAACTTGCTCCAATGTGGGCTTCCCACAGAGTCACAGCCTCCTTCAGGCATCCACCCACTCTGGTGTGGGGTCCTCCACGGGCTGTGAGTGGATCTCTGCTGCCAGTGGCCTCCATGGACTGCAGGGGCACAGCTGCCTCATCATGGTCCTCACCACAGGTTACAGGGGACTCTTTCTTCTAGTGCCTGTGCACCTCCTCCCCCTCCTTCTTCACTAACCTTGGTGTCTGTGGAGATGTTTTCACATTCTCACTCCCTGATGCAACTGCCCAGCAATTTAGTCCCCTTCTCAAATACGTTATTCACAGAGGTGTTACCTCATTTACTAATTGTCCAAGTCTGGGTCAGCTGAGGGGTCCATCTTAGAACTGACTGGCCCTAGCCCTGTCAGCTACAGGGGAAGCTCCTGGCAGATCTTTGTTTAAAGAAGCCATCCCTGTAGACTCCCTGCTACCAAAACCTGACCCAACCAAAACCACTACAAAACCCAACGTAGAGTTCTATAAAGCCCTCATTGAGTCAGATATCACCACCTGTTTTCAAAATAGCAGGTTTTTTTACCATTTCAGAGCTGATACTGGTTTGTATGTATGTCTTTATACATTTTCACTCTAATTTCTTCTGTTTTCACAAAATAATTACTGAATTAAGGATAGATTTTGTTCTTTGATATATGCATGTGTCGTGGATGTGAATGTTTAACAAAGTTATCTTTGCTTTTTTTTTTTCCTGAGCCTGGTTATTCAAAAATTCAGATGTCGGGCAGTATGTGTGATAGCTTGCAGAATTGTGCATGTTGACAAGATAAAAGCACAGAGAGGTATAAAAGTGCCATTACATTTATTCCTTTAGTCAGTCAAATATTTTTTCTTAATTTCTTTTCTCTTCAGTAGCTAATGCTAAGGTTAGTTCTGTCTTAATTTTCTTTTAAGTATTATTGTACCACAGGGTGCTATTAAGTATTACATACTGAAAAGATATTGATGGCTTAGGCCAAGTCAAGAACTTCAGCTTTACCAGAGATAAGGAAATTTCCGAAGTCTTGCTTCTAGAAGTTGTGCAGTATGATTTAAAATTTACATTTTTAATCAGTTTTATAAGCTAGTTGAGTCATTAAATCAATGGCTATTTAATATTCAGATTTTTAATACGGGAGGAAGGTGGCCTGTCTTACTGTGCCTCTGTAGCACTCACTTCTCTTTGTGTTTTGGTGCTTTTGGTGTCTTCTTTCAAGCACCATATTTAGCCAACATGATTTTCTGCAGCTATTAGAAAGCTCTTAGGTTTAGGTTTCTAAAATAGTAATTTCTGTTATTTTAAGAATGTCTGTCTGTTGAAATACGTTACCTGAGTACCGATTTTTCAAAATTTATATATCAGGATTTTAAATTTCTGTATATATTATTTTCATAATCTCCTGGATTTGTAGGAGATCTGATGTATGTATAAGCGTGTAGATCACTCTTTCAAGTTGAGCTGGAGTAACCATAGTTTTAAGGAGCATAGAGGAAGCATGTAAATATTTTCCAATGGCATTTTCGCCTCATGGGAGGAGGTTTTTCCGTTTTGGTAGCTATTTGTCACCTTTACCGATGCTGTGAAGTCTCACTCTATGTTTTTTAACTTCTTCTGTAGTTTGACTTTTATTTCAGGGCTATTGACAGGTGCATGGCAAATGACAATTTGTCATTTGGAGTGGCTGCTTTTATGAGGTTTTGCAATTGATTTTCAGGCTTGGACATAGGCTACTATGTGTTTACTCAGGTAAAGGAGGGAAACTGAACTTGGATGTAATTGCAGGTGTCTTGTCTTCAAAGGCAGAGTTTCTTTGATATGAGGTGCAAAGAGTTCATACTCAAATTACAAATGAGTGCATTGTTACGCAGCTATCAGTTGTTATTATATATACAAAAAATGAGCATTTAAAAATACATTTATGAGTGTAACTGAAGGGCATGCACTGGAACTTTGACTTAAGTCCTAACCAGGAGACAGTTGAAAGTGGTCTGCATGTATACTATGTGATTAAAGATTTTTAAATAGACTTTGATTACATCTGAAACCCAGTAAAGATCACAAGTGAGTGTAAAACTGCATATCTTCATTTTCCAGTGCCTACGCTGCATTGATTAGCAATATTGTTTGCAATGTGCCACAGAAACTGATGCAGCTAAATTGACAGAAAAGAGAAAACAGCATTAGCTCATGTCTTGCCATGTTCCATCAGAGAAGCTCTTCTGACGTCCAAAGGCTTAAAATATTTTAATAGAACCCTGGCTTGTAATAAAATTTGAGAGCCAGACATAAGTAATTATGTCTTATATTTACATTATGTCGTTGAAAATGCTAATAAAACATATTTGTGGGCTTTCCCTTTAATGAATATAACAGTAAAACAAAATCGTTGCACACGTCCCCCACTAGCTTTAAAACCGTAAAAGAGGACGTTCATCAGTGTCTTGATATCAAGCTTGTTTGTTGTGAATTATGGCCATTTTTTGCAATAAAATTCAGTTTGGTGGAAGAAATGGATGTGCAAGCCTGGTTTTATTAGTGTGACTAAATATTGTGGAACTAAAACAAGGAAATTCTTGCATACTGTTACAGTTGGGGGCCATATGGATCGTAAACTCCTCTACGCATATTTCATTCACAGACTTCAAGTGGCATTATCTCATCACAGAGAGGAGAACAAGGAATACACTTAACTTAAATTTAGAAATTGTTCTCGTTACTGAATGTCAGATAAAGGTGAAGCTTTTAAATAGGAGTCTCCCTGATTTACTACCTTTAATGTGCACAGGAAGGCATGTGCAAAGCACATCGTTAGTGTGACAGGGTGAAAGGGGCAACATGTTTCTTCTGTTACAATGGAAAGAGGATGAATCTGGCACAGCTCTGATGTCAGAACCTCCATCACCTTTCTCACAGATGATGTAGATTTTAATTGTACTCTGGGCTGATTCACATCGCACCAGCTCCTACGTGACACTGAGATAGATGAAGCCATTTGTTGGCATTATCAGAGCCAGCTGTGTGCTTGGCTGCAGCTACAGTAGGCATTATATCTCATGCATAATCCTCTCATTGAGAGAGGATCACAAGCATCTGAACCATATGGCAAATAATTTTATTATGATCAAAAAAAGGACTCTTGAAGCTAGTTAAACAGAAGAGTCCTTGAAATTCAATCAGAAGAGGTTTTTATTTTCATGTAGCATTATCATTTTAAATTAATTTTTAGCTCCGCCATCATCTGTGAAGTACAGGAATTTTATTTTTCCCCCAAAGTAAGAAATTAATGTTGTAATTACAAGAAACAGCAAGGAGAATTGCATAGCTTGATTTTTTTTTTGATGTCTGAAGAGTGCCTTGTAGGTGCTAATGTCTTTTTTTACTAATTACACACTTGTATCACTCAGAAGCCCAAATAGGAAGTAGGAAGTGCCTGAAATTAAAAAAGCTGGAGAGGGGGAGAGAATCACGCACATTAAGCCATGGGAGTGCTGTGCTGATGTCTTAATGCCTCACTTCCTGAGGGCTGTTACCTTTTCCTAGGAATGAAAAGCTACAGCTGTAGTAGGAGCTCATAAGCCATTGTTCTTCATGTTAAAAAAAAAAAAAAAAGACGAAGACATTGTGTTTTAATTAAGTCAATGCAATTGGATGATGAGGAGGAAGAGAGAGGCTTCCGCTCCACACACAGTTACTGCTGGCCGGACAGGAGGGAATATGGGGATCAGAGACAATAGCAGCCAACCTTTTTAACCTAGGAATGAGTGATAGTACATCTTACCAGGACTGAAGTATTGCTGGGGGGCCTGGTCCTATTTTCTTTAGAGTACACAAGGTAAAAAAACCTTACTGATACCTCTGGCCAACCCTAGACACACCAGCCATCATAGTGAGAGGTGGCTCAGGACAGAAGTCTGTGGCTGCTGAAGGATGCTCTTACTGGGGAGGCAGTGTCTGCTGTTTCAGAGCCACAGAGGCAGAAAGCGATAACAGGAATCATGCCGCGTGTGAATAGGCTGCTTGCCTACTGGAAAAGACGTCTGCTATTGAGGACTTGGCCCTGGGGACACAGGCAGTTTCCATGGGGCATCTGGTAATAATGCACATGGCCTATCAGCAACTTTCATGCTGCAAACTTATGGAACATAAATAAAGGCTCACCAGAGCCAAATGGCAACGGCTTCCTTATCTGGGGGATACCTTTTTTATTTGGTACTTTATTGACAAATAATAAAGCCTTTAATTGGGCTGTGGGATGAATATAGCCATGTAATTTACAGGACCTTTAATTCCCTAGTGCCGCATGCCTGAAGCAGATTGGGGTTGTTATTGCAGCCTCATGATTTAAGCAGAGGTCCTGGCTGAACCACTGAAGCACTGTGAAATGTGCTTCTTTACTCTCACTTTTTAGAAGTGTTTGTGTGTGTCTTGGGAGAAGAAGAGAAATAAGGGGAGGAACCCCTGTTTCTTCTGCAATAAAGTGGTGATTAAGAAATTGCTGGTTCAGTTACGGAAATGAGAGTCAGCGAAAAACCCCCAGCCCGGCCATCACTCTGGAGGCTTCCCCTGCAAACTGCCCATCACTCTCAGCAGGATGTGAAGCAGAGCTGTGCGTGCTGGGCGGACTAACAGGGAAGGATTGCCTTTGCTGCAGCAGCTGCTGAACTGAGACTTTCTGGATCATGAATGTATGTAAATATGTCCAACTGTTTGCCCTTCACACATCTTTGGCAAGTTTGAAGTAAAAAATATTGCACTGCTCCATTAGTTTGCCTGCCTATTACCACAGCAGATGCTGTTAAGAGCACTGAGATGCATTTCCAGGCAAGCCTTCCATCTAAAATAGGATAAAGAAATAAAGGCTAGAGGGGTCCCAGATAGCATCTTGAAATGGATATAAAGCAAGCTTTGGCAGCAGGGCATACCACAGTGTCCATTGCAAAGACACGGGAGTGGGTAGCTCTCAGTCCATTAAGCAGAGCAGAAAAAGGTTGTGGCTTCTGTTTATTTGTTCCTTTCAGAACATTCTCCCTCACAGAATAACAGCTATTTTGGAGTTTGTATGTATTTGATTCCTGACATTGTATGTGGTGAGTGGCTAAAATGGCTACATTTGGATGCCAAGCTATACTTCATAGGGATTTCACTGGCAATGAAGGTTATATATAAATAATGGATGAAGAAGGGTGACAGGACCTGAACACTTGGGGCTTGACAGATTATCTTGTGATGTATTACAATTAGATATGCTTCAGTGTCACTTCATTTATTCAACTAGCAAGGGTGCGTAACTCTTAGATCCATTTGGAGGTGGATTTATTAAGAGCCTTAGTCATGTCCTCTTGAAGTTTGGAATTGATTTTTGAATATCCTTAGCAGCTTTCTAAATCACTTTGCTCTTAACATGTACATGATTTTTTTTTCTCCTCATCTCTTTTAAATACTTGAGATTTTATTAGCTCATATAATAGATGAGTTTATTTATTTTTTTAAAAATCTGTGGTTTGCTTACTTTGCTCAGGGCAAGTAGTTGCTAGACGAGAGACCACTTTGTCAATTAGCTGGTCAACAGATTAAATTGGCCTTTGGGAAGGAGTCGTCTGAGTTGTTTGTATAAAAAGCTGGTAGATAATAAGCCCCAACCACCTTATACTAAATGGTATTACTTAGAATTGGGACATCTGTTGAATAGGAAATAAGATTGGCAAAAATGCTGTATGCCTTTTGGCTTTTTAAATGGTAATAACAAGAAAGCCTGGCATGGAATGATGCAGAATAAAACGCTGCGGGAAATGCGAGAGCTGAGATCTGACTTTGCTGCAAAAGGAATCTCTCAGGCTGTTTGGTTAAAGCAGAAAAATAATTAGTGCTACGACTGTTAGAACTTTCTAACCTATCCGTATGCTTTTCTTCCCAATGTGATTCTCTCTATCATAAATGCAGATGTAGAGCAGTTTGCCTCCAATACCAATGGCTTAGGTGTGCCCAGTCTTTCCAGGCTGCTGTAGGCAGGATCTTTGTTTTTTTCTTTGAAGTCATCATTTATAAAACAAACTGTATTTGTCTGCTTTGAGTATTTCTTGGCAAAGGGAGTTGGTCTAGGACAGCAGGTGGCCACAGAACCCAGCAGAAGCTACAATCCTCCAGATAATCATCAACTTCCCCCCCACTGCCTCCCACCCCAGCATGTGCCAACCAACAAACATGTTACTCACTCCATAGCAACCTCCTCGTTCTTCAGACAGGAACTTAACATCGTTTGGGGATAAATTATGCTCATACCAAAGCTGATTCAAGCCAACAAGGTTTCAGGGCATTTGCTCATCCTTGTAAAAGCTGCTGATAATTGATGGATGACCGGCTTGCAGGACTCTGATAGGCTGGTTGCCTGCCCTTTGCACTCTGCCAGTTCAAGCCTTACAAGTGTGAAATAGCCAATTACTGGAATACCTATTGAAAGTAATAGGCCAATGAGCAAATTGCTACTGTGGGATGCGGTGGAGGTGTAGGTGGAAGAATGCCAAGATAAAGTTCTGATCCGAGCAGCTGCTCCCACCACAGCTTAGTAACGCTATTGGATGACCAAGTGATGAGAGAAAGGTATTTCCCCATTCAAACTGCAAGTGTCCTGCCTTGTATTGACTTAAAGTTTATGATGCATGAGACCGTCTTGTTACCCGGATCCTAATTTGCAGAAATAAATCCTCCTTTTAAAAGGTAGTTAAATAGGTAATAGGGATAGTCACGGCCATAGATTTTGTGCAAAAGCATTAAATACAATTTTTGCTTGGAATGAAAAGTCATATAGTGTGCAGAGTGTTAATACTTGCCAGCCATTTGCTATTGACAGAACAATTTATCTTGATAAAGGACAGTGAAAAATTCCAATCTATTCACTGACATCACATTATCAGCAGTAATATATGACTGCATCTAAATATAAGGTTCAGATCTGATACAGCTGAGGGGTTTCTGGTAATTTTCCTGTAAATATGTTGTGTAGTGGACAATGAAAAAAATGTCGCTTTTACCATGTAATTGGGTGACCTATTTTTATGTGAGATCTAAAGTTTTACTGTGTTTAATGGGATAGACCATAATGTTTCCTTTTTGGGTAACCTTTTTCTTTCTATAAGACTTTAGCAGTAAAATGAGTATTACTACATTTGACAGAGCAGAAATAGCAGACAAAGAAAGATGGAAGCTTAAATGTTAGTCTGGTGGAAAAAAAGATGCTGTGACCACAGAAACTTGCAATGAGGAAAAAAAATCTACCTGAAAAAATTGTTGTGAAAATGTCTGCTGTCAGTAAGTTGCTTAATGTAGATAGTGTGTCTCCTTTTTGCCAGGATAGGAATGCTTATTGATAACTTTTAGGCACGTGCTTTTTGGCTTCTTTAGCAAAAAGGTGTGATTGGTAATCTTAAACTGTGTAATTGTATATAATCAATATGTAATTGTAACCTGGCTTATTTAATTCAAAATATATTAGAAAGAAAAGTGGTAGATGGCTTTAGAGGAAGAATTTCAAAAGTGGTTGGCAAATGATTTTATGCAGTCCACGATCCTGTAATCAGAAAGCAACCATTGTGTAAAGGCCAGAAGTGCAAATTGAGCCAGTGCCAGCTCTCTGTATAATCTATTTTTTCAGTTGCCAGTCACTTGTTTAGTTCTGAAAAGAGAAATGACAAATGACATCTTGCCATTTGCTTTGAATCTCCTATTGACAATTATCAAGTACGTTTTAGACGAAAAGAATAGAAGATTGATTCATTTGATATTAAACAGGGATCAGCCTCAAAGGTAAGACTATCATTTCAATTGGGACAAAGTGGTTTTAAAAAGTATGAGCTGAAGACAGAGGCGTTTTGATCATGATTGCTTTATTACCTTTAAATACATTGCATTTTTTTACACTATACTTAAAACTCAGAGGGGAAAACTATTATCCATTTGTATTTTTCACACTGTGTTTTCTCCTGAGCATATCTGATTGTAAAGCCCCTTTCTTTGTGTGGCCCTCTGCCTGAGGAAGAGAGCCTCTCTGCTTATCTCCTGAAAAGATAGCAGGTACAACTCCTTTTGTGAAGATTTCCACCAGATGCATTTGTACTTTCCTGAGGCTTGGAAAAAAAAAAATTAGGCATGTATTAGGCAGAGAAGTAAAGTTTCTAATGGCTACAGCAGTGAAAGAACTTGCTAAGGAAGACCAAGTCTGAATATCTTGTTTGCATTTTAAGGACCAAGACCAATGCAGGAGTTTCTAATAGGTTTTTGTTTGTGGACTCCTCTGCATAGCAAAAGACTTCGTATACTTTAACAGACTTGGGACAGTTAGCTCCACCATGGCTCCTCAAAGAGAGGGAGAATGTCTCCTTCCTGTCTCCCTTCAGCCCTAGAGGGTCTAATACTTTGCTCTTCAAATATGATGGCAGCCCTGGGAAGAGAAACAGCCTCATATTATTCCCCAGTTGTGTCTGATGCTTTATTAACCAAGGCTGATATCCACAAATTAGAGCAATTCTTCTGCCATTCCCTGGTTTCTTAACTCCTCTCTGTTGCTTCTCTGAGAAGTTATGAATAGGAGCAGAGGTATCACGCTTGCCTGGCTGCAGATCCAGTGGGTGAATAGAGGCACATGCAGGGAATATTGTCTGCCCAGCCATGAGAGTAGAGCTCGCTGTCATTCAGGGCACCTATTCTTCAGGAATTGATGGCCTGGCTCTCAGCAGGAAGGTGGTCTTATTCTATTCTGGCAAATGGGTTGTTGGAGTACTGTGGGGAGTTACAGGCCTTTGCTATATATTGTCCTGCTTCACCTTTTGTTACAATTGTGTTAGTAGTTAGTAGTCCTGTTTGATGTTAAGGGCAGAGAGGGAGGCTCTGAAGAATTGTTCCAGTTGTTTGAGATCTTTTTGATGGGGACCATATAATTAGTTTTCAAATTTTTTGGCTTCTTGACATAGGCAAGAAAAATGGTCTGTGTCCCTCAAATGAAATGCCCACATATGACAAAGCAGAGACAGTTTCTTTTTCCTGGTAAAACTCTGTGTCACGTTCAATGAAAAGACTTTTATGTCTGTCAGGGAGCAAGTTCTGCTATAAATGTGAGGAAATCATGAAGAAAAGACAAAATCCTGCAACTAATCCTCCAGGAAAAAAGGTTAAGAATCCCCTGGGCATTTTTGATGTGAGAAGTATGATGGACACTGAAGCTAATAGACATGGAAAAGTGTGGAATATCCTGAGTTGTGACTTTTATATGCCTTTAAAGACTTAATCCTGAAGTAGTACTGGAGTCCTGTGCAGGATTCCCCTGCAGTATTACAGTAGTGTCTTCCCTTTCCTGAGTTTTTATACGTTTCATCCAACTTTGAATTGATTTGTACCAGACAATTTCACTCAAAAGATGAAAATATCACAAAAAGTAGAAGCAGATATGTCATCATTGTGCCCCTATTTCTTAATCTTTCACCAAAGCTGTCCATTTAATTTTGTAACCTGTGAAACTGCAGTGTTGTAGTGGAGTTTAGACAGCATGGTCTAGGAGAACTTCCCACTGGGTCTTATTGGCCTAGCACTGGAGCTGCAAGGTGGTGAATCAGACTTCTCATTTCCAACACACAAACTGACTACACAAATATCCTCCTTGTTTTGTAGGTTACCCATTGTGAGTTCTCACATCTCATGCACGTTGCACCTGGACTATCAGCTTCTCCCCTGCTAGTATAGCACCACAGTGGCATGTTAATGAGAAGCACTTGCATGTGAGAAAGTAACATGCTGAGGATTTACTAACAAGCGTACTTCAAGCTGTAGTAGAACAGGCACCTCATGCTTCTGGTGCCTAGCACATCACATTTTGCAGAAACACAATATGGGACAACTTTCTGCTGTTGGAAGATGTTTCTTTGTAAGGAAGCCTGGGTAGGGCAGTGAAGTGTCTCTAAGGCTCATTTGGAGACTGTGGGCATGGTGGTGGCTGTGGGGGAAGCTCCCCATCACAATGCCAGACCTGACATCTCCTTTTGCTGGAGGGTGCTCCTTCAGCACACTGTGTTTTTGAGGAATATGTCCGTCACTTGTGGTTTGCCCCTTGCAGGCACTATAGAGCCTATTACCAGGCCAGCATGGATTGATTTCAAGCATCCAGTTATAAGGCTGTAGTATAGGCTGTTGCTCAAAGCAGTTCCGCATGGAAACAAAGAGAGCAAAAGTATAAATGTGAGATGCTTCTCTTGGGTTGCACAGGAGTCACTAGGGCATGTGTCTGCGTCTGCCACTGAGCAGGGAGGGAACTGTATCACCAGACTGTCTTGCATCTATTCTGTCTATAGCCTGAAGTGACTTTGGAAGAAAATAGGTTGGTTTCTGTCAGGTAAACAGATATAAATTAGGATGCTTACAACACTGATTTGGATTGCTGTTCTCTTCAAATGATTCACCCGATATGCTCATTAATTATTCATGATTAGTTATTCATGATTTTTTACATTGGGGCAATATTCTGCTCAAAACTACTTCAGCTGTCTCATAGACTGGTTGAAAGAGACAAAATGCCCCAAACAAACCCCCAAAATTTTGAATTAGTGTATGGTAATTCATGATACTGTTCTGGATTTTTTTTTTCTCATTTCCCCTTTTAGCAGTGGATTTCTTGTGCTGACATGATTTTCAGCTACTGGATATTAGTCGATGGAATCAGTTGAATAAAACCAGGAGGAGTAATTTGGGCTGCTCAGCTACTGCTAAATTGCTGGCTGCCTTAAATATTTTTTGAGCTACCAAAAGCTTAGGAAGCACTATGAAATATAATTTGGAAGAAAAAAAAGTTACCTGAAAAAAATGTTACTGCTTGTGAGTTTTACAGTCTCATTCCAGACATGATGTAATGAAGTAACTGAGCTCATAACAAAGTAGTGGAGGTATTTTGAACGGAGGATGTGAGTATTTAGTCCTAGTAAAAAAAAAAAAAAGTTACTTGAAATGTCTTGATGGATCTAAAAAAATACTAGCTCTATTTATACCTTGCCTTTCACCCTCTTGGCTTACATACTGCTTTTCAGTCTGCATGAGTAAACTGATCACTCTCAAACTAATGCACTATATGTGTTCTAGATGTTATGGTTTTAATATTTTGGGAGGAAAAAGGAAGCTCATCTCCTCTATTCAAAAATCATAGGCAAGATTTGAGTGTTTGAAATAGACAACCCCTACCATTCTATGATTCTATGAAATATATTAGTTTATTAAAAAGAAACGAATGTCACTGACCTGAATGTGCACCAGTCATTCACTAATGGTGACAAAGGGGAGTGTTTGTACTCCTATATAACAAGCATGCCCAATTAGCTGCTCTCACTCACTATCACTTCATCTGCAACACTCATTTTTAACTTCTGTGTCACAAGTGTCTCATGCATTTCTGTTCATTTAGCTTTTTCTCTCAGCTGCAATGTATTAGACCACAGAATCATAGAATGGTTTGGATTGGAAGGGACAATGAAGGCCCTCATTGCACAAAGTGCTGTCCAGCCTGGCCTTGAACATTTTACAAGGGTGGGGCAGCCACAGCCTCTCTAAGCAACCTGTTTTATTGTCTCACCACCCTCACAAGGAGGAACTTTGTCCTAATATCCCAGTCTACCCTCTTTCAGTTTAATGCCATCACCCACTCCTTGTAAAAAGTCCCTCTCCAGATTCAGCAGGTAGGAAATCAAGAAAGGGAGGCAGGAGACCTGCG
Source organism: Colius striatus (assembly GCF_028858725.1). NCBI lineage: Eukaryota > Metazoa > Chordata > Aves > Coliiformes > Coliidae > Colius > Colius striatus. Next base: position 176,758,188 of record NC_084759.1, on the reverse strand, counting down.
TGGTTAAACAGGGAACCGTTGGGCAAACTCAAGTGGAAGAAAAGAGTCTACAGATCATGGAATGAAGGGATGGCCACTTGGGATGAATATAAGATTATTGTTAGAGGATATAGGGAGGTAACTAGGAAAGCTAAAGCCTCACAGGAGTTGTACCTTGCAAGGGAGGTCAAGGACAACAAGAAGGGCTTCTTCAAATACATTGCAGACAAAACTAATGCTAGAGGCAATGTAGGCCCACAGAATGTGGCAGGTGGCCTGGTGACAGAGGAGACAGAGAAGACAGAGTTACTGAATGCGTTCTTTGCCTCTGTCTATACTGCTGGAGACTGTCCTCAGGAGCCCCAGACTGCAGAGGAAGTCAAGTTAAAGGAGGAGTTTTGTTTGGTTGATGAGGACTGAGTTAAGGATCAGTTGGGTGCTGTGGGAGCTGGTGGAAGTCATTGCTAGACCGCTCTCCATTGTCTTCAGTAAGTCATGGAGAGCAGGAGAGGTGCCTGAGGACTGGAGGAGAGCAAATGTCACTCCACTCTTCAACAAGAGCAAGTAGGAGGAGCTGGGTAACTACAGACTGGCCAGCCTCACCTCCATCCCTGGAAAGGTGATGGAACAACTTATCCTGGGTACTGTCTCCAGGCATTTAAAGGTCAAGAGTCACTGGGAGGAGTCAACATGGTTTTACCAAGGGGAAGTCATGTTTGATCAACCTGATAGCCTTTTATGAAGATGTAACCAGGTGGATAGATGGTGGTAGGGGAGTGGATGTGTTTATCTTGATTTCAGTAAAGCATTTGACACTGTCTCCCACAGCATACTGGCAGCAAAACTGAGAAAGTATGGGTTGGATGATCAGGTAGTGAGGTGGAGTGTTAACTCGTTGAAGGAATGAAGCCAGAGAGTTGTGATCAAGGGGCAGAGTCTAGTTGGAGGCCTGTATCTAGTGGAGCCCCTCAGGGGTTGGTGCTGGGACCAGTACTGTTCAATATGTTCATTAACGATCTTCATGAGGGAACAGGGGCACTACCAGCAAGTTTGCTGATAATAATAAACTGGGGGGAGTAGCTGACACACCAGAAGGCTGTGCTGTCATCCAACAAGTCCCAGACAGGCTGGAGAGTTGGGCAAGGAGAAATCTACTGAAATTCAACAAGGGCAAGTGTAGAGACTTGCATCTGGGAAAGAATAACCCCAGCTACCAGTACAGGTTGGGAAATGAACTGTTGGAGAGTAGTGTAGGGGAAAGGGACCTGGGAGTCTTGTTGAATAGCAGGATGACCAGGAGCCAGCAATGTGCCCTCATGGCCAAGAAGGCCAATGGCATCCTGGGGTGTATGAGAAGGGGTGTGGGCAGCAGGTCAAGAGAGGTTCGCCTCCCCCTCTACTCTGCCCTCGTGAGTCCACATCTGGAATATTGTATCCAGTTCTGGGCCCCTCAGTTCAAGAAGGACAGGGAGCTGCTGGAGAGAGTTCAGCGCAGGGCCACAAAGATGATGGAGTGGAGCATCTCCCTTATGATGAAAGGCTGAGGGAATTGAGGCTATTTAGCTTGGAGAAGGCTGAGGGGTGACCTCATTAATGTTTACAAAGATATAAAGGGTGAGTGTCAGGAGGATGGAGCCAGGCTGTTCTCGGTGATGTCCAATGATAGGACAAGGAGCAACAGGTACAAGCTGTAACAGAAGAGGTTCCAAAGAAACACAAGGAAAACTTTCTTCACTGTGAGGGTGACAGAGCACTGGAACAGGCTGCCCAGGTGGGTTCTGGAGTCTCCTTCTCTGGAGACATTCAAAACCTACTTGGATGAGTTCCTGCATGATGTACTCTAGGTGGTCCTGCTCTGGCAGGGGGGTTGGACTAGATGATCTTTCAAGGTCTATTCCAACCCTTGAGATTCTGTGATTCCTTATAGGCCCCTTTAGGTACTGAAAGGCTTCTATAACGTCTCCCCAGAGGCTTCTCTTCTCCAGGCTCAACAACCCCAACTCTTTCAGCCTGTCTTCACAGGAGACATGCTCCAGCCCTCTGATGATCTCTCTGGCCCTCCTCTGGACTTGCTCCAACAGTCTTTCTTAGGTTGGGGGCCCCAGAGCTAGATACAGTACTGCAGGTGGAGCCTCACCAGAGTGGAGTAGAGGGGCAGAAACACATTCCTCAACCTACTGGCTACCTTTTGATACAGCCCAGGATGTGATTGACTTTTTGGGCTGCAAACATAAATTGCTGGTTGTATTCAGTTTTTCATCCACCAGCACCTCCGAGTATTTCTCTGCAGGGCTGTTCTAAATCCACTATTGCTCAGCCTGTATTTGTGCTTGAGATTTCCCTGACTCGTGCAGGACCTTGCACCTGGCTTTGTTGAACTTCAAGAGGTTTGCACAGGCCCACCTCATGAAGAATTTACTGTCATTCTGTATTTTGCCACCCACCCCCCCCCCCTTTTTTTTTTCATTTCACTCACTTCTCTTGCATATATGTGGGGTTTGGTTTTTTATTCTGTAGTGTTTGGGAGTTTTCTCCATGTAGTACTACCTACTTATGACATTAACAGGGAGTTTCATTCCTTTTCCCAATACACTTTTAAAAAAAAGTAGGTAAAATCCCACAATACTTACTCATACTTCTTTTATTGCTTGCTTTGTTTTGTTTTCACATCTTTTTGCATTCCTCCATTTGTTTTTATTATATGGTGTTCAGGCTAATTTCAAAATATTTTCCAGAGATTTTCCCATGCCAGTGTCAGAAGTAGAGAAGGTGTCTTTGGGTCTGGCTCCTCCTGGCCCAACACAAACAGGCCAAGCAGATGATTTTCTTCCAGCCTTTATGTCAGTACATCCTCAAATCCCGCGATGAGGCTCCCCTAGATAAGAAAGAATGACAAAATGATTAGGCTTTATGCTGTATATAGAATTAGAGCAGGTGTTCATCAGCTGTGCCATAGCTGACAGACTGCTGTATCTTTGAATAGAAAGTCTGTCTCCACTTACAAATATTTGTTAATTTTTAATTAAATTAATTGCAAACAGTCACTTGATACAGGATGATATAATTTCATATTTGTTTGTGTATGTGTTCGGATATGGATCATCCCTTACGTCAGTACTTGGCAACTGCCAGCTTTTAAGGAGAAAACCACTCTTCTATTAGATTTTTCAAGGAAAAATTAAACCAGAAAGAATTACTTCCTTTTGCACGTTGTGAAATACTGTCCCAGTTTGGTAAATGCCCCATGTTTTCGTAAGGAGACTATCTAAATATGGCAGTGAACTTGGGAAATCTTTGTACACACACAAAAAGTTTAAATTTGTCAAGCATCTCTGGATGAAATAAAGCTGAAGTCTGCATTCAGTAGCCTGAACCTAAAAGTGGCCTTTTGGAAAAGATAATGCCAACACCAGCTGACTGTGTCGTTAATGGGGTTGGTTTGAGTGCCTTTAGGACTGAAGTGACCTTTTCAGAAACTTTCAAGCGAGTATGTGAGTGCCTCCTCTAACTCCAGCAGTGTGTGCATGTATATTAGAGTTAACTTTACCTTTAAAACTTGCTGGAAACTAGCAATCATCCACATCTTGCCTAAGCCAAAGACAAGAGCTAATATACATACCAATTTGGTTCCTTCTGTGATCAGAGAGGCTTGCAGTAAGAGTGGCACAAAGAGGAAAATTCATCTGTTGAGGGTTAACCAGGCCTTTTGTTTTAACAGAGCCCTTTATTTGGAAGAGCTGGGCATGACAAATCATTACAGTGCAGCAGAAGGTACCAAGTAATAAAGAATTAAGAAAGATTGGAGAAATCCAATAATTCGGCAGTTTGCACATTAGTTACAAAATAGGGCCAGTAAATGTTGAATGGATGAGTGACATTAAAAGGCCTCTTTATGATCCAAAGTTAATTTGAATAACATTAATTTACAGTTGACGAATTGTGTCTTTTTGGCATTTGTAATCCAACCATTTATTAAACTGTAAAAGCAATAGTAGTTAAGCATTACTGCCCAGAATTGCTACTATGGTTAGTAACAGTGGGGATGGGTGTGGAATATCTTGTCTTACAGTGTTAGGGAGAGTAAAAATATTTGCTCTCCTAGGGAGGAAACCATGAGAGGCACCTTGCTGGCCCACAGTCCTTGCCAGCTGCAGCACCTTCTTCCTTTTTCCCTGAGTCCTTTTGGAGTGGAGTTAAGAGAATGATACAGAAGAGACAGGGAACAGAGCGGGTGCTCTATCTTTTGCCTGCTGCTGAATGGAGCATAACAAAACTTCTGATGCTACTGACTCCCTTGATATCTCAGCTGATAAAGTGGGAGAGACACAAGGAGCTCTCTCTGTCCACCCTGCCTTGAGTCTTCATTCAGCCACCACTTCAAGGAGGCTGAAAATAAACCCTGAGGACACTCGCTTCCCTTCCCCACACTACTGCCCCAAATTGTATTGGCCTTTGACATGCAGCATCTCCAGCTGTGGAGGCATGGTCTTGCCTAGGTTTCCCATGCTACTTTTTATAGGCAAGCCATGGTTAGACCTTTGCCAACGCTGCCTGGTACCAGCATGTCACCCTGTCTTCCTGAAATTTGGGCTCCCTTTTGAAAAAGAAGTATTTTGAGCACAATCACAGAGTGAAACCTCCTGAGGCTGGAGGAAGGGGGAGGTGAAGAGAATAATTGAGGACGTGTGTGAGCCTATCGAAGGAGCCACTGTGCCAGGCTGCTGCTAGCCACATGGCAAGCATGCATTGTATGAGCTGGCAATACTGCTAAGGTATCATCTCACTGAAGTACATGGGTTTAGTACTGTGGTACTTGACACAGCACTAAACATGAGCCACAAACTCACTTTTTTTTTTTCAGAAAAGTTGCTCAAAACTGTAGTCATTTTGCAATGTCTTTCAATTCTCAGCTTTCTGGAGGAGTTTCAGGTTAGAACTTGGCCGAACGCTCAGGCAGACATGCACCCAAGGATCCCTCTGCACCCACCCCATGCTGCAGCTTCTCTTTCAACCATTGTGTCGGGGGTGGGGAGCAAACCTTTGTTTTTTTATCAACAAGTGTACCAGCAGGAATGACCATCCTGGTGTTTATTTACGAGGACTCTTGTTCACTGAGCTGCTTTGTTTGACCCCAGATGTGATTCCTTAAATAGAAATGAAAATTCTGATGTCAACTTTGATAGTAAGGAAAGTTTTGTAACTGGCATTTCTGTCTTCTCCTAACAATTACCCATGGGCTTCATGTGCAGTTTAAAGTGTCAAGGATCAGTATTGTAATTTCCATCCCTTTTATGCTGGCACAGAAGTCCCTGTCTCTCATTAAAATTCTCTGCTTGTCTGCTGCATATTTCTTATACCTCCACCTGCTATGTCACCCAGACTTCTGATAGAAACTTATTTGTATAATGTCTGCAAGCAAAGAATTTTCCCCGAAAAGGTTGAAGATGGAGACACTCTGTCAGGACCTGACAGGTGTAAATTTCTTAATGTATGAGGAGTATATGAAAATACAAATCATCACTGAGAGCCAGCCTGAAGCAGACTGAAAAGCTGTCATAAGCAATTTTCAAAAAGTATGAGTTATTTGGTTCTCTTCCAGGAGGAACAACTCCACAGGCATAAATTCGTGAATGGTACTTGACAATCTTAACAAGTCCCCCTTTCCCAGCACTGAGTGTGTGACAGAGACGCGATAGGGGCTGTACTCTCTCCTCTCTTCTCCAGATACAAAGAAACTAATGTGATAAACAGGGGATGAATCCTGCTTTCCCGAACTTGAGGCATTCCTCCACTGAAGCAAATTTCAAGGAATTGATTAATCTGACAGTTATGCCATGCTGGAGCTGATTATTTGCCAAAAGATGTTTTATAGACCCCCTTTGTTTCCATTTACTGGGAAAGAAAATAGCAGATGCCTTATGACAGGCACCTTAGCTATTTTGTATGCTCCTCAGTTTTGTACTTTTTAACTTTGGACATGTGGAAAGATCATTGCTAACTGGATGGGCCTATTCACTGGTGTATGGAAATGGACTTTGAGAAGGGTTGTGCATGATTGGCAAATCAGTTCTAATTGAATAAATGTCAAGGTCAAAACAAACAAGTGATGAAGATGAGAAAGCCCCGGAGTAGCATCTGCTTCAAATCATATTAAAGGCTGTTCCGTAGCAAAGTGCTTCAGGGGGACTATACGAAATTAAAGAGCAATGAAGTTGCTGCACAATTTTCAACTAGAAATATGTGTTTCCTCAACAGAAATTGAAGGCTGGTGCTCTGGAAGTGTCCTGGCTGAGGTGGCAAAATACATTTCCGTCTCACATTACAAGTGCACTAGAGCAGATGGGGTGGCAGGTTTCTGACAGGTAGGAGGGCATATGGTACTCCCCTGCTTAGCACTCTGCACTGAGAGACAGTGGAGTGCCACAGTGGCCTTGTGCCCTAACTCCAATCACAGTGAACTGGATACGATTAACATGATGAACGTCTTATCTTGGTGGCTGTGGACATAAATCTAATAATAAAAGCTTGTTACAACATTATAAGTAACTACAGTCCTGAATCCTGAAGTAATCCTATCTAAGGCTCTAGATTTTATGTTTTTTAAGTCATTGTGAAACTTGCATGTAAACAGGCTGCAGGAGACATCCAAAGTTTTGTCTGATTTTCTTAGCTCATTAATTTTTGCTGATGACTGAGGCTCCCTTGTAAACTAGAAATGTGAGTGAAAATAAAAATGTACGATGCAGAGCCCAACAAACTCCTTTTGTCAATGTGACTTGCTTTAAATTAGGTGTCATGTGCCACAGTAAGTCAATAAATGTAGACTCTGTGTTTTTCAATGTCAAGTCTAAATATTACAAAATATCAATACAGCGGCTACCTTAAATCATTGCAGAGAAGGGACAAGAGCAAACACTGATTTGTTTCAAGTAGAATATAAATTTTCAGTTTAAAGAAGTGTTGGAATGTTGTTTACTGAGTTACCATTGTATTTTTTTAGCAATTGTTGTGATCTGATTTCAAAGTAGTTTAGGCACATGGAGATATGTTTAAAGTTCAGGAGGAACTGGTCAGGTTCTTAAGAAACTTAGAGTATATTTCTGAACCTTTAAGTGCCTAAACTTCTTGCAAAGATTAGCTTTCTGGTATCCAAAGGAAAGTTCTTTTTTCATGCCCCTATTCTCCAGGTTTTGGTTTAGATTCTGGAAGAGATCATCAAGATTGAATTATTTAAGTTTGAAGAACACTAGCCAAATAGTGTGTCCTTAGTGGTTGATGTTAACAATAAACCATGCTACTGCCTTTGGAGCTTTTCCAGCCAAGGCAGAAGACCTTTTGTATGCTTTATATAATTTTGTTGCAGTGTTGGCAAGTATAGGAAAAGACATATGTGAACGGAATTGTTCATAAATCTAGTTTCTGGAGGTAGTGGGGTGGCCAGTTCAAACCTAGCTTGATTGTTTTTAATTTTTTTTTTTAAGGCAGTTAATCATTTGGGTACCTGTGTCCATATGAGAAAATGAGATGACTTTTCTATGTCCAATGATCTGGCTTTAGGATTCTACTAGACATTATTTTTATCTTTACACAAAACGTTGAGAATGAAATGTCATCACTCAGTTTCTGTATGGCTGTTAAGGCCAGGTAAGGTGTGACAGAAGTAGAACGTATCAGTTGCTATGATAGTATCAGATGCTTTTTAGTGATTACTGAGAAATACAAACACCTACACAATGGTGTGGTCATCTAGAACGTAAGAAATGAAACAGAGGTTGGAGACCTATTTTAAGGTATTTTTGCTGCATGCACTCCCATATCCTGGTGCCCTGATTGCAAACTGCCCTGAGGTGTCTTCGGATTGATTCTTTACCCACTTGCGAAGGACAAATAAGATTTGTTATTCTTGTGCAGCATTTGCCATTGCACGTTGTAATGAGCTTAGTTTTTGTATTTCTTTTTTTTTTTAATATACCTGGTAACAGGTACAAAGTTGTGGCACCGTATCATGGTGAGGGAAAGCTGCTCACATGTGTAATGATTTGTGAAACTGGTCTTCCTTCTCTCATAGCAGTATTTGGCCTTTGTTAGAGTCTACTTGCTGCAAGCGTGACGTGGAGAAGACTGCCAAATCTGGATATTATTATTATTATTGTTCAAAGTAGTTTCCATTTACCAGACTAGCTGTAAGCTGTTGCACCTATCTTGTTCCTGTTTTCAGATCTTTTCCTGCCTAATTTGGTCACAAAGGAAAGCTCTGTTTGTTTATCAAATGTGTGAAAATGACTGCTGATCCTACTGTATCTTTTGAAGGTAATTTCTACCATTGTAACAAGCCAGAATCAAAATGACTAATCAGTTATAAGCCAGTCCTCATTAACTTGTACTAAATTATTTTCATTTGGCAGATAAAATAGCCATTTTTCCACCCTTAATTAGAATTTGGTCTAATAGGATTGACAAGTCAAGCTGGGGGGAAATGCCCTTCTTAATTGCTTTTAGAATGGAGTAATTTTTTTCAACAGCAGATTGAATTTGCTATTTGTCTTATAGGAAAAATCTGCCTGGTGAGCAAACATATTCTTTTTGTTTTAAAAGCTCACTGGGATTGCCCATAACAAAATAAGCTTAACTAGTGTTATCTTTAGACAAGTGTGTTTGTACAGTATTGCACTGTACTGAGACTATAACCATGATTTTGAAATGGAAGGGTTTGAGGGAAGTAGCCTTTCACTTTCTTCATTCAGTTTTCAGTGTCATCACCAAATGAGGTCTCTTCAAGCAACTTTCAGTGAAGCAAAAAAAGAATGTTCGTTAGCACCCATTTTCCCAACATAGCAGTGAATTTTTTTTTCCACTTACAGCTTCAGGAACATGCTAAATCTCTCTTTTAAAAGCTGTTTGCTGTACTTTTTTTCACTACTAACTTGGCCAAGCATAATCAAATTACTGTTTTCTTTCATTTCCTTGAAAGTCTTAGTCCTAAAAACTTTCCAAAGTGGGGATAGTTGATGCATATCCAACCAGCTCCAGTAACACCATTCTTCCTTTTTTGTCCCATGAATGTCTGGACCCAGAAGTGCTCATCAAGACAGAAACAGCACATGAGCTATGTGAGCCCAAAGGGCAAATCTCAGTGAGTCTATAAATATGATATCCTGATAAGCGGCTTGCTACAGTTTTGTTCCATTGTAGCTAAAAATACTGGAGCTGATCCCCCACATACAGGGACACTGACTACGAGATGTCTGCATCGACTGTGGTTAGTTAGGGAGATTCGTTACATTAAGTTTTGTTTCAATGCTGTAGTCTCTTAGACAATTTTGAGAACGTAAATCAATAACACAGTGACTGTTTCCCCAGAGATCACACAAACAAGAAAAAGCTTATGCCAAGGCTTCACAGTTTTTGCTCTTTTCCTTTTTTCTTCTCTAACCACAGTTTGAGTCCTTTCCTCTGGCAAATGGAGTGTAAAGAAAGTAGAAAAAATAAAACAAATGTTCTCCACTCCTGAATATTGTTCTTTTCAACCTTTATAGGGAGTTGCTTCCACTTTGAAGTCTTTCAAATACTTTTTCATGATATGAGAATTCATACAAAATATTAAGTTTCTAAGAAGAATTGAAATATTTAAGAAATAGTTGACTGAAATGGTTACGGTAAGGTGGAGAACTGCTGCTTTGTTTATAGAACAAGTTCACTAATATCAGTGATAGCTCATGTTTGTTACTCATCACTGTGCATCAATCCTAAAGTAGCCAAAGCTGTTTTGATTCTCATTCAAGAGAATGTACCCACTCCCACGTCCTCTCTGCCCTTGTCCTCTTTGCTGACACTGACAACAAGGTTATTGAATGAAGTGGTGTGATTTTAACGATGCAAACACCTGCCCAGTAGGAACTGGACTGAAACTACCAGCTTGTTTCAGATAGATCATTGAACATCTGTCTCATCGTAATAACATACAGTCACTACCAAATAGGGTTGAATTCAAACCTATGACCTGCAGGTGAAGGGCTCTGTAGCCATTACTTGTGCCTTGAACCATCTAGACGTTTAAATCTTCTGGAGGGATGTGTTTTGAAAACTTGGTTGGGAGAAAGGGAGAGGATTTTGTAAAAAAAAATGGTTGCCAATTAAAAATTCCATACATTTGATACTGGTTTTGTATTTCCATGAGAAATTTGAGAAAAGCCAAATGATATTATGTCTGTGGGCCAAACCGGTCTCTCAGTGTTACATCATGGTGGTGCTCAAAGGCATTGTGGTATTATGTCATTAGATGCAGCTTTTTCAGCTCAGTCTTCACATATTTGAATGTGTCCCCATTTTAAAAGAAGAGCGTATTGACATAGTGTCTTTGTTTTGTATAGAACCTGAATCTGCAGTTTTGTAGCAGCTTTCCAGTCCCTATTGTGCATTTAAGTTAGATTTGACAGAAACCGCAGAATGGTTTTGTAATGGATATTATCTGTGCTCCTGGTCCCTGAAATGCCTTTTGGATAGGCTAATATCAGCAAAATTTTAGTGAGTAGTCAGGGAATTACATAGAAAACATGTAATTGAACTTCACGAGAAATTGTTGACTAATACCCTTCTGATGGTACCTTGGTATCATCTACGGCTGAGTAATCTGTGTAAAGTGATTTGCATCACAGCCGAGTTAGCGTCAAGGGTATACTTTGGACAGAAGGCACACTTTAGAAATTAGGATCTCATTTTTTTTTTTTTCATGTGAAAATACACTACATATGCTCCCTGTTTTTCTCAGGGACTATCACACAGCTCTAAAACATTTACAGCTTTGCTTATGCTGGAAGGAGGGAATGAGAGGAGAGGAAATACGACAGTGGGGGCTGGTGGCAACGTGAAGCTGCAGCTCTCCATGTGCTTTCAGTGCCTTGTTTATTGCTTTGTGCAGCACAGCCTAGATGAGGCTCATCAAGAGGCAACTCTAATTGAAGCTGTCCTATAAATGTGTTGTTATGAGCAGATGTGGCTATACCAGGATTTTTTTTTTAATGAACTTAGAAATATATTAACACCTAAAATATTTCTGGCCAGCAACAAGATACTTGTCACAGACTGAGCATTTAAGCTTCATTGCAGAAACTTATCTCAATTTTCTCACTCCATTTCTAGTCCTCAATTTCTCCTGGGGATCTTGCCCCCATTAATGCTGTGCACTTTAAAAGCTTTTATTTGGTATACTTTTCCATGTTGACACAAAACATACCTTTGAGGATAGATTTTTTTTTTTTTCAGATGAGAGGAAAAAAGACTCTCACTTGGTAAAGATACCAGGGAATATCTGGGCACATGTTTAACTTACATTTCCACAGTGGGGCCTTCTTCCAGCTTTCCCAAGCGTAATTTTCCACCTTCAGCTGTGATAACTTGACTCCTGTTGAAAATGCAGTTACATTTCATAGTCATTTTCCCACCCACCTACAGCAATTCAAACGATGGTAGCCAAGATGCTGCTTATTGAATCATAGAATGATAGAATCATTATGGTTGTAAAAGACCTTTTAAGATTATCATGTCCAACCACTAACCTCACACTACCAAGCCCATCACTAAAGTAAACCACATCCCTCAGCACCTCATCTATGTGTCTTTTACATTTCTCCAGGGATGGTGACTGCACCACCTCCCTGGGCAGCCCGTTCTAATGCTAAATAACCTTCTTGGTGAAAAAGTTCTTCCTAGTGTCCAATATAAACCTCTCCTGGCCCAACTTCAGCCTATTTCCTCTCGTCCTATCATTGATTACTGGAAAGAAGAGATTGGCTCCCACCTCAGTATGACTCCCTTTCAGGTAGTTGTAGAGAGTGATCATGTCTCCACTCAGGCTCCTCCAGACTAAACACCCACTTCTCCAGCCACTTCTCATCAGAATTGTACTCCAGACCCTTCACCAGCTTTGTTGCCTGTCTCTAGACACACTTCAGCACCTCAATGTCCTTTATGTCGTAAGGGACCCAGAACCGAACTCAGTACTCAAGGCATGACTTCATCATTGCCGAATACAGGGGGACGATCACTTCACTGGTCCTGCTGGCCACACTATTTTTGATACAAGCCAGGATGCCATTGGCCTTCTTGGCCACCTGGACACACTGCTGGCTCATGTTCAGACGGCTGTTGATCAACACCCTCAAGTCTTTTTCTGCCAAACAGCTTTCCAGCAACTCTTCCCCAATCCTGTAGTGTTGCATGGGGTTGTTGTGGCCCAAGTGCAGGACCTGGCTCTTGGCCTTTTTGAAACTCATACAATTGGACTTGGCCCATCTATCCAGCCTGTCCAGATCCCTCCGAAGAGACTTTCTGCCTTCAACCATACTACGCTCCTACCCAGCTTTGTATCATCTTCAAACTTTGTGAGGATGTGCTCAATCTCCTCATCCAGATAACTGATTAAGACATTAAACAGAACAGGCTTCAGCACTGAGCCCTGGGGAACATCACAGGTGACTAGTTGTCAACTGGATTCCCATTCCCCACCACTCTCTGGGCCCGGCCATCCAGACATTTTTCTACTCATCGCAGAGTAGGTCCATCCAAGCCATGGGCACTCAGTTTCTCCAGGAGGATGCCGTGGGAGACTGTGTCAAAGGCCTTATTAAAATCCAGGAAGACCACATCAGCAGCATTTCCCTCATCCACTAAGCAGGTCATCTTGTCATAGAAGGAGATCAGGTCAGTCAGGTAGGACATACCCTTCATAAAGCCATGTTGGCTGAGCCGGAACCCTTGGTTATCCTGTATGTGCCTCAGGATGGCACTCAGGATAATCCATTCCATAACCCTCCCTGGCACCGAGGTCAGTCTGACAGGCCTGTAGTTCCCAGGATCCTCCTTCCAACCCTTCTTGTAGATGTGTGTCACATTTGCCAGCCTCTTGTCTGCTAGAATCTCCCTGGTGAGCCAGGACTGCTTGTAGATGATGGGAGTGGCTCAGTGAGCACTTCCACCAGCTCCCTCAGCACCCTCAGGTGTTTTCCATCTGGCCCCATTGACTTGTGTCAGTCAAGGCAGAGCAGCAGGTTACACACCATTTCCCCTTGCACCAAGGAGGTTTCATTCTGTTCCCTGTTGCTGTCTTCTCACAGGTGCCCAGAGAACAACTGGTTTTACTATTGAGGACTGAGGCAAAGAGGGTATTAAGTACCTCAGCCTTATCCTCATCCATGGTCATTAAACTTCCCCTTGTGTCCATTAAATGATGAAGATTCCCTTTAGCCCTCTTTTTGTTGCTGATATAATTCTAGAAGCTCTTCTTATTGTCTTTTACAGCTGTGGCCAGCTTAAATTCTAGTTGTGCCTTGGCCCTTCTAATTTTTTCCCTACATGGACTCACAACATTCTTGTAGTCCTCTTGAGCTGCTTGGCCTTTCTTCCAGAGATCATAAATTCTCTTTTTCTTCCTGAGCTCCAGCAGAAGCTCCCTGTTCAGTCATAGTGGTCTCCTGCCACTGGCTCATCTTCTTACACATGGGAACAGCTCAATCCTGCACCTTTAAGATTTCCTTCTTGAACAATGTCCAGCCTTCTTGGACTCTTTTGCCCTTCAGGACTGCCTCCTGAGGGACTCTAGCAACCAACCTCCTAAACAGGTGAAAGACTGGAAATCTAAGGTAGCAGTTCTGCTGATTCCCCTCCTTGCTTCTCTGAGGACTGGGAACTCAGTCATTTCATGGTCACGATGCCCAAGATGGCCTTCAACCATCATATCCCCCACAAGAATGTCTTTGCAAACACCAGATTGAGCAAGACACCTTCCCTCATTGGCTCTCTCACCAGCTGTGTGATCATCTCTACTTGGCATGGGAATGAAGGACAACAAAAGTCACTGTGGGTTGTACAGAGTGAAAAAAGGTGGTAACTGTACAATGAAGAGCAGTTACAAACCTGGACAGCAAAACATGTGAACCTTCCTGGCTGCAGCTTTGTGGTACCTTGCTGCAACCAGACAGAGCTTCTCAGTCTTTCTTTGATGTCCCTCTCCTGTCTATTATCTGGAAAACTGACCAGTGAACTAAAATATGAGTGAGTCAGCTTCAGTGAAATACCCTATTATTGTCCATAATTTTAGAGTCACATTTTTTGTTTTGTTTTTTTTTATTTTTTGATTGAAGCAGCTTTCTTTGGGAGTCCTAAGCTCAGATGAAAGATATTTTCTAGAATTATCAGAAAAGTTGAGGAAATGTGACAGCACTTGCAGAAAGTGTGTAGTGGGGATTTATTTTAGGCTATTCATGTTATGTTAAGCTTAAGCAGGTATTCCAGAGGTGAAACTTTTCTGTGCTTTGGTGTTTGTTTGATCTGAGCCTTTGCAACATCCCTGCTCTGTTGCTTTGGTATGGGGTTGTGGTTCTGTGCTCCTTAGAGAGCACTGCTTGTGAAGTCATCTCTGGCGAGGATGATGCCGGGGTGCAGGGGCATGTGTGCTACTTTGGGGAAAATGGAAGTGAGCATACTCGTACTTTGGACTATGAAGCTATCCATGAATGAAGAAACCATTCTGTACCAAACCCTAATTCATTACAATCAAAAAAACCCCAACTAAACCCAAACCTTAAAGAAGTTCACTGTATTCCTGCAACAGAAGTGACGTGCTGGCAAGTGATTATTTAACTTTTAGCTGTGTAAAGCAGTGGCTGATTTGTAAGTGTGATTCCTTCTGGGCTTTCAGTTATGTATCTGGATGCAGAACTTGCATTCCCCATGGATTTGACACTGTCAGACCTATCGCTTTGTCTTATGGGGATCAACATTATCTTGGTCAAAAGCATCATGCCCCGCCATGGATAAGGTTCTCTCCTGGAGGGCTGGTGACAGCATAGCCAGCTGCAAGTGTAGGTTGGGGTGGTGTTCAGGAAATGCTGGATAGGGCAGGGGAGGAAAAGGTAGGAAGGATCTATTTTGTAGCTGAATTCTGAGCGAAGACTTCTTTGTCATAAGCGCTGTCAAACAGCCTTGTTGCTATGGCAACGCTGTCTAGATAACCCATTTGGGAAAATACTTGTAGGACCTAACACTCTATCATCTGTCATTCAATAATTTCATGTTCATAATAACTAGGAAATCAATGGCCATCCTCCGAGACAGTTAGCTGAAGGGGTAAGCATGCCACTGCCAGCACACAGCCCGGGCTCGCTCGCCTTTGCTTGCCGGGACGCTCACGCTGACCGCAGAGCCTGGGCCTGACTCGCTGTTGGGAACCCACGCAGAGGTTAACGACGGGTTCAGGCTCATGATCAAATTCAATGATGCTGTTGACACCCATAAGAGACACACAAATGACATACAAAGCCATTGTTATAGTGTGAGGAAGCAAAGATTTAAGCAGAATTAGCATTTCATGTTTTAGAACATTGAGGAAAGCTACGTGCTCAAGTTATCGCATGGCCAGCATGAACAAATGCAGTAACTTAAAGGCATTTTTTTCTTATCTTTGCTTTCTAATTAAACTGCTTATCATCATAAAGGCTGTGTTACCTGCATGTTACGTATTGAATATAAAGCAATCACAGAATGGTAATTAAAATTCTTAAACATGCACCCATTGACTTTACATACAATTAGTTTACTGCAGTGTGTCATTTATTAATGGTGCGAGTTTTCAGAACTGAGACTCTGGTTTGCTATGCAGTGAAAGATGTGTTTAGTAATTATTTTGGCAAGATTTATCTGTTTTGAAAAAAAAAATAGTGCTAATATATATCTCTGGTAAGTAATACTGTCAATAAAAGGCATGTTAAATTGAGGCTTGGGGAGAGAGGAGTAGTCCTTGCTGATTGAGGTATTACAGACGTGAAGAGAAGGTAATTCTTATCACTTTATTAACAGTATTTGAAAGATGCTCGTTCTTATCATTCACAACAGGAGTTGCTTTTTCCTTTTAAAAATTTTTTTGGATCATAAAGATAAGGAGCCTCTTTTCCAGCAGACTGTTTCAGTACGTTTTGAGTCCAATTAGCAGACAATGCAAGACAGATGCTTACAGGGCCACTGGCTTTGGAAACAGATCTCTTGTTTGTGCCAGGGAAGGTGGTGAATACTCAGTTTGTATAGTTTTCTGCAAAGAGAATGTGGTTTTTGAAGGGAAATTCATGGATCACTCTGCAAATGTAGTAATAGTCATGCAAAGTGATACCTTAGGGATTAACATGGGAAATGAGAAGGCATTGAGGTCCTCCTTCTTTTGTAACCCAAGGTCAAACTGAGAGCTTCCAGGGTGGTTACTTCAAGCAGCATTATTTTATGCCCTGCTTTGTTTTCTTGAGGTAAGCATTTGCTTCTGCAGCTTTTGAAAATGTGTTTGATTACAGCATGTCCAATTACAGTCTCAGTATGTACTTTCTGTGTAAAATGTTTTCAGTTGTTCAAATCAACAGAAATACTTTCAGGTCCTAATTCTTGGCTCTGAGTTGGAATTGTTAAGTCTTAGAAGCCGTGTGTATTACATTCATCCACTTGTGGTTTAAGTTTAGAGTGGCTTGGATTCCTGTATTATGTCATTTGGAAAAATAATTTCCTGGAATAATCTGTTCAAAAGTGGGAGAAGAAAACCTTTTCAAGGGGAATTTTTGGTTCCATATGGAAAAGCAATCTGGAGAAGGCACCAAAGGGGTTAGCAATAAACCCACCATTGAAGAGAACTGAAAAACTGTCCTTGAGAAAAGTACATCAAGATAAGAAGATAAGAAGGAATAAGAGCAGATGGCTAGAGAGGAAACAAGTAGGTGCTTGAAGAGGCACAAGTAACTTTTCGCATCAGATCCACGTAGCAGTCCTTGTAGCTGTCAGTTGTATGTAAAGAGCAAGCTTCTCACCTGTGTGACAGAATGACAAAGCCTTATTTCCTTGTGTGCGTGGGTGCTAGGTACCTCCTTGTGTGTGCATTGCAGGGCGATGCTCCCATGGCCTCTCTGGTTGCCTCCATTCACACTGGGGCATTTGGCAAGGGAAAAGCTGTCTTGAGTGGGCAAATGAATGTGTTCTGTTGGCAACTTTTATTGAGATTATTAAGGAAAAGCAGGGAAGCAGTATGATAGTTCATTTATTTGCCTTGATGAACAAAATTGACAGTTTCCTATGGGGATTCTCATATTTGCTTAGTGTGGACTTTAAGGAAGGACTCGTAGAGATATTAATGCATTTATTATTTATTGATTAGGCCTTATGCTTCCCCCCAGCATTTGTCAGTAACTGCTATTTTCTGTCACCCACTAGAAGATGGAAAGGATGAGAATTTGCAAGAGTGCCAAGGGAGCACGAAGTGTGACTGTCTCTTCCATACTTAATGTGAGTGGATAAATACACAATATCAGTTTCCAGTGCTGGCTCTTGCTTCAGCCGTGCAAGTCCTCCTTCCCTCTCCTCCTTCCTCGCCTCTCCTAATAGAAGAGGAAAGCTGGGAAGAAATTGTAACGTGACATTTCCTGTGTGTTGCAGGGGATAAATATTGCCTCCCCTGGTGCTGCTTTGATGGATCTATTTTTAGTCAGGGGTTAGATAAGTAAAGCTTGCACTGGAAAGTGCGAAATAGCATTGATCAGACTGTCTTCTGAAGCAGGGTGAAAGACAACAAAAAATCAGGTAAACCTGTGACCCAGGCATCCTGGTTTATTTTGTAGTGTGCAGGAAGGAGGTGTGCAGCTGTTGCTTGCTTTAACACCCATGCTGGGATTGTCCCGGGGAGCAGTCCCAACAAGCACAGCTGCGCCCAGCCTGTGCTTTGCAGGCCTTGGACAGCACTGCCATCTGCCAGGCGCTGGGTACAGTCTGAAAAGGTCTCCACAGCTTTCCACTCAACATGAGGAGTCGTCTTAGAGTTCAGCTCTTGGGAGTGCAGGGGAAATTTTGAAGCCAAAGGTGAGGGGAAATAAGGTGGAGATCTGGGAAGGAGCAGGGCGTGATGGACAAAAGCAGTATCCTGCAGCCAGGGGCCTTTTTGAAGTCCTGGATGGATAAATGGGGAAATACATGCAGAGTTGTGGAAAGGCTGGGCATAGGAAACAAGAAAATATGCAGCAGGATATGCAAAGGTAAAGTCTGACATACACTGAAGAAAGGAGAAAATATGATAAACTGCATAGGTTTGTGTTGCTGGCTGAAAGGTAGTACAAATTCTGTTATTTATGTTCTTTGTAGTTTATTGCAAGAACTACCTTCAAAGATTTTTTTTTTTGTATAGTGTTTAGTGTCATATCATTTTTATTTCTTTGTGATGTATATAAAGATCTCAAAACACTTTTATTATCCCAAAGAATTGCTGAAATTAATTAGATGCCAACCTCTGGTGTGTTACTGCTCTGCCGTCATCTGCTTGGTGCTTGGTACCTCCCTCACCATGGAGCTTCTTGGTGCTTCATACACTAGTACTGAAGTTTGAAAATTGTCATATTTCAGTATTATGCATTGCTCAATTTCCATCTTATTCACACATTTGTAAGATGGTGATAACATTACCTGGCTTTGTGAGATACTCTATTATCTCTGTATGAAAAATTCTGTATGAAACTCGACTTCTATTGTTATGTAAACAGTTTACTGACATGTGGAATATTTTTTTGTACAAGTTAAATTTAATGATTTTTAAATAATCTGGTTTACTTGCTTGGAATTGTTTGCTCTTCTGCTTGTGCCTGAAGGAATAAAAAATACTTTCAAACAGAAAATAGAGCTTTATATAAATTGTTTTCCTTTTCTCCACTAGTACTGAGAGGGTTTAGACAAACTAGCTGAGGACAACAATTTTTCAGGATCTTTGCTTCTCATCCTTATTTTATCACTTAACCTGACATTAGGATAGCACGTATTCAGGAAAGCACCTAAATGATTAATTGTATCAGTTGAATTGTGACCTTTTGTGAAATGTTTATATGATCAACTGCAATAGGAAGTGAAAAGATGACACAAGCACCTTTTGCAGTCCTTCTTAGACATACAGAAACCTGAACATATTTCACATGATGATTTTGATGTGGTCACAGCATCCCACCACCTGAGGATCAGTACACTTATCTCTCGTAACTTAAAAGAAAGATGACAGTCTGTAAGCAGAAAAATTAACACCTAGATGAGAGTTTGTGGTCAGCCAGTACCCCCTTTCTGGTCAAAGAGGACACAGGTATGTTTATGAGTTTTCTTAAGAAAGCCAAGAGAAGCTAATTTGAATTTCTGACAGTTTTCCAGAAGGAGTAATCAGAGAAGTTGTCACGATTACCATATAAGGCTCGTATATTTTTTTCTCCAGCAAGGATGAGCTCATCCTGATTTAGGTTCTGAATATCTTGTGTCAGGAATGTACTCAGACCTTTTATTCTCTCCAGTGTTTTGGTCTTTGTGCAGGAGATCTCTTGGGTGCATGCTTATGTCTTGTTAACAGGAATAGCTGTTAAGGAAGCTTCACTAAATTCTCAATTTAGTAAATTTAGCTCCATTTCCTTAAATGTATCCCTGATTTCTGCCTTAGGAGTTCCAAACACCATTTGGATGAGAAGTGTGCTGAAATCATGGGGTTTTTTTCATGATTTTTATTCCAACTGAAAGTGGGAACATCTCTTAAAAAAACTCCATTCTTACGTGATAACCCAGTTCTGGGAGATGTGCAGCATCCAAACTTGTGGATAGCTAAAACACTTGAATTATAATTCATGTCCCTAACAAGAGGACCATCTCTTGTTTGAGCTGGCAATGTTTTGCTTGCTGAATGATAAAGTACATTTCCCAATATGTTTGACCATCACTGTTTGGATCCCTGAAGCATTACAGTAAACCTCTAACAACCTCTGCCAAAGAGGAATAGAACAACCTTACCGCTTCTGGCTAGTCATTCTAGTGACACAGTGAGGTCACTCTTGAAGGAAGTATCTTTTGAAGAAGACTACAGTGGGACAGACAAATATGTCTTGTTACATGCAGGTAGTGTTGAACCATAGAAAATGTGTTGTGTTTTGCTAGAAGTCAATGACTGTCTAGGAAAACTTGCAATGCAGGAGCTGGGGGAGGAAAGACATTGTTTGCCATAGCAACCTTAACATCCCCTTTACAGTATGTCTGTCAGTTGTGCGAGGGCTAATTTATCATGTAAAGTGTATGCTATGTATGTCACATTTTACTGTCTGTTCATTTGTTTTGATAATCAAGATCTTGACAGATTTGTCCCACATGGTAGGATTTATAGTAAGGATTTCCTTATCACTGAATTAAGTTGATACATATAATCCTAGTGTCCTGCACAAGAACTGAATAGAAATGAGATTCAAACTAGATGTGAAGGTCTTGCAGAAAAAACACCACCCCCACCCCCAATCTGTTATTATTCTTGATTTTTTTTCTTTTCTTTTTTTTCTTTTTCCTGTGATTTGTTTCATATCTCTACAGGAGCAATCACAGAGAAGAGAATAAACACTGACTTTGAGAAGGTTAAATATTTTCCCTTCTGTTAAAAAACTTTCTGGTTTATAAAGTGAGAAGTGTAATTCTGTAAAAGTCACATGAGTGAGTCTTGGAAATATGCTACTTTTTCCTCCAGTGTACACACCTGCGTACCAACCGCCTGTAATTTGAAGTCTAGTAAGTAAAATGATTTTTTTACAGATGTTACGTCCTCCTACGTGATAAATGAGAGCACTTTACTCTCCTCTCTGAAGACGACAGGTTGAGAAAGTAGGGACTGACTTCTTATGGACAAATAGAAGCATGGACAGATTTAGCCACAGGAGATGCCCACCTGGCCTGAAGCTCACTGTTTTCCTCTTGAGGTTAAATGAGTCTGTAGTACTAAAATTGTCTCTGGAGTATATGAGATTAGGTATATCTATTTTTATATTGCAACAGAGTGCTTTGGTCTGAGTGGGCAAGTGGATGAGTGGGTGCGGGGGCATAGAGGAGGCACGTGTTTGTGAGCATCTTTAAGCTCTTACAAATGTAAGAATGGGATCTGACTTACTGGACGACCTGATAAAGGTTGTAAAAATGTCTTTGAACTTTTTGAGACAGAGAATTCCAAACAATATCTCCTAAAATATCTCTCCTGCCAAGATATAAGTTTATTTTCTTATTTTTAAGAAATAGCATTGTTTGCTTTTGGTAAAGTATAAGGGTACCAAGAGCACTTGCTGCACTGTTGGGCAAAGCAGGGTGGACATTTCCTAGTAATTACATACATTCAGATAAATCATAGAATCACAGAATGGTTTGGGTTAGAGAGACCCTTAAAGATCATTATTTTCTCATCGCTAGGACTGGAGAGGACATCAGTGGAGACATACAAAGAAGAGATTGTTTAGGCAGGATATTTCTGTTTCATTTCTTATCGTATTCCTCTGTTCTAAACTCTGATTTATCTTTATTTATGGCTGGTATTGACAACCAAAGTATACTAGGGACCTCAGGCATGTATTTCAAGAGGAGCATATTTTCAAATCCAAAATACAGAACTTCAGGGAGATAGTGTTTTCACTTTGTAAAGTTTAATTGGGATCGATTTTCATCTCAGATTAATTGCATTCGTATTGCTACTATTTCATCTATTAATACTTACCAGTGAAGAAGGCTGCTAAGGGGTTCATCTTTGGGGTTCATCTTCAGAACACACACACTGTTTTTAACTGCCTCGGTCTTGGTAAATTGAGTAACACTTATGCCTCTACAATTCCTGCCTCCCACCTGAAGGTTTCTTTTAAGTGATTTTGGTGTTTGCAGGGTTTCAGATGGTTTTTTGTGCTATATGTTAGTTAACCACTTCACATCAAAGAACGATGCAAATTAATGTGAATTAATGCTTTTCCTCTACTCTACATTGTCCTTCTAAGCTGTCTTCAGAAAGTGTTTTTAATCCCCATGTCAGAGGGCTCAGACAAGCTAGAAGCCCTAGCATGCTGTTATGAAGTAGAGCAGAGGAGAAGCAGCAACTGAGCAGAGGTTGTGTGGCAGAGGTGGCCCTCTAGCAAGGGCCAGGTGGACACCCACCCCCAGAAACCGCTGGCATGTGACAAATCTCTCCCGTGAAGCTGACAGGCTCTTGATTTGACTTTTTATTCCAGGAGGAAAAAACAGATTTCAGACTAAGGATCTGAAATTTCCTTCAGAGGTAAAGCAGGATTTGCTATGCTGATTTCTTTTCCACAGGACATCAAAATAGAAAAGAAAGGCATTGTTACTCAGATTTCATTTGTCTCCATCAGTGTGGCACTGCGGGATTTTTTTCACTCTCTCATTTTGCTTCCTAACTCCTCATTCCCGAGTTCAGCTCTGGTGTTGCTGTTTCATGATAGCCTGGGTGGCCCAGAAGGACTGGGGTTTTTGAGGATGTGCATGCTGGCAAGGCTGAGGCATGGTGTGCTGCGAGGGCTTCAGGGGGCTAGTAGGGTAGCCAGCACAGGGCCATGCCTGAGCTCTGGCCAGCCAGGT
The DNA here is from genome assembly GCF_028858725.1 of Colius striatus. Classification (NCBI taxonomy): domain Eukaryota; kingdom Metazoa; phylum Chordata; class Aves; order Coliiformes; family Coliidae; genus Colius; species Colius striatus. Next base: position 176,735,784 of record NC_084759.1, on the reverse strand, counting down.
CAGCATCCAGCAGCCCACACACCCCCCAGACAGCTGGCACGGTAACCAAACACCCACCATTTTCAGAGAAAGGCACATCTAATAACATCAATTTTCTTCTAGAGCAGACGGTAAGGTAACTAAAGCCAGGTTAATTGGGCTTCGTTGGGATTTTTACCTAATGATCTTCCAGAAAGCAGGTGCACTGGCAGAGATTTTGAGCTTTAGAAAGCTCAAGCAGTGTACAAAGTAAACCTTTGATGCTTTGGGGATTTTACAGGGGGGGAGACGCATTAGTTTTAGATCATTACAAAGCATTTGCTGAGTACAACAGAATTAATGGTGCTTTTATGGTAGTCAGTTAATGACCATCAACAGAGTTGATTTCAGTTCAAAATGTAATTTTAAATCAAACTAGCCAGCTGTCAAACATGGGACTGGTGTGGACAGTTCCTCCTGCAGCATTGTGTTGTGCTACTCCTGCCTCCATCCTTCTGTGAGGTGTAGATTGGGAGCCAGGTTTGAGATTCAATCACGTACATCGCCTAATACTAATTTTAGGGTGATGAAGGTGGTGATGAATTGAGAGTGATGTTAGGGTGATGAAGCCAGGTGAAGAAGTTACACAAAACTAATGAACTGTTGTCTGCCTCACTACTCCTTTAAAGACTTAGGTCATTTCTGTGTTGCAAAATTATTTTTACTGTGGTAACATGAACTTCTGATGGTTATATTACAACGTTTTTATGCTTTGCGATGGAGGAAAGCAGCTACTTTTGTTGCCTGATTCAGTATGAGTCTCCTTTTGGCCTTCAAGAGCATGAAAATCCATTCAAGGCCATGAAAACTTCCCTAATCCTGGAGTGTTCTTCTAGGGCACAGTAGACCTTCTATACAGGGCATGATAGAATATTCTATTATATTGCATGTATCCCTCAGCAGTTCTTCTGGATTGTGAATTGTATGAGCTTTGAAAGTGAACGGTGACATGTCTGTATTGGTAAATATGTCTGTAATGGCAGTGCATTATTCATGACAAGCTACTATACTTTTCTCAGCGTGTTTACCTCACTTTTGAAATACCAGGTTGTGTCAAAAAATGCTCTTGTAGATGTATCCAACTAATGATACTTAAACTGGAAGGCAACTGAAAAGGAAATAGTACAGTCTACCTCTAGCTACTATATTGTATCCACTCTGGGATGAAGACATGTTCAATCATCACTGTGACCTAAGTAAATCTTGTTTAGTTTCTGTAGTCCCACAAATTGCTGTGACTGTCATTTTTAGGAAGGGACTTTCTCAAGTCAAGAGTAAGTTTTCCCTTTGTACTTTCATACTGATTAGCACACTGTGAGTATTACTTAAAACTTCTAATTAAGGAACCACACAAGACATTTTAATTACATTTGAGTGCTGGAGACTGCAAGGATGGCCTCAGGAGAACTTGGGTGGGTGTAACATCCCTCCATAATACAGTCTTTGAAAAGTTCTAAAAAGTCTTACAAGTTTCATTGAATTAATGCTTCTGCAAGACAGATGTTACTTATTTTATAAGAATATAAAAAGGAAGAGCTTTGCTAATGATGCAAGTATCAGAAAAAAGAACAGAGCCAAGGAGTCCTCACTGCTGCTCTCATCCTCTGAACCAGTTCCTGCTGCTTCAGCATTTGAATTACAGTTTTGTACTGTGAGCTGTTTCTCTTTGAGGCATTTCATTGATATTGCCTTTGTTTGGTCTGGGCCTGAACTTGGCATGTAACATCACAATTCCAGACAGTCTTTCTTTCCCACACAGATGAAAAAAAAAGCAGCTCAGATTTAATCTTCAAGTATAAGGAAAAAACCAGATTTTTAATTTCTTTTTTTTTTACCAGATGCATCTTGAAAAGCTTCAAAGCCAGTGAGGACAGTGATTAAATGTACTTTTACAAACATATTTGAAGTCTAAAGTCATTATGTGATCGTTAATAAAGCCTTGTAATGGAGTTGGACTATATGGTGTATTACCAGTTAATATTAGTTAAGAAGTTTTCAGTTTAGTACATGTTCTAGCTTTTTGTGCAAGAACTGGTAAATATAGAGCTTTAGAATTGAATTAGTAAAGGGATCATATTGCCAATATTAGATTTCTGAAGGGGCCAACAATAAAACACAAGCAAGATATCGGCAATGGGATGTATGGAGAGAAACCTCTCTGCTGTACTCTCTCATGGCTCCCAGGAGTCGATGAATTACAGGCTTCCTAAGCAGGCAGATGACTACTGACAGTTATCTGTCATAAAGTTGTCTAATACCTTTTTGAACTCTTTTCTGTTTTTTGCTTCCAGTAAGTTTTGATAATGAGTGCCACAGTCAAATGACTTGGAAAAAAAAAACCCTCAGACTTCCTTTTGTTGCTTTAAAGATATTGTTTGATTATTTTATTGTATAATGTGAGAAGGAATAGCTTCTGAATGAGGGGAAAAAATTACAGAATAAGATGAAAGATGCAAGGAAAGTGAACTATTACACATTTGTGTTTCTCAACTGTCCTTCATAGCTCTTCCATTACCTTTAAATGATTCAGAGGTGGAAAGGCTAGGACTGCTGTCTGTATTCAAATGTGAGTATTGCTGGTGTTTGTGCCGTTTCATGTGCAGTTTCTGTTCCAGTGTCAGTCTTTTCCTAAAATTCTTCACGTTCTGCCTGACTTTTTACTGTGGTTAACCATTGAACCTATAGCTCAAAGAAGCTGTCCACAGCTCCAAGTCTATTTTCTGAAATAATTTCTGGTTTCTAAAACAACTACTTTAGAGACCAGGACTCTGGATATTTTAGCAATGTTCCCTAAGTGTATTATTTAATGCTTTTAGACATGGTACTTCATATCCAAATTTATCTTTATTCAGAGTTTTTTTCTACAGCTCTGTCCAGCCATTTCAGCTTTGGCTATCCTGAATAAATGTTTGTCCTTTCCTTTCAAGCTTATTTTTGAGCAATTCTACTCTGTACACCTCATAGTGTTGAAACTCCCTAGTGCAGTAAAGAGCTGTCAGTCAAGTTGCACATGATCACATAGTTAAAAAGTAAAGGCGTGTCAGATAGGTTCCTTATAATTGATTGATGAGGTAAAGTCAAGAGAAAGTCCTGTTTCTTCTAGAAGTTGTTATCAAGTCATTAGAGAAAGTTCTTAGGGCCAGTATTGGCTGATTTTCTCAATGTAACTGACACCATCCACATGATGTCTTAATGTCTTCTGAGACCTTAAAGTTCAGTATAGGCATCATTTAGTGTTCTGCAATGGTTCTGTAATTGATTATGACAGCAGTTTAACAAATAGTAAGGAAGCCACTCAGGGTAAAAACCAAGAAAAGAACATTCTGAATGAAACTTTCAGAAAGGAAAAAGGGTATCTGAGCAGTTTGAAGTTTGGCTGATGGACCTGATAAAGGTATGGTCCTTTTCTGAGAGAAAGCTAGTGAGCTTGTTCACATGGAAGGGGTAGAAAAACAGAGACTTTTGATGTTGTTGTTGTTGTTGTTGTTCTCTGCAGAACAAAAAGGACAAGTAGCTTTTGTGTTATAAGCAGATATGGCAGAGAAGGTTTCTCATGTGTTTGCATTCCATTTCTCTCTAGACATGTTGAACCATAGATCCCATAGATCTATGTCAATGTAACCATGGATTGGAAAAAAAAAAATCAATAGATTGGACTTGTGTCATATGATATTGTAGGTGTTCCCTGCCTTCCAGGAGGCATCTGAGCCTAATGGAAGATTCCACATATGAAGCCCATTTGACTTACAATGAGGTAGACCTGGATACTCCTCAAATAAATGGCAATCCTCCTGTGAAATACAGAACATGGGAATTCCACATTTGGCTTTTCTCTTACCACCCTTATTCTTTCTGTGATTTGAGCAGTGCATGAAGTCTTGATAGCAGTGCATGAAGTCTTGATAGCTGTGCTAAAGGATATGAGTTTAAACAAACGTCTTTCCTATGAACATCAATTAATGTTCATGCTGATGTTGCATTTTATTGTAGATACATATTCTTCTTTTTTTTAATTATGCATTTTATAAGAGTGTTGTGATGTCTGTGGAAAATGTGTAGTACGTTTTTATCTTGAGTTAAATTTTCATGTTTCTTTTATGGGAGTGAGGTTAAATTTTCCATTTTTTACATTTGCAAAATACTTTCTATTGGAGACTAAGCCTATTTCAATGACTCTGTACTCCTATAATCTGCACCTTCGTTTAGCGTACTGGATAACACACATCGTTAAGTTACCATAAATTCAATCTGGTTAGCTTGTATGCAAATCCTGGGTGTTTGAGTTACATTTGCTGAATGTCTTTAAGTTTTTCTCTGCAACGCTGGAAAATTCCTGTTTTTTCTAATATGCAAACTGACTGATGCATACAGTCACCTGATTCCAGCAGCTGTGGCTTCACAAAAACCACTTAATTATCACAATGAACTAAAAGATCTATCCAGACTGAGGTCAAGCCTTATGAATTCAAGGCTTTGTTTAGGACGATGAGGATAAGCAAAGGGTTTGTCCAACTCCCTTTTTCTTATGATATTTTTGTTTTACAGGTATGCAGCCCTAGACTATAAATTGCATTGCCATCTATTCTGTAAGCTAAAATTCTGTGAATTTTTCAAAATTTCTAAATGCAGTGGGGTTGGTAAATTCAAGAGGAGGATACAAATGCAAGGGCATGCAAAGGAAACTTGGAATCCCACATTTGCCTCACTGGGTTTCACCACTGAGTTTGGACCAACAACCTCACAGTCGTCACTTTAAACAAAGGTTATATTGTATGTTATGTCTGTTAGCTGTGTGATGAAGGGATATAAAGGACTGAGTGGCTTTTAATTTGTAGTGCCATTGCCTTGAATTTTTTTCAGTGTTAAACTTTCAAGCATGGATGCTTATAATTAGACATTTCTATATCTCAATGAGGAAACTGTGTAGCAAATATGCAAGTCATCTCCTAGATACTTAAAATGAATTAGGGGATGTAAACAAGGGCACCTTGTTTGAAAATGTTAACAGAAATTTTGCTGTAACTCTCTTGAAATTAAACTCCATCCTTTTCCATTACTGTATTCCTGGTTTGACTACAAATTACGATTTTAGTCTTTATCGTAACACTAAGTTGTAGGTGATCAACATGGAGAACTCCACAATCAGGAAAAGTATTGAATTATTCAAATATCTTTGAATTATATGTAGAATAAGAATTACTTGATTATGTTTTAGTACCTTTTTGGTCCCTTTAGCTACAAATTTCATATGAGAGGGGGATTAAAAAGAGAGGAGGAAGAAAAGCGAGAGATTGTTTTCTCCCCATCATCAAATTCAACTTGATGAAAGCACATCATACGTTTCATTTTTAGTCATTAGTTCAATCAAGTTTTGCCTCACACGTTGTTCCATGCTGCACAAAGTTTGGTATTTTGAACAGACATAAATTCAAAGCAGCATATTTAGATGGAGCTCAAGAACCTGGAAGTACACCTTTCTTTCACAAATAAATCTATTTGTCCCTGCATACTGTGCCCATTAGTGGCCACAGAAGCAGAATACAGAACCCTTTCATTCCCTGTATGGGCAGAGGGCAGCCACTTGATAAATGAATGGAGAAACCTGTGTCGCCTTCAGAGAAGGAAACAAAAGAACCAGAGGAAGTGCAATGAGAAAAGACACTGTCAGGCGAAACTGCTGAAAGATTAACTGTTGTTTTCCATTGCTTATTTTGTCTGTTGGGGTTTTATTGTTGTTGTTTGTCTGTTTGTTTCTTGTACCTATACAACTGGATCCTTTTTTTCCCCCTCCTTTTTAAACATAACTAATTTTAAGGGTCTATCAGAATTCTACCAGGGTAAATCACATCTCCTTTCATGAGTGTAGTTTACTTTTCAGAGTGAGGATGCGTCAGAGGAAGTAGTTGTGTCGGTGGAAGGAGAGAACACTTAATCGAAAGATGGCATGGTTGTCCTTGCATAACTGTGGTCTAGCCCATTGATCTGACTTTCTTAAGTTCAAAATTTATACATCTGAGACTCCTGAACCTCACAATACAGAAACCTTCAAAGATTGAGTTGATGTTTGCTTCATGGGTTTAAACTTCTCAGCACGAGCAGCATTTCATGGGAGCGTGGAGAACAGACATTGATTCTTTCTAACAGTTATGAACTGGTGGAAGCTTCAACTTTGAAACCCTTAGACTTTGAGAAAGTTCAGAACCAAACCTGCTTGCTTAAGTTCTTCCAAAAAATAAAAAGAAAACTTAATATTGTGTTTCAGAACAGTGCTGGAAGCTGATACAAGAAGAGCTTGCTCTGTTAATGGCTATTATTTGATTCCTCGACTGCTCATTTATTAAAAGAGATTCAATTTCATTAAGATTTAGTATCAACCTATCTGTAATTTATGTTGAAGTTCTAGCAAACTTCAGTAATATGCAGAGTTTGCAGTAATGGTCCAGTTTTTCCTGTAGGTTTTTCTGCTTGGCTTTCATCCCGACTGTTAGGTAAAATTAAGGCCCAGAAAATCAGATTATAAGATCCCAAGGGGCAGGATGGATAAGCAGCACATGATTGTTGATCTGCTTGCTACCCGATGTTGGTTGTGTTTGAGGTGCTGCTAGATGCAAAGCCAATTTGTTAACAATTAGTGCTCATTAGAATCATTTCCTGTTATCGATTTTAAGTGTTTGACAAAGCACTTTTAGGAAACTGCACCCAAAAAAAAAAAAAAGTACCTGTACATCAGTGCTTAGTAATTACAACTCTTTGGGGCCCAGTGTCAATCTTAACTAACTGGTTTCATTGGTTTCCAAGTAATTATTTCTGCTTTTGATCCCACCTGCTGTCCCCTCCAGATTAAAGATGCTTTGAAACAAGGACATAGTTCTTGATTAGCAGAGTTGCTGAGGAAGGAGTGATAAAGCAAAAGCAACTTTTTTAGTTTCTGCCCTTGTTTGTCACGGCTCAAGCTTTTTATCTTGCATAGCTACCAATGGATTACATGTACATATACAATGTAGGAATTAATGTCAGCCTGGAATTAAGTGTGATTTCCATTGGCCTTAGCATTTAACGTGTGGTTTTAATTTTAAATGCATCCTTGCCTTTATACATACATTGAGAATTGTGGAGCCATTAAAATCTAATTTACAAATGGTAAAATTAGAAATAATGGCACATTATAATAAAAGCTTTGATATCTAGGAGTCTGAGAGGGTGTTTATATTGAAGTTCTCTAGAAACTGGGGCTATAATTACTAATAATCTGGTTTACACACCAGAAGATACTTGAGTGTGAGATTATTTAATAAACAGTATAATGTGCATAGATTTGTAAAAAGCGCCCGGTCAGGCACATCTGCATTTCCACAAATACTGGATATGTGTGATGAGTTGTTATAGACTCATGCCTTTATGAGTACACTGGAATTTTGGCTAAAAATTGGCAGTGTCAAAGGTGAAGCTAGCAGTATAGCCATCTGGATTCATTTTTTCTCCTTCCTTCTTTGCTTTAGATTTTCAGCAACATCAGCTTGGATTTCACAAGCACCCTGCTAAAATGCTTGCAAACGCTTGAAATGTATTCTGTGATCCCTGTTGCACAAGGTGGAGACCTAACATAAGACTTGACTTGTGCCTTTCCCACCCCCATTCGTGAATTAGACTCACAATTACTATAAAAATTAAGGCGAATGTGGGTGAAATACATGAGGCTTTGTCCCTCTAACCTTAATAAACAGAGATGGTATTGACACAAGTGAATTCTGTTTAACCACAGTACATTTGCTTCTTAATTAGTGAATATTCATCTGTCATCAGCAGCAGCTATGACACCCCTCCCTGCTAACACGTTCTGTCATAAATAATCAATGAGAGGCTATTAATATTCATGAGTGAGAATCTGTGTAGTCATGTGCACTGATGCAGAGACAGGGGGAGTGTTGCCATGAACTGAGTCGAAACTCTGTGTGTGTATACGTGAGTGTAAGATAGTTAGGGAAAGGGAAGAAGAGCATGCTGCTACACACTGCCCTGCCTTGTGCTTCCAGCTAACAGTGGTGTGCCTGTGTTTCGGGGCTGGAGTGACTGATGAAATACAGTAGTCAAGTCTGGAGGGTGATTCCCTGTCAGTGCATTTGCCTTTCAGTGCTGGGGAAATTAGAGGCTTTGCTCTTGTGTTGTCTATTAGGATGGGCTGCAATCTCTGCACTTTTCAGAAGAGAGAGGAGCACTACAAACTGCTCTATGAAGTTTCACAGGTGAGTGCAGAGGATATTACTAGCATCTCCAGACTAAAAATGTGTGTTCTTTACAGAGAGTAAGTAGAGATGCTTTTGTTTTGCTTTGCCTATTTTTTTTTTCCTTTTTGAAGAATTGCTAGCTAAGTTGTTTAGAGGGTGGGGGTGATAATAATTACTGTTTTGGGTGCCTGTTGTTTTCTGCTCTTTTGCCACTCCCCCTTCAGATGACTTCCTGTGGGATTCTTTTAACATTTTTGTGCATCTTCTGCCAAGATGTCAGTCATATAGCAGCAGTCTCACTGAACCGTATCGGTGATGTTTTAAGAGAGCTCTTGGCTTTGGTAATAAGACAGATTTCAGATAAGTCACACTGCTGCGTTAAGTCTGTGATCTCAGGTATTTCTAAGTTAAAGAACAAAGTTTTTATGGCATGTCTGTGCTAGCTAAGATTAATTTTCAGATTAATTAGTTAAGATTTAAATGATTCTCAAATGTGCTTGTCACCTTTAAATAGGTACTGAGTACAACAGGGTTTCCACGGATGAGGTGTGCTGCTTGTGCATTCATTGTGTGTGTTGTGTGTGTTATTTCTGTTTACTACTAGACAAAGATCTTAATCCTATGTAGATATTTTGGTGTCTCTTTCAGCATCATACAGTGTGAGTAGCAGTGTGCTGCTAATGTCTTCCTAGCTCCTTCAGAATAAGATGAGAAAAGACAAAACAAGCACATACCATAATAGCCCATAATTTCTGCTCAGATCCTATTGAATCAGTATTTGATTTGTAGCTGTTTTTTTTTTGTTGTTGTTTCTTCTTCTTGGCACTGCAGACTCTCGCATGCTAAAGTTTAGTGCCTTTCAGCAGCTGTTCTCCCCCTCTCTATAATTTGTCCTGGCTTTGACACATTGCTGTTGACGGAGGCTGAACGCTTGCAGTTTTGGACTGCGCTGCTGCTGACAGGCACCACGGAGGAGGAAAAACAGCTTACGGTGCTGGTGGTCTATTGGCACAGCAGCAACTAAGTGCCCGTTGCCGACTGGTTCCCTCCGAGTTCATCCTGACGTGATTCATTTCACAGTGGGCTAATTACAAAGTGGATTCTCTACACGTGAAGCAGCCTCCTCAGTTGTGGTGTTAATGCACATTTTCATGGTAATGTGATCAGAGCCTCATTAGCCAGTTTCCAAAATGATCCTCTGCATTAATTAAATATAAAAATGACTCCTTTTATCACCATAGAGAAGAAGACGAAGATTAACATTGTTAATTACTACTGGGGGCAATACCTCTGCATCATTTTTTTTACCACAGAACTGGCAGGCATGTTCAATCCTAAAAGCGTGTCCGTTTGCAGGTAGCCTTCCCGTTGCCTTGCCTGATGAAGACAGTCTCTAGGTGGAACACTTCCCTTTAGTTCAATAGTTAGTCATAATCCAATCATCATGTTTTCTAATGGCAATAGCAGAGGAAAACGCCTAACAGCGCATTTCCCTCTCCTCCCTTTCCCCCTCCCCAGCTCTGGATTGCCAAACTGATCTGAAAGTGTAAAATGGAGACAGTGGAATAGGTTGGTGTCTGCTTTTCTCTGCCAGGGAGTAAGAAATGCAGGTAATGCTATGAAGAGGATTAGACATTTCTTAAAGGGCTGCATGTATGTAGGGAAAAAAAGAGGCTGTGCCTGGTTTAGAGCAAACGTATTTTCAAAGTATTCCTTGCAGTAATGTTGCAGAGTAATAAATGCTATTGAAATGATCAGCAAACCCAAAGGTGAGGCTTTTAAGAGACTCTAGAGAAATCCTTCCCTTTATCTGTTATCTTCTCTGCTGTCGAGTTGGAGTGTCTGTGGATTTGAACAACCACGGTGCAAAATGAACTAATGCTTTCACTTTTTACTCTGGTCCTCGCCAGATAAAATGTAATCCCTGGGAGGATCTGAGTGAATTTCCTTGGGGAGTTGAAATGCAGTGAGCCTGGTGCTGCATCTTGTGCTGTTAGGGAAATGTCACTGATAAGGTGCAGAAAGAGAGCAGAGAAATGACTTAGTGTGCTTGCTGCCAGATCCTATGTTCATCTATAAACTCATCCCTATCTTTGTTTCAGTGTATGCAGGTCAGAGCCCAAAGGATACTGAGCATATTTTTAACCAGGTGCTACAGTGGAGATCAGGTAGTGTCTCATACTGTAGCTGCTTCTGTGTACAATACTGATTTGCTGCTGCTGTGGAGGGGAGCAGCAGTGGAATATGATAAATTAAATTAAGCCAAGGCAGGCATTACTACTTGATTTGCAAATCCCTTTTTAACTCTCCAGTCCTGTAATTCCTATACCACAGCCTTGGCTCTTTCATCTGCATGATTTCTGGAGAGCCTGGGACAAGTTAGCCTGTCAGGGACATGAACTGACTGAGGATGAGCTGTGACTCACTAGCAAATGTGGATCAGATAGATTAATTTATATTCATATAAGGAAGCAATCCTAGCTTTATCTCTCACCTTTCCTGTGCTAGACTACCTAGTACTGTGGGTGGTCTGTGCACTCATGTACTTAAAAATACAGTAAACAAAGGAAAGCGTGTTTGCAGAGGAAAACATTGCAAGTGCTTGCAGTGAGGCATGTTTTCTGCTACTATTTGTAGTGAGGTCAGTTTCAGCACCAGAGAGCTTTTTGTTGTAGAACTGTTGGGAAATGAAGACATCATCAGAATATGTAGAATTCCCCTCTCTTCCCCCCATCCACTTCCTCCAGGCTTGTTTGCCTTTCACTGAGACAGCAGTTCAGAGACCACGGAGGCCCTCTCCAAAAACAGCATTTACTTGTGTGACAGAGAATTTTGTTTTGATAACTGTGTCTTGCACGTGCAGATTGCGATTAAAACAAAAAGTCAAATAGTCATAAGAATGAAAGCTTTTGAGATAGCAGTGCGCAGTGATGAAGAACCCTTGTGCTTCTGAGTGCCTGTCACATGTCCTCAGGATGTGACGATGGCTCAGCTTTACTTCTTGACTTCACTGTGCAGTGTCAGGTGTAGCACTCTCCATGCTCTTCTCCATATGCCTACCAATAGAGAAATAGAAGATGTGTCAATTTGAAATTTATGGCCTTTCGGGCACTTTAGTATTATTTCCTGTGTGCTATATAAGCAGGATTAAGCTAATGAGTGTGCAGCCAGAAAGTCTACGTCCGGTCACTTAGAGAAGATGGGACCTGTTGTGCACTCATGTCCATTTGGAGCAGACCTCTGCTGTTCACAGCTGATTTTCTCTTGCACTGCTGGAGTGAAAGAAATGAGTTTAAGTCATTTGTTAGATGCTTGATGAAGACTCTTCCCATTTAGTGGAAAGGAGAAGAGAAACATGGCAAGGATTGTAGGGAATGAAACTGAACCCCATCAGCCATCATCTTCAATAGAAAGACATAAGGAAATGTAAATTTGCCACAGAATTCTGTGGATATCCCATGGAAATAATTTCTGTTTGCTGGGGTTTTTTATGATTTGTTTTCAAAATGTGCAGTTAAGGCAAAAAAAAGAGGAGAGGGAGAGAGAGAGAATGCAGTACTTTGAGAGGTCAACTAAAGACCTGTGTGAACTTCTTCTTTGAGTTGTATGTTAAGAAGCAGTCCTGGCTCAGATAAGCTTAGAATTGAACAAGATAAAGGAGAAAAACTAGAAGGGTGAACAGATCTGGGATAGCTCACAAAGTGTGATGGAGCTAGGATTGCACATTTATATTTTACTTTTGACCTGAGATGGTAGTAGAGCCTGCTTGCAGCATTTTTAAATCCTCTGAAGACTGATTATGCAGTTTGCTTCTTATGTTGGTTTCCATAATTAGCATAAAGTTCAAATTTTCATCAGTTTAGAGTTCTGATTTTATGTTCATTTTGATATCCCTTGGGCTACTTGAAGTACTGAGTGGTACATCTCTTCAAATTCAAAAGTGTGCTCAAGAGAAACATCAGTCCTGCCCACTGGAACAGCAGAGGCATTTCTGTATTTTTCAGAAGATGCTGCTTATAGCTGGCACTGGAATATGGAAAGAAGACCGAGGGAGAGCCAAGCAACATTTCTAGTTACTGAGACCTGCGTTCTCTGGTCTTGTTGAAGTTTGGGTTTATTCATAGGCTTTAATGATCTAGATGATGTGATCTTTATTTTCCTCCCGAACTAACCTTCAGCCACTAGTATTCATCTTTGGTACTTCTGCCATGTGAGGTATTTGCATGACAACTCCTTAATGAGGTGTTTGCCTTTAGCTCTCATTCTTTTCTGGAGATACATGCTGGCAGGTTTTGTGACACTTTGCTGTATGCCTCAAAATGCTCCTGATGAATTTCACCAGCAATGGGAAAGTACCATCTTGTACTGCATCAGCACAAACACACTTTTCAGTCTGTTTATGTCCAAGTTCTATTTTTAATAGAAATTCTGTGGCAGGACACTTTTACCTCTGGAGAATATGAAAGGAGAAAATTGTAAACTTAATTGTCTGGAAATTAGTTGAATTATCTGAGTTGAATTAAATCAGTAGGAAAAGTAGATCTGGTTTGATCTTACTGCATTTCCTAGCATTTCCCTCTTGCTCCACTCTATATTTTTAAACAGAACAATTGAGACAGTCCTGATTCTTATATTTTCTAAGCACTCTTCTGTATACTGATTTATCTGTTTCAAAAAATTAAAAAATAAATTTTGAGGTGCTGAAAGAGTCAACAAACTTGTAGGAGTACTGTTTCTTCTCAGTTTAACTGAACAATTTTAGAGGTGTGCTCTATGTAATTCCCCTCAAAGCTGAACATCCTCAGTATTAGCAGGACAATGTGTTTATGGTAAAAATGGATTCAAGTAAAGCATGTCAGATGTTTCAAGCCATGTTCTAGAAACCTGCTTGGAATTTCCTTAAAAAACATCTGCTGAACTGAAGACTTTAAAAACCGAGTTCATAGAAGTGGACTTCTTGTACAGGCAGTATCTGTGTGGCAAGCAGGCACAGCTTTCCTGGTTCCTCTGTTTTACTGTTTATTTACACTACACTGATAATTGAGCAGCATTCATCTAAATAATCCCATTGCCATTACATTTCTGCAGGCTGAACTTAGAAACAGCAGGGCTGTAGCATTGCAAACAGCTGAGCTCTTTCTCTTGGTTGAGGACCTCACCATCCCTCTCTGGATACTGGTCCATGGAGCCTAAGAAGCATTGACTGGCCAGCAGTAACCATCCCCAGAGCCCTGGACGCCCACACCTCAGCTCTGTCTTTGAGTCATAACATGCCAATTGCTTAAAAGATAAGATACATTTGAGAGACCACCTCTTGTCTGGGTTTAGGCTGTCACCACAGAGCTGTATTTAGTTGTGAAGGCTTCCCAAGGAGTCCTGAAGGGTTGTCCGGTGAGGATTTGGGTCTGGGGACATATAGGCTGCTTAAAATAATCTCCTGTATGGATGGTGACTCTAGAGAGGACGCCCGTGCGTACAACTGGGCATCTAAGGAAGTCGTCATCTGCTTTCCTAAAAGCCTAAACCCTTTAGCAGGATTTTGGGGATTTTTCTTTTGAACATGACACCTGAACTGCATGCTAAGAATCTAAGTGTTATTTTGGATATTATACCAACTGCCTTTGATAAAACACTTTTTTTTTACAAAATCTAGGAAGCTCTGAAGTATTGCCACTGACTTCACTGGGGCCAGACTTTCATTTTCTGTCAATGTTTACTGTCTGGTAAAAGACATATAGTTCCTGCATATACTTCAAGAGGAAGCATAAAGAAAGAGTCCTGAGATAAGAAAGCAGACAATAGTATGTGAGATAAGAATTCCGGAGATAGGTACAACAGAAGCAGCTAGAGAAAGCCATACTGAGATGATATCAGAAAGCTGCAGGGATATGCAATGCCATAAAAATAATAAAAAAAAAAGTGGTTGAGGTACTGAACAGCATGATTTTCTGTCATTTAGCTGTTCTCTGTATCTTGAATTTAACAATGGGGATTAAGGTTTTTTCTAATGATCAGATTTTTATACATTTTTTACAGTGATACATTTGTCTTGAGGCATGCTTTCTGATGTGATTTGGTATGGATATAATCCACAAGCCTAAGGCAAAAGTATCTTGATGTGAACCTTACACATCAGTGATGGGATGAGGCCAATCTTGCTACCTTGAGATAACTGCTGAAGAGTCATAGCTTAGGGATTCTGGCTTTTTGTTTTGTGGTTCCTTGAATGGAGGGAGCTTTATAATGTCCACAAAACACTCTGCCAAGTATACGTTAAGAGTTCGGTGACAATTTTCTCTCAAGAGCTAAGAGCTTAATGGAGACATGTACAACAGGGCTTGGTGATAACCAGCAGTTCTTCCACCTCTAGGGATTTGGTGAGGAGTCATTAAAAAATAAAATAAAAAGAGGGTGACAAATGTTCAAATCTTTGACTTTAAGGATGTTTAACTTTGAAGTGTGTTTGACTTGTTATTTTAAAGGACATGAGATTTTTGTAATGATACTTAATTTGGGGTTGTGGTGAGGGTAGTTACTTGCTATCTTGTATGTAATGTTATTTTTTTTACTTTGCTCAATAGTTGCAACAAAATTCATTCTATTAAGAGAGGATGTTAGATCAGTGACTGTTAAAAAGTTATAATATTTTAATCGTGAACAGCATGTCAGATAATTTTACAAATACTTTTTCGTCATGGACTGAACCTAGAAATGGAATTGCAGTGTCTTCATATCATGCTCTGCAAACTCTCTCTTAAAGTTGTTTGTGTTTTGATTTTCGTTTAAAATGGTGGTGTGAATAGGCAGAGGCAGCATGGCTATTTGGCCCTTTCTACGTAATAGAACGATGTAAACGTGCATGACCCTCACTGTTGTGGATTTTTATTGTTTTGCTTTGATGGAGTTAGGAAATTCTACATATCCTTCTTCTCTCAGATGGAAAAAATAGTTACTTGCTTTTCCTCCAGGATGAAGATTGGTGGTTTTTTTTGTTTTTTGGGGTTTTTTTTTAGCAAATAGATGCAAACCCTGATAATGAGCAAAGTGAAGCAAAACAAACATTTGTTTTCATTTGTTTTGTGTACAGTATCAGTTTATTCTCTAGAGGTTTTGACCATAAAGTTTAAGTTCTGAAACAGCATAAGCATGGTTGAACAAATAATCTTCCAAATTACCATTATAATATGTAGAATTCCACTGCTTCATGTGTATTAATGTCGGAAATGAACCTGAGAGGACTCAGTCTGCAAAGGTCTACAAGCATTTTTAATTTGTCTAGATATGACTTAGCTTTTGTGTTCTTCACCTATATGGAGATTTTTGTTTGTTTGTTTGTTTTATGTCTCTTAGTATTTGGCAGAGTTGTTTGGACATTTTTTCCTTAGGTCTTGGAGTCATACTGTTTTGAAAGCAAACACTTCTCATTAAAAGTAGCCTCATTTATAATCAGTGAGAAAAGTTTGCAAATATCTATAAGATTTAGTTTACAGTTTAGGAAATTTGAAAGGAGTTGCGATGAACTTGAATAATAACGTTTAGAAATGGTCTCAGTCCTTGAGGGTTTGGTGTTCTTCTGCATGTCTAGGATAGACATTATTGTTTGAGAGGTGAGACTCACTGACATGGAGTTAGCAGCTATGTGTGGCTCCAAGGAGGAAGAAAGTATTTAGCTCTGGACTTTCAGGTCTTGTCCACAGACATCAGTGCCAACAGGAGCCTTCCATAGCTGTGTCAGCATACCATGGCACACTTGAAACCCCAGCAGGTTTCTGGCTAGGATGGCAGGTTCTGCCCCTGCATCTGCAGCCATACCTTCAGGGACCATCCTGCTTGCAAATATTCGCTCAGCTTCTGTGTCCAGGTGAGGCAAACTGATGAGAGTCCTGGGAAAGATCCACAAACCTACAGTTGCTCTCTAATGTCAGAAAGATAATGAACTGCAGTGCCAGGACCCATATCCCGAGGACCAAGAGGAGCATGGGAATGGGTGAACTTTGCTAAATCTTTATGAGGACCCAACAATTGAAATAATCAGAGAAAGGGGTTATGTTTTGCTACCTGTGATATAACAGAACAATTGACTGACCTATTTAATATGTTTGGTTGTATTTGTAATGTGCTTTTTTGCATATTATAGTGATGGATTTGCAGGGAAAGCTGCTCAGGGAGCAATCAATATTCAGGCCTTCGACTTCCTCATGGCTAGAATGTGAAATATTCAGATTCCTCACAATATCTGTGGGCATGTGAACTACCAGCTCAAAACAAATTTTAATGGCAAGAAAAGGTGGAAGAAAGGGTCAATTATTAGTTAACATTCAGCATCTGTAATCCTTTATCAGAGCTCACAGTTGCTAAAGGTAGGGGTGGCATCTCTCAGTACAATATGGTTTTACTCATTTTTTCAAATTAATTTGTCATATAGTCTACTATTACACCTAAGAAACACACAGATCCATAAGTTTATAAATGAGGAATTACAGGAAGTGTGTGTGGTGTCTATATTGTTTTTCACTGAAGAATATAATTCCATCAAAATGCTTCATAGAAAAATTAAATATTTCATCAAAATATGATCTCACAGGGAAAACACAGGAAAGAAATTTCCAGAAATGTCTGAATATTATTTATATATCATCGTAGTGAAAAATTTAAGTTGATTAACTGTTTAAATGTCTTATTACACATAGTATGAAATTTGGAAGAGTCAGCTGTTCTTTTATCTTAAAATGCTTTGCTCTTTCCAGAGCTGGATGTACTGTTGTTGAAACCTCAAACCTTCTCCTGACATGGAATTTCCACCCTCTCTGGATTTTCCTGTCTGACAGATGTGACTCAGGGTGGGAAACTTCTCCCTATGTATAATCTTCTTCACCAGCATACACTTCCTGTAGAGATTTTGTTAGAGTGCAGTCTTGTATCTTGTGAAAGCAAAAGCAAGTACATATAGGAAGAAGCATTCATGTAAACGGCTTCCAACAAGGTACTTGTTAGAAAAAGAATACACCACCACCTTTACAGAGTGTGTTGTCAGGCCAGAGAGGGACGTTGCCCTGTTTAAGAGAACTTGCCAAAAGCTGCCTTCTTACTTTCTGGATATCACATACCACTGATGATTGTGGTGTGTTGAGGCATAGGGCCTATTTAGTGGCTTGGAAGTCTGCCTGTAGTTCTTTCTCTTGTCGATTTATTTGAAGAAGTCCTGGTTTCTCTTTTCCTTTGTTGGTATAAAGTTGTGTATTATTTAAAGTTTTAAAGATTAACTGTAAAGATCTCGGCAAATGGCTAATGAAGAAACCAGAATAGCATTGTCCAATAATGATGATGGTGATCACAGTAGGCATCGTAAAATGCTACATCGATCCACTTAGCAATTATTGGTAAAGTTATAAAATGCGTGGATTGTTACAGCAGAGTGTAGTTATGCCTGCGTTTCCCAGCAGCTCTGGAATTATACACATACACAAAAGTCCAGAAAGGGTTTGATTTGGTTTGGTTTGTTGGATGACTGTTTCTTCCTTCACTGTACACTGAAGGTCAATTTTGATTGGAAATTTTGATTGCAGTTTCCCCAGGACTAATGGGTCATGTTGGTTACTAATTTATGTATTTTATTTTACTGTGCAAATTAGAGGCTTTTTAGTATGGAACAATTTCTAAATACTAAGTTATTGCTATAACTTTCTTCAGGTAGTAGTAAAAAACAAGGGGTTTTGCTACTTGTTCATCAGTAGTTGAGTCCTGTTGCTGCCAATATGTTCAGCATAGATACAAAGTCTCCTCACTTCTGTGAGCATAATATATTTCAAATCTCAGGTGTGAAACTTATTAAACCATTTTAAACCTTGATGAAGTAGTTTTAAGTTCTTAACACAAGAGGTTCTTCCTATTTATCTCCAAATGATCTGTTCATCCCCAGATTTACGTATTTTCTTGAATTAAAAACGTCATTTGGTCATATTTAGTAGGAGAATGTCTGTGAAAGTCTGACCTGTGGGAACATGATGAATAGTGACAGGGAAGGATTTTGCCCAGTGAGAATACCAAATCATGTAGCACTGTAGTTTCACTTACTAAATATTGTCCAGGCTCTATTGTTGAACCCTATACTGCCAGTGTCACTTTGTCAGGATGTTTTCTGTCCTGTGACTAGTAGCTTCAGATGTACTCATCCATCTTCTTGTCCCATTACATTTCATGTGACTGATGTTCTGCACCCATTAAAATTGATGGGAAAGAACAAAGAGAAGAAAAATGTGCCCTTCAACTGATTATGCCTTTGAAAGAGCAAATGAGACTCTACTGCTACCTAGAGTAAATGGAACAGTTATTTCTGGTTTTAACTGTATTACTTTAATTAATTCTGATTAGGAGCAGATCCTTTATTTTGCTATTTGATATTATATTGAGAGCAGTAAGTTTACATCAATATTTTCTTCTTTAATTTTGTGAGTGCAAGTGGACATGCAGACTCTTTCAAATGTATCACCTGCCTCTGGTAATCTCGCCCATGAGATACTGCTATGATGCCTGAATACCCTCTCAGGGAAGGATAGTGGCATGTTTGACAAGCCCCAGCCTTTCCTCTGAGGAAGGACCCACAGGGCTTTGCTCAGTCACAGCTCCTGTGTGCTGGGAGAGGAATTCTGTGGGATGTCACAAGGTTTGACTTGCTGATAAGTGTTTGCTCACCTTATGCTCAGATCTTCAGGGCAATTAATGGGAAAGTAGAAATACAAGGGCTTTTGTAGTATTGGCTTTATTTCATGGACACAGATGACTTCCCAAAGTGCTAGTCCAATGTTTCAGAGTTAGACGAGGGCCATTAGCCAGCTAAATGGAGAGGATAGATGTCATATTTACTGACAACCAAAGACAAAACACAGAGGAAAATCAAAAGGGAAGGCTCCTGAGTGATCACTGTGTGTGATTATTTATAGCTCATATGACAGCCTTCTCAGTACAGCACCAGACCATTCTTTCCCATTTATGCATAGTAAAAAGACTGTCATTTCTTTTTTTTTTTTTTTCAGATTTGGGCTTTGACCATAGCCACTTGCACTCCCCAAAAATGTGACAGAGTGGGCCCCTTTAGGCTCTCTGATGTTCTTGTAGAGACTTCAGCAAATGCTGAATGCAGCTGTTCATTTCCTGTCGGTACTCCAATGCATAAAAATTTATTTCCATGCCAAATTCAAATATATTCTGGATTTGTAAAACCATGGTGGGAATTTGGGTTTCTTAGACTTTTTCTTGAAGTTCATGCTTTGTCTTGGCAATTTAGGCTTAGCTGGTGTTCTGAAGTTCCCAAAATGTGTTTGGTCTAGGGGCTGGAAAATGTTGCAGAGAGCTCTGAAAGACTGTTTCCTACACCATTATCTATAATTATTTGAGGTTACAATAGGCTTCAAGGCCTGTTGTTTCATCTAACATTTTCTCTGGTTGGAGACATTGTACTATGAAGTTGATAATATTATTATGTTGGCAATGGATTCACTTGGGTTATTTGTCTGTATTTTAAAGATGACTGTTTGAATCTCTAATTTGTGAACAGGAGCTTGATTAAGATTAAAAAAGGCAGATAAGGCTTTAAGAACCTAATTTAGTAATTTCTCTATGAGCTCTCGAGTTCTCTTTACTTGCTTACTTGACCTCCAGCTGAGAGTGGATTCATTATTTTAAAGGAACATTCTTACAGATAATTAACTCCTGAAATGAGTGGAAGTTAGGCAAAAATGCAATGAACCTTTAGTCAGGTCCTACTTATACAAGACAGCTCTAGACTATTGAAGTACATTGTCACCCTTAACATTAGAGATACTTGAACAAGTAACCCCAGGGTAAACAGGGTTATAAACTTTACCTGCAGGGATTATATTGCCACTCTTTTACTCTTTGCAAAAATTGCTTGAAGAAAGGGGACTGGTGGCAGAATGCACACTGTATTTTATTTAGGACAAAAGTATGCAATAGATAGCTAATGCTTTGAAATTTACACCCTTGTAATGGTAATCCTTCCCATGCATCTGTCTCTTCAGTGGGATATGAAAAAGGTGGGAAGTGGGATAAAAGTCTCAATTTACCCTTCTGGATTGTAATGACTGCAGCAGCTGCTGGGAATAGGTCGCAATGAATAAATTCTGTTGCCAAAGAAAACCACTTCTTAGCACTATGCAGAAAGGTCATCACTCAAATAATAGTGCTGTTAATTTCTAGTGTGACTTGAGAAGGGATAGGTCTCAGCCTCCCACCTCCCCATACCTCAGGAGACTTTAGTTGGAAGCTACTCTATACTTTGGGTTACAGATTTTCAGAAAAGCTCTAGTTCCCATGGTTTTGATTTGGAAGACACTGGGTATTGCATAGCTTTTTGTTGTGGGGAAGAAAATCTGAATATTAGCAGAGGAATGAGAAAATTGGATTTCCTCTTATTGTACAGGAGCTGTGTACAACACTGACAGAGTATTTACTCCTATTTCTTTTAATTTGATTCTCTACCATATCAATCTGTTCATTGATGAAACAAAATTATAAAGTGTCATAGGTGCTGCTGCTGCTTGTACCTCAGCAACAACTAAAAGATAGGGAAGAATGAAAGCTTTTAGCCATTCCATAAGATTTATTTGCAAATTCATCCACAGTGAAATGCACCAGGTGCACAAAGTGTTGTGAGATGGCTCCTAAGTCCATTTCAACCAAAAGGTCTTTTATGGTTCCTATTTTTCTTCCTCTAGTGAGAGATTTTATAGGTATGGTATGGATGTGTTCAATATGAGTGAGTATTGAATTCTGATGGACTAGCTTTCTTTCCACTCCACAGCACATGTATAGTCATTTGAATAATACAAATTGCACCAGCATTACAAATATCTACAGCAATGTGGAGTAAAGCTTTACTGTCCATAATAAACACACTGTGAATATTGTTCCAGTAGTAGGCTGGTTTATTTTCTAGTGGACAGTTATGCCTCTTACCTTGCAATTAAAGAGGCAAATACAGGGTTGCACCAGGGAAGTTCCTGTTGCCTTCCCATATTGCTGTGGGTTTTGTTCAGCCCCTGCGGAAGGAAGAGAGGCTCACTCTGGCTTCAGCCGAGCAGTATGTGTCACAAGTTGCAGTAACAGCAGCTCTCACAGGTTTTTTTGTGGGATCTGAGAGTGATCCATAAGCAAGCTAGTCTTATGGTCACATTTGTAGAATAGGGCAGTGTTGACCATCCCTTTCCAGGTACATAACTGTAGACAGAGTTAAAGATACATGGACAAAGTTTCAGGACCTGTAAAATATTTTTCCCTTTGTTATTTCAGGCAGTCATAGAAGTGTGCTCCTGGAAAACAATATGCCAAATCCAACATTTCAGTAAGGACACTTCTATACTTTAAGTGTCATTGAGCTTTTTATTTACAGAATGAAAAAGTCATGCTTTCTGTAGATTGGCATTATGTTGGGTCAATTTGGAGAACAGAGATGGAATTCATCTCTGGAGAGTACTTTCCTAACATGCTGCTGGAAGCACAAGGTACTATTTGTTTCCTATGCTTAGAAATAGGCCTGTAGTTTTTAATCTTTTTAGCATTCACAGAGCAGCACCTAACACACTGAAATCTTTGTTAAGTGCATTATAGGCCGTGTAAATAAATTAGGAAGAAAATAATGTATTAGGGATAATCCACTGACTAAAATTACAGGGCAGCATTTTTGCTAGGACCTCTGTGAAAGTAAATTCATGGGAGATACTTAGAATCTCTCTGTGAGAAGAGCACTAATTTTTATTTCATTCACAGCTTCTAGAAAATACTATGTGATGCAGATAAATAAAGTCATCAGAGTAAGATGATGTTAAAAATTCATAAATATGTTTACACTTGCAAGTGGCAAATGTTACAGCTTTCAGAGCTGAGAGTATATTCAGGAATATTGTCCATATGCCTCTATTGGCTGACAAAGTAATGCAGCTTGCATTACTCTAAATGAACATTCAGAGATTGGAAACTTGCCGTTGTTTGAGAATTTAGACCTTACTTGCACCTGTCTACAGAGTATAAACTTTTGATTATCCTTTGCAAATGTGTTAGCTCTAAGAAGCATTTTCTTAAATTATGGATACTTAGCTGTTTTCACATTTGCAGATAAATAGTTGAAGTAGCTGGGACAATACAGAAATAACAAGGCTAGGTTTTCTTCATTTTTGTAAACTATTCTAAAACCCAACAAAGTTTAGAGCTGTGGCTGTTCGTCCAAGACTATAAATCATTTTACAGAGCAGGAAACTTCAATTAAATATGACTTTTTATGCTTTACAATATATAACTGATTGATACCGGGGAACTGAGAAAGCCAAGTCCTCCATCACCTACATACAGAAATGTGGAGAGAATACTCATTAAATTAACATTAGCGTAAGAAAAATGAAACTTCTGGGCCAATTACAGTTTACTGTTTAGATTGAAACAAAAAAAAAAATGACCTTTGTTACAAAATATGTGACTTGAACAGGCAGTTCCATATAAAATTGAGAAGTTGCAAATGTCCTGCATTTGAGTGATGGTGTGCATGTGATCTTAGTTCTGCTTCATTAGCCCCTAGTGAATGAGTGGTAAATTTTTCCTATTTATACATCTTCTGTCAGGGGATCATAAACATAGCCTGACTGGTGCATGTTTTCACTGTACCAATTTCATTTATATATTTTTTTTTGCAGCTTTGATGAATAGTTTATATTCCACTTGAATAAATTTTTCTTCTTTTCAAATATTCAGATAGGTATTAGCACTGGTTAATTACGCACTCAGTACCTTTTGTAATAGAACTATCTGTCATTATGGCAAGCTTTTATGTTGTATTTGAGGGATTCAGTCTTCTCAGTAAAATATTGCTTTTGCAGTATGCATGGGAACGATCAATTTTATTTTCTGCTGATTTGATAATTTTCTACTAAAATTTAATCTTCTGTGCTATGAAGTTTGTGGCCAATTGAAAGATTTTTCCCTCTGCTAAAAGAATATCTAATGCTTCAGCTTTTTACTTCCCATTTCTGTAAACACGCCTTTAGATTTTCTGCACTATGGTACATTTACATCTCCGTTTAAGGGTAAGAAATGAGCAGTTAGGTTATATTTTCTGTGTCATTAGGTTATGTTTTCTGTGTCAGTCACTAATTCAGCATACCAAGGATATAAACAATATTTCCTGTAACCTAGATGTTTCACCAGCAGTAATTTTTTGTGTACTGTTAGGTAAGCCACTGGACATGCTACAGACATGATAAATGTTGTATATGTTAATGAGTAGCTTGTTCTACTCAGGTTTTTTTATACAGAGGCAAATTATGGTTCTGATCTTGGGCAGGAAAAGTTTTGCGTGATCCTATACCTCTGTATTGTTTATTTTCCTGCTTTTAGTTTTTGGTCCAGGATTTTCAAAGGCCCTATCGAGAGTTAGATATTTGTCACAATTGAATTTCAAGTAGTTTCAGTCATTTTTTTTGGTGTTCTATAGACCCTTCAGTTTTAAACCCTCTTAGATGGAGACAACCTGAGCAAGCTTTCACAAAATGCTCCACCAATCCTATCACATCACAACCACCTGTAGGGATGATGTATGTTACATCTCCAGCTCCTGGCAGCTGACTGAAGGTGCCAGCAGGCATTTGGCACTTTTTTTCTGATAATGATCTATCGGTCCTAAAGGAAGAGCATGAAAAACTGCCTGAGCTTTGGATGGCCTCGTGCTCAGTGGTGAATTTTACACGGTTGGAAAGAGATGAGGGAAGGAAAGTAACTTTGTAAATGACAGTTCCTAAAAATACAAAGCAGAGCTAACACAGGCATGACTTAAGGGCTATTATTTATTATTATTATTATTGTAAAAGCCTGGCTTCTCTGCTACATTAGAACACCTCTCAATCAAAATAAGATCAGATCATAAATGGGAACAAACTTGATAATAACAATAGTCCAAGAGCAGCTTTTGAAAACTGCTTGCTGATTCCTTACTATTGACTATTCATAGAATCAGAGAATCATTTAGGTTGGAAAAGACCTTTAAGATCATTGAGTTTAACTGTAAACCAATCAGTGCAAAGTCCACCACTGAACCATGTCTCTAAGCACCATATCTACAGGTCTTTTAAATACTTACAGGGATGATGACTCCATCACTTCCCTGGGCAGCCTGTTCCAGTGTTTAACGACTCTCTCAGTGAAAACGTTCTTCATAATACCTAATGTAAATCTCCTCTAGTGTAACTTGAGGCTTTTTCCTCTTGTCCTGTCACTCGTTATTTTGGAGAAGAGACTGATCCCCACCTCGCTACACCCTCTTTTCAGGTAGCTGTAAAGAGTGATCAGCCTCTTCTTCTCCAGACTAAATGTCCACAGCTCCCTCAGCCACTCCTCATAAGACTCTTTCTCCAGATCCTTCACCAGCTTTGTTCCTTGGACACACTCTGTACCTCAATGTTTTTCTTGTAGTAAGGGGCCTGAAACTGAACTTGAGGTATGACCTCACCAGCTGCAGGGGGTGAGTGGGACGATCACTTCCCTGGTCCTGCTGGCCACATTATTTCTGATACATGCCAGGATGCTATTGATTTTCTTGGCCACCTGGGCATATTGCTGTCTCATGTTCAGCCAGCTGTTGACCAACAGTCCCAGGTCCTTTTCCACTGGGCGGCTTTCCAGCTGTTGCTGGAAGTGTTGCATGGAGTTGTTGTGACACAAGTGCAGGACCTGGCACTGAGCCTTGTTGAACCTCATACAGTTGGCCTCAGCCCATCAATCCAGCCTGTCCAGGTCCCACTGTATAGCCTTCCTACTCAAAAGCAGATCAACTCTCCCATCCAATATGGTGTTGCCTACAAACTTGGTGCACTCAATCTCCTCGTCCAAATCATTGATACAGATACCAAACAGAACAGGCCTCAGCACTGACCTCTGCAGAATACCACTAGCAACCAGCCACCAACTGGATGTAACTTCGTTTACCCATCCAGACAGTTTTTTGCACATCAAAGATTAGACCCATACAAGCCACGTGTAGCCAGTTTCTCCAGGAGGATGTTGTGGGAAGTAGTGTGGCTTTACTAAAGTGGCTTTACTAAAGTCTACATCCACAGCCATTCCCTCATCCACTAAATAGGTCATCTTGTCATAGAAGGAGATCAGGTTGGTCAAGCAGGACCTGCCTTTCATAAAGCCATGATTGCCTGGGCCTGCTTGCTCCGTACATGCCATACGATGGTGCTCAAGATGATTAACTCTATTATCCTTCCCCAGCACCAAAGTTGGGCTTACAGGCTTATAGTTCCTCAGAGCTTCCTTCCAGCCCTTCTTTGTAGACAGGAGTCCCATTTGCTAACCTTCAGTCAACTGGGACCTCTCTGGTTAGCCAGGAATGGTGGTAAATGATAGAAAGTGGCTTGGTGAGTCACTACCTCCCTCAGGCCCCTTGGTTGGATCCCATCTGGTCCCACAGACTTCTTTGTGTCTGACTGATGTACAGATCAGTAGCCATTTCATCTTGGCTTATGGGGTCTTTATTCTGCTCTCCATTCCTGTCTTCCAGCTCAAGGGAATAGTTACCTGAAGAACAACTGGTCTTACTCCTAAAGACTGAGGCAAATAGTCATTAAGTATGTCAGTCTTTTCCTTATCCTTTGTCCCTGTGCTTCCCTCTGAAATTCAGCCTTGTGAAGAATGAGAGAGATAAAAAGCTGCATCTAATTCTCTTTTTCTGATGTAGCAGAACTCTTCACCATACTGGCCATGCAAATCCCATGACTTGCTCACCAGGCTAACCACTCTTACTGAATGGGATGAGCAGTGAGGTTGAAGGAAATAAGCGGAGGAGCTGGTTGGAAATTTATGTATTCAAGGAGAAATTTCTTTGACTGTTGCCATTACAGGGCCTCTTTCAAACGGTGCATATCAAACCCCACAATCTATTTCACTATTTCTGACCTGTTGTATTTTCAAAATCTTCACTTGAAATATAGAAAATTCACAGATAAATTTAATAGAGTCAGTATAAACCATCAATATGTTAATATTAATTACCCAGTGATGAGTACTCTTGCATCATTAGTGCAAAAGAAATTGAAGATTCAGCAAGGTGAGAGGACTTATAAAAAATGGAGAGAACAGATGACCAGAAGCATGAGAGTTTCCAGTGAAAACCATCTGTCTTATGGTGTTGAATGTCTGCTGTCTTCTTTGCCACACTGATAAATTCCTAATATTCTGTTTCTTGTTTAGCCTTCAACCTACAATTCTTTCCATACTCTCTTTTAAAAAAAAAAAATACAGGAACCTTGCATTTAGTTCATAAAGTATTTATAGGTACATTGTACAGGGTGTGTAATAGTACTACTAGGTCTGTTACCCTAACCATAGTATCAAAGCACCTGTTAGTCCAATAATCTTGATCTCCCACAGTAAAGGAAAAAATGGTATACAAAAAAGTTTTGCTTAAGGTCACACAGATTACCAAGAACATGAAATTAGGCCTTCCAGCCTATTTGACTTTTTCTTTGGTTCTGCCCCCTCCCCTACCTCCTAGAAAACCAGCTCTCATGGAGATAAACGTAAAAAATACAATTGGAGTTGTTTGTGGATTACGCTTCATGATGTTACAGCAGTTCTTTAGACAGAGAAAGGGTTTCTTATATTTTCATTAAAGGGTAGGTACATGTGTAAAAGTAATTATGCTTTGATCAGCATATTTGCAGGTTAACAATCAACTGCTGATTATCTGCTGATTCTTGCAAAACAGAAAATCTGTTCTTATACAAACATTAATTATGGAATATTTGACAGAAACATTCCAAACTGGTTTAATTATACACAGTTTTTATACTCTAATTAATTGCATTTTACACTGAACAAAGGTCCAGACCAGTCATCTTGCAAAAGTTCTTTCTAGATCTTTACATTTGCTTTAGAGGTTAAACTGACGAGATTGTCTTGAATGCTTCTTTGTTTTGGTAGACACAATTCTGAGTAGCTCCTCAACCTCTATTTAAGTACCATATTGGGATGAGCCTCCTGTATCACCTCAAATGTATTGTATCTATTAAATCCAATAAAATTCGTGTGTAGCAGTTATTGATGGGGCCTCAACCATCCCTGTTTTATTAAGACCATTTTTACACCTAGGTTACAATCTAACAGTGCCATTATCTCTCCTCAAAATCCCTTGGCAGTTAGTACCGCCAGCAGCAGTAGAAATTACAGAGGGATTAAGCTCTGGCTCCAGCCCCCAAAAGCTTTTCTCCAGAGGTACAGCATGATATGTTGAACTGTGTTAAGCAGTGAAAGATTTAATGAAAAAAAAAAACCCAAGTGCCTGCCTGCATCAGAGTCAGCGTCTGTCCCTTTCCAAAGTTGTCAATACCATTTTCTGTCTGTGCAGGCCTGCTGTGTTGCTGAGATACACACAATGACTTGGGCTGTTTTGTTGCAGTAGTTGTTTTTAAAAGCCCGACACTGCAGAAGGTTGGTCAGAGCAGATGTCAGAGAAAAATCAGGAGATGGAGTAGAGGAAGGAGGGAATTACAGATTTCTCCTGAGTCCCGTTCATTGCAAATCGTTCGTCCACCTGTGGGACAGGGTCTGGCATGGTGAGCAGAGCAGGGGGAGACAGATCCTGTGGCTAAGGACAAAGAGCGACACTGGGCACAAAAGGGTGAGGGAGAGGAGAGGGGCTGCGGTGACTTGGCAGGTCAGTGCCGCGGCGCCCTGCGCTGCCTGATAAGGGTGGGTTTTACAGCGGAGACACAGCTCCGTGCGCATTGCACTGGCACCGCGCTTTGGGGAAGGAACGATAAGGAACACAATGAATAACTAACAAAGCTCATTTGATGAATGCAGTCATTTGCATTACAGTGCCAAATAGCTTTGCTCCTGGTGGCTGAGTGTCATACTTAGCTACAAATATTATTAGTATCATTTCAATGACAACGGAGGGTGACAGTAGACTGGATGGGGGGAGAAGTTGTTAGAAAGTTTCAGATTTTGCAGAAGAAAAGGAAGCCTAGAGAATGCTGAGCCAAGCATCCCTCGGCTTTTGTTTGGCTGCCTTATTTTCATCTTGTGAGTTCTTTCAAATGCTGAAGAAAATGCATGGTAAGTGGTGATAGCTTCTCTGCACAGGTAATGCCTGTAGATGCAGGATCTACAAATCAGCAGAGCAATCCTCATGACATTCTAGAAGATGTAGTGTAAAATCTTAGCTCCAATCAGAGATTTCCTTCTGTCTGGATTTTTTGGTTTGTTTTCACTTTAATTCACATTTTTTTCCAGTGAAATATAAATGGATGTGTTTTGTGCTGTGGTTTTTTCTTCATGACTCATTCCCCAGGAAAAAAAAAATCATTACTTTTAATGACAGAGAGATATCATACAGGTAAAGTATATTTCAATCTTTGTCGTAGTACAAGCAGAGTATAAAAATCTATGACCCAGAGACAACTGCAGGCTTCAGTTTCAACTCAAGATGTGATCTACCACCAGATCCCTGACCTGTATCATCTGCCTTTGCAATGCAAAAAAAGCCACAGGACTTTCAGAACTTGTACAATATATCTGAATGTTAGTTGCAGAATTAGCATCCATTTAAAATGTGTGGTCTTGATCCACAGAGATAGAAGCCAAGAACACCCTTGATTTAGTAAGTCACCTTTGCCTGCTTCAGTGTCTTTTTTCATTGCTAGTGTTTATTTCCCTGGTAGTTCTTTATTAGACATTAGATGGCATGAACTCCTGTGCATTGGAGTCTGTGGTTCATGTTTGTTTATATACTCTATATTTCTTCTCACCAATAATAGCTAGTGGCAATGTAGAAAATGTATGTGCTAGGTGTCAGTAGGTGGAAAGGTGGTAAACATTAGCAAAGCACCTATATAACTCTTATAAGAGAACTTTAATCTCTTTTTCTGTTTTGGGCATTTCCTTGCTCAAATACTTCTGAGAAATTACAAAGAGTATCAGTAGAAGTTGAGAGACAGGAGAACCGCACCTGAGGGGAGCTAGAAAGCATTAAGAACCCCAGACTTAAGAAGTTTGGGGGTTTCATCATTCCTAAGAAAGCCAACAATCGTGCATGATTCCCAGCATCATGTAAGACAGGAAGATTTTTGTACAGCTTCGTGAAATCCTAAAATTCAGATTAGCAAAGGTCCCATCAGACTGTGGGAAACTTACAGCAATGACTTCGCTGACTTATGGATCAATGTAACCATTTTCTAATTCAGGTTTTACTGTTGTATTATCATGTTTTGGTGTTGCTGCTATAAAAGTTAGTTCTTATTTTTTTCCATTTCTTTTGCAATTGTACAATAAAGATACAGAAGAGCAAGGGGGAGAGGAGGTCTGGGATTTTTTTGTTTGGATTTTGAGTTTTTGTCAGCAAGCATTGAATCATAGAATGGTAGGGGTTGCAAGAGACCTTTAGAGATCATCTGATCCAACCCCCCTGCAGAAGCAGATCAACATAGATAGCATAGGTCGCATAGGAACGTGTCCAGGCGGGTCTTGAAGACCTCCAAGGAAGGAGATTCCACAACTCCTCTGGGCAGCCTGTGCCACTGCTCCCTCACCCTCACAGTGAAATAGTATTTTCTTATATGTAAATGGAACTTTTTTGTGCTCCAGCTTCATCCCATTACCCCTTGTCCTGTTGCTAGATATCATCGAAAAAAGGTGTTTTGGATGTTCAGTTGATGTGTGTAAGATGATCTGAATCTCAGCTAAATCTGTTTTGAAGTTTGGTATATATTTGATGAGCCTACAGAAATACCTAAAGGAGGTAACTGCTTTAGAATTTCAGTACCTTGTAAAGGAAATCTGAAGCCTCGTTAAGAAAGCAGGATATGCTTTAAGCCAGTGTTTTGTAAAACCTTTATGTCTTCAGATTTTTGCAAGTGCATCTTGCATATATTTTCATTCCAGTGAGTCTCCCAATCCCAACTGAGAGCACAATAAGGAAATGATAACAAAGCAAACAGAAAAATTAGAGCTGTCCCAGTCCTTTAAGAAACCTTTTGGCTTTGACATAGTTCAACAACATTTCATTCATTAGTAGGAAGCATTTCAGTTAAAAACCTGACTTCACAGTTTCTGTTTCCAGAAGTAATAAAAGGAATTTCTTAACTGCAAAAAGATTTTCCCCACTGAGATACCGACTTTCCAATCCATCGTTGTGTCAAAGGGTTATTGGCTGGAGTCTGAGGAGCCTGACTTCCAGTTGCCATTATTTATGTGAGCAGTGAGAGGTTGTAGGCTTTCTACCTTTAAAAGCCTGTAGTCTGTGTAGATTTATTTCCAATTAAATAAATACAATTATGCATGATTTCTGAAAGTGTGTTCAGAGGTAGAAAAAGGAAAGGGTATGTATTTAAAGCATTAATGGCTAGATAGGATTAACTAATTTATCTGAAGATGTTTAACCTGCTGGTAAACTGCCTGGGGAGGAAATCCCCGTGGTACCCTGGTTTGGTGCAATGGGGCTGTGATTTCTGACATGGCCCTCCTGCTGCCTCCAAAATGTGACTATAACTGTAACAACATAACAAAACTGTGAGATTACATCTGGACAACATGTTGCCTCTTTCCTTCCATTGCTGTAATTTAGTCACAGGCTTTACTGGGACTCTCCCAGAGTTTAAAATGCACAATGCTTAGAGGCAGTTTTTCATTTTGGAGATTTGTTGAGCAATAACTGCTTTATAGTATTTTTTGCAAATAAGACATCATTCTTACAGTTTTCCAAGGTCCTCCACTACTGGAGGGTAATCCATTGTTAGTACCTTCCGTTTTCATTCTCACCTCTGTGTGAATGTCCTTTTGTTGTCTAGTCTGTTGCCAGTGTCAAACCAAAATTGAAGCATTCTTGCTTATTAATATATTATGAATACACTGCACCGCCAACAGAGCTTAATCTCTCACATTGACTCCTAGTCATCTTTCAGAAGTGTACAGAAAGCGAAAATGGGCCACTTGAAACATTTTAACCTGATTGGAAAGAATCTTTTTTCTCCTTATCCCTGCAACCCCCTGGTAAAAATTGTGTGGACTGCTGAGCTGAATATGGAAGCACAAAGCGTTGTTCAGATGACCACCCGTCACTTTGTGCTTATTGATGGGCTTTGAAGGAGGGTGCTCTGTGTCTGACAGATGCAAAGCAACACATGCTCTGGCATTGTCAAAATAGTGAAGTACTCTTGGAGCAAGTCCTTTATTGCTAAGGATATGCAGCATGGCTCAGTGTGTAAAGCTTCATAATTTATGTGAGGGCGAAAACAGGGAAGGAAGAAAGAGAATACATATGCAAGTAACTGAGAATTTCAGGGCTGAAGTCACACCTAAGGGTTGGCATGAAATTGAAGCTCCAGAGGTTTGTCATCCTTAGAGATGGGAGAGGTCTGTTTTTTAAAGGCACATACAGGACTATCACTTTTCCACAGCTATGAGACAATAAATAATGTGCTTAAACTGCAGTGATATGGGTTTGGATTTGAGTCCAAGAAAACCTTTACAAGAGTAAGAAGGATGGCTTGGAGCTGCTAGTAGGCATCTGTTAGTAGCAGGTTTTGAGAGCAGATTAAATAAACTCCTCTTAGATAAATCCTTGAGACAGAGGTGATCATCTGAGGTCTGTCTAGGCCTATTTTTCAACGTTTTTACATCACATGTGTGTGTGCTGTGTGCTTATGTGTATGTGTGAGGAAGGAGAAAAAGGAGAGGTGATCATTTTTACTTCACAGGGAAGCTGCAATACATCCCTCCATTCTGTGATCCCTTTCTGAAATTGCATATATTATAGGAGTGAAAGAAAAAATGGACAGTTTTTCAATTCTTGATGAAAGCTGTACCTTTATAAGGTACCCTCTAAAGCATCGTAGAAGTGTGATGAGGGAAAGTGCAGTACAACATCACTTGGAAGTAGAAAGGGAACTGGAAAGTAGTGAACATAATGGCTTCATTTATATGATTATGCTTATTCAACCTGAGCAGCAAATTCTTCTGATAGGGCAGAACTTAAAGACTTCTGGCTTTGTCTGACGAAACTGCTCATGGCCTGCAATGGCTGTCCTCCTCCCCGCCCTCCTAGGAGTGCCTGCCCACCTCCAATGGGGCTGAGAGCAAACACCTTGGGCTCTACATGACGTTATAGAGGACAGCTCCATACGTTTCCCATCTGAAACGTGGCTAAGGGTATCTGGCCCTAGGTTTTCTGCATCAGGATGGTCTTACTCATTGAACCATGAGCAGCATGTTGTTGAAGAGTTAGTGTGTCAGAAAGAAGGATCTCAGTTAATTATTTTGTCATAGTCGTTCAGTGGCCTGTATTACCTTAGAGACAGAATTCCTCACAAAGGTCACACATTTAAGTAGTGTGTTCTCCCTGCTGGTGGGCCATAGCAGTGAGGCCTCTATGTCACCTTGCAGCTGTAAAATACTGTTTCTGTGTTTCTGACCGAGACTTCTCTCACAACTGTTGTAAATGAGTGGGTCTTCTTTTTTGCAAGAACATTCTATATATGGTAGTTTTCTCCCCACTTGCTGGGTCTTATTTATTCTTTTGCACAAACAAGTATGTTAACGCTGCGGTTGGAAGGGAAGACAACAGTCTAATTGCTTGCCTTATTAGCCCAGTGGAAGTAATGGAAGATTATAGCATTGAATTGCCATTTAGCTACCATAGCCCTGGGTGTACATAGAGCATGGCACAGCAGAGTTAAATCATTTATTAACTCCTTAACAACACATATTTAATCAGTTTTCTGGTGCTTCAGACCATGCAATCAATAAATGCCTTTTACTTCCTTGCCCTTAATTAGTGTATGTTTGTCAAGACTGGCTGATTTGTAAGCTGCAAATTGTACATGGTAGTGAATTCTTTACATCACTAAATGGGACAGTTGTGAGTTTTTGTCAGGATACCGTTATAAGAGAAAACCAAATTCATCTCACTGCTTGACATGAATCCAGTGACTTCTTTTTTAATAAACCAGTGAATGAATTATTATGACTAAAAGTTGCATTGGAGTAATAGGGCAGGGTTCATGGGTATCATTGTTTTGTTTCACAGAATCATAGAATGGTAGGGGTTGGAAGGGACCTTTGGAGATCATCTAGTCCAACCCCCCTGCAGAATTCTGTATATTGGTGCAGTTATCTGTTCATACAGAAGGCTCTGCACAGGTGTAGAGTTTCTTAAGGTAGTGCCCACTGGGGTCTGAGAGCTGCTTCTTTATTTGGATCAGGCAAGAGCACTTGATAAAACCACACATGAGCAGACGGATCTCTTACCAAGATCTAATTATGCAATTTTAGTCAAATCTGAAACAGATGCCCTTCTGCTTACCTACTGTTGAAGCCATTTGGTACCACTCTAATATTACACTGACACCAGGCAGGAAGGCCCTTTGTATTCCCTGCTGAACCAGACGCCTTGGGTGCTGATTTAATAACTTCACAGTCCCAGGAACCAAAGGCAAACTTGCAGCAGACACACACACACACACCTCTCCCTACGAGGTGAGCTGGCTGCCATGAGGAAAAAAGATGCATTTGTTTATGTCAGTGGTATAGGAGAGGGGAATTGACAAGTAGGAGCACCTTAATGGCTTCAAACTACCTGTTAATGATCCTGGTGCTGGTGCCTGCCTGGCAGCCTCAGTCTCCAATTAAGCATCTGCCGGAGCTGGAAGCAGGGCTCTTAATTGGAAAGAAACAGATTCAAAGCAGGTTGCATTTTCTGCCAAGACAGATTTATCAGCGAAGCCTTAATCCATTGCATCTTCTTTTCCCCCCACACCTGGCTTTTCTCTCAGTGTTCCCCACCAGTGCAAGCACAGCCCTAGGGCAGGGCATGTAGTGGATGGATGCTCAGCACCTCGAGGAGGTTTGGTTTTCCCCTCACCTTTCCCTGACCTGGGGCCCAGTGATAGATGCTGTCCTAATTGCTGACTTTTCTTGCCCCAGACCCTCCACAGCATGGTACACCCATTAAGATATATTGTCTAGTACACATTCAGGAGATCTGTTTGCAGCTATCTTTTACATAGAACTGATTGTTTAATTGCAGATTAAAGATTAATGCAAGTATAATGATTCCACGAGGACACTTCAGACAAAAGCATCCCGCATCAGGCAGCCTGCATCCATTTTTCAATTTGGCCATAAATTTGGCTGGGAATTAAATAGTAAGTAGCCGTGATTGCAACACTGGTCTCTGAAGGCACTCACGGGAATGAAAATAAATGAACAGGCTCTCATACAAAGCATGTTTCATTATGGTCATTAGTGGACAGGACCTCAGCAGGGACTGAAGGTGAAATTGTCTACAAGAAATGTTGGCACATGTATGATGAAATCGAAATGGTAAGGAAGCGAGTATAAAAACGTTCAGGTCGCAGAGTCTACAGATGACAAACTTATTTTCTCTGAGCTGTGGGCGTAAGATACAGGAGGTGCAAACATGGAGAGACCTCTGGTATGTAGAGCTCTATCTTATCTTTCACAGAGCAGGAGCACATTTGGCAAAATGTTTACAGTGCAATGAAGGCATAATTGTGTATGCTGTTTATGTACCAGAAGTTACTATAATTCATTACACTGGGGTCTTTGATGATTAAGGTTTTGCTTTCTGTTATGTTTTTCAGGTAAGGTCCCTTCTATTTTCCTTAAAATTCCCAGCTGGCTGGTAAGTTGCTTCTTTCTCTTTGTTTCTCTTCCCTTGTGTGACATGCTGTGAAGGGTATCACAGACTAATTAGGTTGGAGGGGATGGCTGAAGGCTATTGGGTCTTCTCCAGAGCCTTCTCCAAGGATGGAGACTGCACAGCCTTTCTGAGGAACCTGTCCCAGTGTCTCAACACCTTTCTTGGCAGAGAATTTTTCTTGATGTCTGACTGGAATTTCCCTTGTTTTGATTTATGCCCAGCGGCTCCCATCCTGCTGCTGTGCACTGCTGGCAAAAGCCTGGCTCTGTCCTTTCTGTACCTCCTCATGAGGCTGTCAGGACCTTATCAATAAGGTCTCCCATAGCCTTCTCACAGTGCTGGAGCTTGTCTTGTGGGATGAGTCTGTGTTTCATGCTTCTGGGTGTAGAATAAAGCACTGAAGTTACAAGCAATTTTAGCTCAGTCTGGTTAAAACAGCTTTCCGGAGACCCCCTAATGTCTTGCATAGCTTACAGAAACCTTGCCAGCAGACACTAATTTTGGGTGATAGAGCCTCCTATTTCTTCTGTATAAATGGCATTTTCAGTATAATTGGTGATATTTTTAGACTAACAAGCAATCATAACATTATTTCTTCTCCTGAAAAAGCAATATATTATAATACAATATTTCCTTTTCCTCAAGTAACTGAAGGAATTCACTTGGGGTTTTATTGAAGTGTAACTAAAGGAATCCATTTGGGGACTGCTGAAGTATGTTTGACTTGGCTTGCCAGACTTTCAGCATAGTTAAAGTGGTGATATCTTTAAAGATGCTCAGAGTTTTCTGTTTTGTTTGTTTTACATCAGTTGAAGACTCAGAAGCATTTGTTTAAAAATAAGGTCCGGTTTGCTCCAATATTTAGCAACTTTTTTTGCCTTTTGTTGTGTCCTTGAAGTTGCACTCATTTCTATAACTTTTTAAGTTGACACTAATTAGAGCCTCAAAAATATATGTCTTAACATCAGTACTAAGTTACAAAATGAGATGACATAAACAATATGCTGATTATGCAAATTTCACAATCACATTGTCAATCTATGTTCCTCCTTTTTGTTTATTTCGTTTGTTTGGTTTTTTGTTTGTGTACTGATAAGGAAATTCTTCCAGGCTCAGACTGATGATCATGCATTCATATGATGGCAGGACAGCAATTTCCTGATAAATCCATCACGTTTTATAGCTGTTAACTCGATAATATAATCAGTAACACTGATCTGCATTTCTCTCTGAACATGTCCATGGAAATCTACCTGCACATGCCCATGTCCCTCCGTGTGTGTGTGAAAACAGATTCTTTTGGGCAGTAGTGTCTGAGTGGCAATGCAGGCACTTAGATTTTGCTGCATAAAAACCAAGGTAGTTATAGCCACCCACTGCTATCTTACTATCTGAAGCATCAAAAGCATGCTGCATTCATCCTTTAACTCATTTCACAGTTTTTGGAGATGATCTCCTTACCGAGCCATTGCCTGCCTTCTCAGCTACATACCTCTCACTCATCCTCTCCTCCTGCTTTTAGCAGACTGGTGTGCTCCTGCCTGCAGGATACTCCACTGTAAAAAGCCTTTCCTTTCAATAGCTAAAAGGGCCTCTTAGCTCAAACTGCATGTGCTTAACCAGCCCATACAGATCAACTTTGATAAAGAAGTGATGATCATGACAAGATAAATTAGTGCTACCCAGTGCTTCCTTCCTCAATACCCTTCAAAGATCAGACAAGGAGAACTTTATCTGCAAGGACGATGTCTGTCTCAGTGCTGGGGAAGGCTTCTGTTATGGTTTTACTTGTTCTGGTGAAGGCTGGATTTCAAGTCTTCTTGTACTTGAATATTCCCAGCAGCCTTGGTGTGGTGTTTTCTTGGCACTGGCAGTCAACAGTACTGGCAACTCCAGCTCTGACACCACTGACTCTTACATATGCACTAGCAGAACAAGTAGTCAAGCAGTCACACTTGCTTAATTCTTTTCTGGGACTACAGGATACATATTTATTCTAAAATTATTTAAATTCCAGGAGGAATTCTGTTACATCTGTATAGACAAAGCCCTGAAGCATCTAGGAAGACCGTGAAATTAGAGCAATTTCTGTGACAGTGGTGTGTAGATACTGCTGCTCTCCTGTTAACATTTAGATGCCTCCGTAACAATGCATGCAACAAGGACTCCACCTCTGTAATGAGATACACACTAGCCCTTATTTGAAAGCTCTGAGGTAATGTAGAATAAAGAGCAGGGTGTCCTACATTGAAGAGACTAGTATGTGAGTTGAAAGAATGGGAAGCACGCTGAGCTTGGATTATGCTCTGGAGAAAACAAAACAGTAAAATGCAAGTGGAAGTAATTGTGATGAAAACGGTAATGAAAACTTGTGGTTAATGCTGGTCTTCACAGACTGAAACCTGTTATGGTTTGGGAGGGAATGACTGGTCCTTGAGAGTTCATGTCAAAGTCTGTATTTCAGGTATTCACCAAATCACTCGTGGTCAACTGGGTTAGAGACTTGTCTATAACTGGGAATTAGAAAGCCAGCTACTTCATCTAGAGTATTAGCCTTTTCTTTTAATGTCCTGCACATTCCCTTTTCTATATACAGATAACAGTTCTGGTAAAACTTTAGAGACCATCTAGGTCTGTCCAAATTCAGTGGCTTACTGGTGATTAAAAGTTAGCTTATTCTTCAGTAAAGTAAAACATCAGGCAGAGAAAACTCTCCTCTAATACACAGAGAAGTAATGCCAGATTGCATAAGGAGTAGGACTTAGTTCCAGCAAAATATTTTGGATCTTGAGTATTTTTTAAACACTCCATTTTCCATTTCTTTAAGAAACTGGGAGCCTTTGAACTAGAGTTTAAGTATTTTCCTTGTGTGGAACGAAGGAGGAGTCTGTTTGCTAAATAAGCTACAATGAAATGTAGAAAGTCCTTGTGAAATCAGAAGCAGATTGATGTTGAAATGTAGCTCGGCAAAGCTGTAGTTTCACAGGTACTATGTGATTTGCCTTACCTCATCAATACAATTTATTTCTATTAATTCATTTGTCTTTGCTGAATTAGAGCATTGTGATGTGTATTACTAGATCATATCACTATGTCTTTCAAGGATTCCACTTTTATCAAAGTTGATGGAGAAAAATGTTTTAAAAGGAAGAAAAAGACAGTCAGTTACTGTACTTTCCAATTTTTTATAATGATCTCCTTCAGAGATGTAACTGTTTTGTAGGATTAACTTACTAGCAGTCTGTTTTGGCAGCTAGGATAATAATATACGAGGAAGTATTCTTTTTACTTCAAAAGACCACCAGCTCTTTGAATGTATTACCCTTTTAATTTTTAGAAGGTAGTGTTAGTATAAATAACTTAGTGCCATGATGCTGGAAGTGAAGTCAGAAAGAGGAAGACAGAAATAGAAGATTATTCACCCTAGGCATGTTTTATTTGTCTATGTGATTTATTATAAGGTTTTAGCGATTCATAGTTTTTAGTAATCTGTTTGTAATTGATCAATAATTCAATTAGCATAGGGCACAGGCTGTTCCAGTAAGTGTCCTGTGCCTTTACAACAATCACCTTGTATAGATGTGCAAATACAACTCTGATAAGGGCTGTTTGCATGGAAGGGTTAGTACCTCACGTACAGTGATGCTGCACTTAGCGATAACTCTGGTGATGTATACCCAGGGTGAGCTGTTAGTGCTGTGAGCAGGCAGACGAAGGCATCTGTCTTGTTTCATACAGAACACGGGACTCGCAGAACTGGCTTCGGAAATTCCAGCACTCCTTTCCATCCTATTGTGTCTTCAAGTAGCCAGTTTGAATATCCAGGGGGAGCTTTCTATTATTAGTAGAGTATTTCTTTTGTACTGAGCCAACAGTGAGATTTTATAGAGAGCACCATCAATCATAGTCCAGCATTGCTTCAAGATAATTTACTTAGGATGGATTATTAAAGAAAGATTAAGGATGTGTTAAAATAGTTTATTTTATATTAATAGCACACCTGAAGGATGTGTGGTTATTCCAAGGTGCTCCTGTAGGCTATTGATATGAAATGGATGAACTCTGTATAGTACATCCGTTACAATCAAACATCTGGAGATATGGAGGTCATGGTGGGAGTTCCTTGGGCAAAAGACACCATATTAGCTGGGGAGGAGAGTAAGAGTACAAAGGTGCACAAAAGGAAACACATAAAAAAGGAGTGAAACAGAAACATCTGCAGTTGTTCTGGTTTTTGGCATTGGTGTGTGAAAGGGGAGATCTTCATTAAGAGAACTGAGGAGACGAATCGTGTTTTTGCAGCAGGAGATGCAGCGCTAGCAGTCCTGCTCTGAATGGACAATACTGGATGGGAGAGAGCAAAAATAGTGTAGCCCAAAAATGTGCTTGCTTTGGCTGTTGATCAGATCTTTTCAAGGAGGCTCTTCTCTCAGCAGGGACCTTCATGGTCTGCAGGAACTGAAGGAAGTACTTGCTGTTCCATTGGTGGTATTAAGAATATATTGATGAGTGAGAAGACACGGAAGTAGCTAAGTAGTAGTAAGAAGTAAGAGTAGCTAAAAGAGTAGCTGTCCTAGGAGACCCTGCCAGGCTATAACTATGTAAATGGAATGGTTTTCACTATCAAGAAAGTATTTTCTCTCAGATATACATCTCCATTACTGCTCTAAATCAATTCCTTAAGATGCAGGAAGCAGGACATGACTCCAGTCTGGAATCGGTGCTGCTCAGAGGCTGCTGAGTGCAAACTCCCTCTTCACACACAAGTTTCCCATGAATCGTGCATACGCTCTCAGAGAGACACGAGGAAAGCAGGTTACACGCCCCCGGAACGCCTTTGTGAGACTTCTGGCAGTTTTTAATTTGTCATGTGCTGTGTGTAATCAAAACAGAAATTGCTCAGATGCTGAAAGATTGGTACCTGATGAAATTGTGACAAGAAATACTTCTAGCTCTGATCTGGTGTTTGCAATGTGTGAGGGAGAGAAATCTGTTTTTGTAGGGTCTTTTATTCACTCTGCTTTCAAGAGCTGGAACAATCTGTCTCTGTGCTTATTTAATTAATGTGATGTCAACAGCGATAATGTGTTAAATAATATAAAATGAGTTGTAAACAAAGCAAGATTTGAATCTTCCAAACACAGTAAAACCAAAATTAATTGGCCAACCTCAGGGGAAATAGTAGTGATGAACCTTCTTCTTGGGTTTGTTAATTTTTCTGTGAGCAGTGAATTAGTTCAAGTTATGGAGCTTCCTGAAATATTACCAGTTTTTCTGTGGCACTTTGAGGAATAGCCCCTGCTCTCGCTCAAAAAAGAAAAGCAGGGATTTTTTGGGGGGGAACAAAACCCCATGGCTGTTAAAGGCATAAAGCCAGATCCTGAGTGCAGTATCAATCCAAAGAAACACTGGAAGCAGTCCTTTGTGAACAGTGACAGTGTTCAAATTAAGCCACTAAAACACTGGAAGGTCATCTTAATTAGCAAACGTCTGCATCTAGTTATCAAAATGTCAGTGAAAGTAACACTATTTGAATGAAAACTTCTGGGCGTTTGCTAGTGAAGCTATTTTTAGGTTATTATACTCTTTCTGGATGCTTTTATTGTGTATTTTCCTGCTGATGCCCTGTTACCTGCTAGATGAAATACAAGCTCATTGCAGTCAGCAGCCAAGCTGTCAAGGAATGAATGAAGCTTGAATGGGTTTCATCTGCCCTGTTTCAGCCATGTGCCTGGACTTAGGAAAAACAGGGTAAGAAACAGGCCTCATCACAGAGCAGCTGATCTCTTCCTCCAAAGAGATAAAATGGATCAGATGCATTGGCTTGAAGCTGCCCTCTTCCATACTTTGACTTCAAAAGAAGCCTTGCAACCACCAGACATACATCTTTGAATATCTAAAAGGCAGGTGAGGTGAATGCTTGTATGGTAGCTTGTATGCTGTATGGACGCAGTGGCCTGAGGGAACTTCCTCCTCCATGCTTCTCTGATACTTATTTGTTTGACCTAAACCCTGCTATTGCCTTAATTATGAGCACTGAGACCTGGCCTCATGTTGAAATGTTCATCTGTTTTTCTGCACGCACAGGCACATTTAGCCTCTGTTTATTCTGCCATGTTTCTGTTTTACTGCTCTGAAGCAACTACAGAAAAGAAGGGAAACTGGGAAAGATTCTGTTGTACTTCATATTATTCATCCTGTCATTGGAACAAAAAAATTATCTTGCCTCCCAGAACTCCTGAAGTCTTCAGAGGAGGAAAGAAGGTACCCTTTGCTTTTATTTGGCTTGCTTTTATTTTAAATGAACAGTGACTTTTACTATGGAACAATAAGAGTTCCATAAGGTGAGCCAGACCTCAAAGATAAAATGAGAGCCCTCTGTGGGTTATTTCTTTGTGGGTTTTTTTTCAGATTCCTGCTGTGCCTCTGGCTTGCAAAAGAGTACAGAAACCCCAATACCTCAATTTCTTAGATAACAGTGGAGGCAATAAAAAGCTTTTTTTTTTTTATTTTGAGAGTTTAGGTGCAATACATAGAACTGATGTATGACATGCTGTTCCTCTGTAAAAGTACTGAGAATATTAAAATACTTCCATTATCAGTGCTTAGCCTCAAGCTTCCTTTAATGATCCTACAACATCTTGTAAGAACGAGAATTAAATTATGTTACTTCAGAAGGTAGCTTACACAGTGACAATTAATGGTTCTTGTCAAAGTCCTGAGCAATCAGTATCCATGAATTATGACATATAACTACGAGCCCTTTTAATCTCCACTAAAGGTTTTCGGGTTCCTTATTAAAGCATCAATCTGTAGCTCTGATGTATCCCCTCTAAAGAAAAAAATAAACAACTAATCAAGTAGACAGTGTTCTTTGTGGCTTAATTCAAAGGCTGCTGTCGTACATATATTGCATTTATATGCTAATATTGCATCATCGGACATTTAGACATGTATTCTTTTCATCTATATTTTGTGTTCTCATTATTATGTCAGGCTGCTGTTGAACTTTCCCCCATTCTCCATTCAGAGAAAGTGGCTAGTACAGTCAGCGAAGCAGATGAAAGAGTTACAGGGATAGGAGCTGGATCCTGCTGTTCTTGTTTCACCCAATAAAAGCCATGCAACTCGGGAACAAAAATTAAAGTAGAATAACTTTTAACAATTATTTGAGCAACAAAAAGAGCTTATAGGTGGTTTGTAGCAAGAATGAACAAGCTTTGCCTTTCTCTACAGGGTTTCTTTTTTAATGTACCGTATCTGATCCTGGTGCCTTATCGAATTTAGAGAACAACTGTAGATGTGTTTGAAACTTGTGAGAGTTAAGAGCAGAGGTGCATTTGTAGTTGGACTGGGTTTGAAGAAGCAGAGCTAGCATTTCATTTCCTTTTGCACACTGTCTCGTGAGTAGCTTCTCATTTTCCTGTGATTATATTTTTTTCTCCATTTTAGCTTGTGATCCTACCATTTTCCACCTAAATGTTACTATCTAGACCAATTCACACTAGCCAACCTTCTGGCTTACAACACTGAGCTATAGGATACTCCGTGATTCCATGCAATATAGCAGCCAGGCCCTTGCCACCAGGACAGGTGGTGACAGGGTAGGGAAGTAGATCTTCCTCTAACATCTAATGTGCTTTGCATTTTGAGTATTACTTTGTCATGATCACAGCCGTGTCATGGGAGGCTTGACATTTGGGATATTTAGTGTGGTTTTCTCAAGTGTGACTTATTGTAAAAAAAGATGCAGCAAATCCTTTGTCTCTTTTTGGTTGAAAAATGGGCTCACTAGGGCCTCAAGAGGGAGCAGGTAAAATCGAGTTGAAACTTCTTTCCCTAGTGCACAACTGTTAAGAAGCTGCAGCAGATACTCTGATTGTTTTCATCTCTTTCCCCTTCTGTTTTGCTTTACCTTCATCCTTCTCCAGCAACATTAAGGTACTTCTAGCCTTGATTCATTTTACTGGATCAGCTGGTGGTTAATTTTGGAGATTTTCAAGGCCTGGTTTCATATTTCATTATTTTTAAGGTTTGGGGTTCTTTTTTTTTTTAAGATCAGCAATAGATTGACTATGCCCTGTAGTCTCAATATCGCGCTTCTGTCTTTGCCAGAGGATGCTTGGGTATGGGACACAAGCTTCCACATGCAAGACTTCTGCATAACAGGCTGCCCAGTTGGGTTGTTGACTCTCCCTCTCTGAAGACATTCAAAACCCATCTGGACAAGATCCTGTGTGTCATCCTGCTCTGGCAGAGGGCTTGGACTAGATGATCTTTTGAGGTTCCGTCCAACCCTTAAAGATTCTGTGATTCTGTGAGAATGGCTGGTTCTAAAAAGCTAGCACTTCCTCAGCAGAAAATCTGTGAAGGGTTTGACCTTGAAACATATCTTAAAAGGCTTTAAATTCCTCATGAGTTCAGGAAGATCAGTTCAGCACAAAGTCCAGAAGTTCCAAAGCACCTTTGTGATGTGTCTGCTTGTCCAATTTGTCTGAGTGGATGTGTTCCTAAAGTAAGACAGGAAAATTTATAGACTTAGGCTTTTGCATGTGATTTACCATCCTAGTCATACACCAATGGAAATAATGTATTGATACACTAGAATGGAAAAGATTAATCATTTCTTAAAGTAAAAGATGGAAACTCTTTTTTCACAAGTGCAAATGAAAGCATTTCACCCTTCGATTCCTGAACTAATTTTAGCATCCTAATTAGAGAATAAATTATCTCTGTATACTGCATTCAAGTCTTGCAGTTATTTTCCCTGTTCTTAATTGATGATGGGATTTGACACCACCTTGTGCCAATGTAGTCAATAATATTTTAGATTTAGTTTAATCCAACTTTAATTGGTATTGTTCTGTAATAGCAACTGATATTTATTCATTTATGTTATCCATTTATTTTCCACAGAAACTTCACTTTTGGAATCTTAGAGAAAAAATACCTATTTTTTTAATCCATTGTAATGGTGGATCCAATCTCCCTTAATCAATAAGAAACATTTGCTATGATAACATATTCTGCAAATGAAATAAAATCATTTGTATAACTGAACCTGCAAAACAAGGAGTTCTGCCTTTGAGAGATAAATGTCTCTCATACCCAAAATCATGAGCTAGATAGAGACATTGGAGCATATCATATTATTTTCTCGTAATCTATGCCTGGCTAAACTAATCCTTCACTGAAGCTAATCTGTGCCTGAAGCTAATCCTTCACTACTCCAACCTGCTGATTCCTTGATCTCTCTTTCTGAGCTCTTACTCCTGGTTTATGCCACTTCTTGCTCTACATGTGCTAACTACCCTTTTGTTAGCCTTTTTGTAATGAATACAGCACAGTTTAATTCAGAGCAACTGCTGCGGTCTTTATTTCATTTAAAGTTGCTGTGTCTGTTTCGGATGAGAAGAAAGGCTTGCCTGGCTAAATTCCATGTATATTCCGTAGCTCTTTTGGGCTGTCAGTCAGTGTTGCAGTAAATGCAGCTCTACGGTTCAAAAGTACAAGTTCTGTGACTGCATTGCACTTATAATTGATTGAGTTAAAATTCGTCTTCCAGTTTTGTTGCAAAAATGTTGATTGGTGAATTTCCTACCAGCGGGCTTATGCTTAATACCAAATCAGATATCATCTGTCTGCACCATTCTTAACTTTATGCTGGTTCAACAGTTGTCTGTTCTCTCACAGCATTGTATAATTGGCACTGTACCATGAACTGGCTAACATTCACTCTAGCAGTACATCAGAAATTTGATTATAATGCCAGGCAATACAACTGTCCATATATTTAGGATCAGCAAATTGTGGAACTGCTGCATGACCTTTTCTTATATGAGATATATTATCATGTTTTATATACTTTACTCTGATGTCTTTAGATAATAGTGGCAATAACACCATGACTAACTTTTTGTTGTGTGTCATTGAAAGAGAGAAATGCTCTGTTATTAGGTCATTTATTTAAAACTATGGAGATGAGA
The DNA here is from genome assembly GCF_028858725.1 of Colius striatus. Taxonomy (NCBI): domain Eukaryota; kingdom Metazoa; phylum Chordata; class Aves; order Coliiformes; family Coliidae; genus Colius; species Colius striatus. The sequence continues at coordinate 176,690,830 of NC_084759.1, read as the reverse complement.
TCAAGTCCAACTCAATCTCTTACTCTAGAAATTAAACATATTGCATATTCTGCTGTTTTCAAAGCCACCTGTTTTGGTTTTATTTTTTTAATGTACAGTTGCTCTGGTACCTTCTTAAAGCAGATCCTGAAGGTATACATCAGCACTAGGACATAGGAAGCAACATTTTGATCATTTTTGCTCATCAGTGAGCCATTTTTACTGTTTTGATGCATTTCTGTTTTCATTAAGTTTTAGGAAGAGAGTCAACTCAGAGCAGAAGAGATGAATGATTTCTGCTGTGATAATGCCTGTGAAAACAAGAGCAATCCAAACTTTTCAACAGTTCCATTTATTAAGCACACCACTTTCCAGTCTCCTTCCCCATGAAATATTTAGTGTGAAGCAATTATATAAAAGAATAATAGGCAAAGCTCAAAGACATACATAGTGTTATAGATATGAAGATTTCTGCTGTTTCAGGATGTGGAATATGAAATGTTACTGATACCATATGTAGGTAAACCCACTGCCTCATCTGTCTTTATTGCTGCTCTTACATGTACAGTTACTGATCAACACATCTGGTTTTGACTACTTTAAAATATCACCTTTATCTTCAGATCAGTGCTGCCTAAGGTATTAACCTTGGCAGCAAATGGCTTGCTTCGGAAGATTCACAGGTGGAAATGAAGGGGTTTATAACTCAAGTTCCGTGGTTACAGTAACATTGATTCTCCTACAATATATGTCTTTACTACAAAGCAGTTTATTTTCTTTACTGTTTATAGAACAAACTGCCTGAGTAAGGCTAATACATACACGGGCTGGCTTAAAAAGAGGGCTGTACAGAAAATATTAGGAAAGCTTGTCATCAAGATGGAGCCCACATACAAATTGCTGATTTGTGCTTTTTTTCTGCATATTCTTGGTGCACATAACTGACATATGTATTTATGTCTTTATTCCAAAATTATTCACTATCAGATAACTTGAGAATGTCTTGAAAAATAGCGATGATACGTCAGGCAATGCAAAGTGAGAGCCAACAAAATAGGGAAGCACATAGTTGAATACTGAGAAAGGTGTGCTGTTAGGGAATGCTGATTAGGGAGTAAATATGCAGAGTAAGCCCCTTTGTAGTCCGAGTAGTTTGAAGAATCCTATTCCAGAGATGTTTTTGCAAGGGCAAGAACTAAGCAAATGGACTAGGTGAGTATGATTAGGACCTGTTTGCTACTGGGAAAGGCCTAACTGAAACTTGTGCAAGGCAACCAGCGAGTTAGATGCATTTCCCACTTTTCCTGAAAAGATTAACTCATTTAAATGCTATTCCTTTGCCATGATACAAGACAAGACAAGGTACAACTGAGACATAAAGATACCTTCAGAACCATATTTCAACACCTTGACTTGAGCATTTTAGTTTTCTGGTTTCCCGTTGAAAGAACGTGCCATGACGGAAAGTCTTCCAGAAATCTGTCCACTGCCAATTTATAACTTTAAATCTCTGCAACAGCAACATGCTGATGAAGACAGTATTTGCATATCAGGAAGAGCAGGTCTTGATTCCTAGACATGAAAAGGAGAGAATATACTTGTAATAGATGCACAGAAAACAGAAGACAGTGAAAAAGAGCTGCAGTGTTAGATTTTACTGCAGGGAAAGTGCTTGTAGCTAGTCTTCCCTGTAATGTTACAAAATCTATGCAGAACAGCAGTACTTGCATATGTTTAAAGAAAACCAAGAGACTATAAATTTACTGTAGTCCAGTCATAATGGCCAGAGGTTGCAGTATGTGTGTATATATGTAATATATGTTATAAACAAAGCATCCATTTCCATTTCAACACTAATTCCCAATAAGCTCGTATCCATCAATATATATTTGCTAGCAGATCAATATCTAATCTGTTTGCCAATTTAATTGTATCTGGAAGGTGCATCCAACTGATAATTTTCTAGTCAGTCTCTTGTGTTAACTGGAGAGGAAAGGTAAGAAGGTATTTTTACTGTTAAAACTGAATAAAATATTTCAGTGCAGATAAAATGCTTTGCATTCTGATGTAAGCAAGCAGATAATCCAAGCTGTTATTCATATTGGGACATCAGTTATTTTAGGAGCAAAAGATACATCATGTTAGATTAATGCAGCTGTTTTATTTAAATTTGCATCTACCCAGTAAAGAAGTGTGGGACTATATGAAAAACATGTTACAGCAGCACAACTGGGAATTTGTGTCATATGAGTGAAAAGGAGATCTCTAGTAGAAAAGATGCCGTAGCAGCTCTTGGCTCTCACAGTGTGAGTAGATGGATGAGTGCTTCTGTGAGTCCTGAAGCTGGAAGGTTTATGCTGCATTCATGGGAGTGTTTTCTTCTGGTTGCATGGATCAAATCCAGCATTTGACCAGGATGGCTGGAACTGGAAATCGACCAGATATTGTACCCTACCATTTAGAAACAAAGTGGAAAAGATTTTTTTTTTTCGGGTTCTTTGTTCACCTGACATTTTTAAAAGATGATCTGTCAAATTCCCTGAGCTACTAGGAGGGCACGTGCGAATGGGTTGCCAAAAGTAGCTGGCCTCACATGCTCACTCTGAATAGCGTTTCTCATTGCCATTGCTGGAAGCAGACTGCCTAGATGGAGGTGGTCCCTCTGAGCCAGCAGAACATTTCTTGCATTCTCTCTATGGTTCACTGGAGAAGTCAAGCTCATTCAAACCTACTGTCACTTTAGGTTTTTGGGCATCTTTTTGAGAAATTATGACCTGACATTTAAATCTGGCTTCAAAATAGTCTTACATATCTAAAAGGAAAACAACCTCTTCTCTGAAGGTTGGGTTTGCAGTCCCTTTTCAGCATGGATCTTATGTACATACGACATTCTGCAAATTGTATATCCTGTTTCACTGAATTACTGTATTTATTACCAGAGGAAAATAGGTTATTAATTACAGCCAAAGGCTGCTTTGATTAAATATACAATTAATTAGTTATGCTAAGCCCATCCCAAAGCTCCCAATATTTTCAGCTGGATGGCTTTTCTAGTACTTTTAATTAAAATTGTTTTTAAAAGCCACAAGTTAGCTGCATGTGCACTTAAACTGAAGTTAGCTCTTCAGTGTTTTGCTGGTTTCTGTATGCCATCTAATTAATCTGTAGTGATTAAATGTACATAAAATCATCTGAAATACAAGGAAATTTGTGCAGATATGGAACAGTGGAGAGCTTTTACTAGTCCTCAGCATAATTGTTTTATCTTTGGAAAATAATTTCAAAAGGCCACAGATGATAATTGTTTTGATGAAGCGAATGTGGAAAACACCATATCAGTCAGACACTGTAAAAAAAGCAGCAGCAGATACTTCCAGGGATGGAGGTGTTTGCATTTCAGTGCACAGCTTGTGTTTGTTTCTGAAGGTGCAGGATCCTTGTTGACTGTTCTCAAATCTGGGGATCTCACATAAATTCCTCTGTGCTGTCTGGCAGTTTGCATCCCACTCCTGTTTTGATGAACGGACTGTTGCATGGCTAGAAGGTGGCTTAGAGCTATATTTTCCTTCATGATTTATTAATAAAGCTAGGATTGAGTTTTCCAATGGGGCCAAGAAAGTAAAGAGCTCCTATGAAAATCTACAGGTTTTGTTTAAATGCATGCCATCAGTACTCTTGAAATGTCTTTTCCTCATTATTACTGAACTCTTTTCAGTGGAAATGGCTGAGAAATCAGTTTGTAGGTAGTGAAACAGTCCTTAAAGGGGACAAGATGTTTGTCTTTCATAGCCCAGATGCCTGGGTATTTTTGGCAGCTCCGTGCATGTGTGTGGGTGTGAATTAGGGTAGCAGACCCTTTATGTCACTCTAGTGAAAGAAATAAAGACCAAGATTGGGTCAGGGGTGCGTTGTCACTGTCTAGAGAAGATGTAATTCCAGAGATGGGAAAGGCAGCCATACAGGTCACAGCTATGAGCAAGGAGGGGATGACAGCACACGTGTCCAAGTTCATTTTGCTCTGGGAGGTGCTTCGTCTTATGCCCCACACCAACACCTTCTGCATTTGTCCTTTTCCTCAAGTGGCAGCAGAGCTATCAAGAGCACGCTAGCTTATTGCCCTGTGGTTAAAGCAAAGTCTTATAAGGGTTCAGACTGTGGAAAGTCTTGAATTCTGTTTCCTAGTGGACATTTCAGCCATGAGACTGTCATTTTATCAGACGCATGAGCTTGGTGTGGTCACTTGCCACAAGGTGTGTGATCACATGGTGCCATTCTGTTGCTTTGTTGGCTTTTGTCTGCTTTCCGAGTGGTTCCTTGTGAACAGGAAGGGGTACAGTTTAAAGGGGTTTTTTTAATGGCAGAAATATTCATTAAAAAAACCCAAACTCAGAGACTATGGCGGAGGGAGGTGGAAGCAGCATGGAAGGAAATGTGATTTTGCAGCCAAAGGTGGAAATGAGCAGTGTAAATGTAATCTCCAATGTCTTATGATGGAACTTGATTTACAGTTACAACATTCTGGAATATAAAATGCTTTTCTATCTTATTCTCTCTGTTTCCTTCTCATCCTGAAGGCAGAAAAATTCCTCTGGAAAGGATCCAACATAAGGAAGAGTGGTGCATCATAACAGAATGATATATGCTGTCTCCAGAAGTACTGCCTTACCTCTCATGAGGCTTCACACCTTTTTGCTCTTTTTTTACTAGTTATTAATTCCTTTTGACAAAAAGCAAGCATGCCTTTGCTTGGAGTGATATTAGTATTCAGAAAGCTCATCCTAAATATGCCACAGGAGTGGCAAGTTGATGTTCAAGCTGGATGCTGGATCATCCCCATAATGTGTCTGCACAGATAGTTTGTCATAGCTTGCTTTGTGTCCTAATCTCATGTTTTTAATGTATATGAGCCGCCAGCTTTTAATGGTACATTAGCTTAATTTGTACTTGGCAAAAACTGTGCTCCGGTTTTGCACATCGTATCTTTCTACTTAGGGCAACAATATTCTGGCTTCTTATCAAATGAGCCTCTAACTTTTTTTGCAAAACTTTTTTTTTTTCAATTAAGGTGAATTTTACATGTCACAAGCCTTGCTTTATGTGCATTCCAGGGGGATACTTAGTGTATATAACAACACATATTCTAGTTTTTTCTGTTTATCCTGAGGACTTTTCCAGTCCATTCTTTCGACACAGGAAGGAATTTCTGAATGTGTCGAATACCCCATGAACAGTGGTTTAAAAGCCTTTTTCATGCCATTGTGATGAAGAATCCAAGCACAAACAGGCGTATGCAACATGTTACAAGTTAAAAGCAAGCCAACATAGTAGTGTTCTGACCCAGCTGTATCCATGTGCTACAGTGTGCATGATAAGTAAGCAGAGACTCCAGGTTTGTTAACCCCAAGTTACCTCTGTATTCACTGTGTTGCTGAAGCCAAGAGTCAGAAGGCAGACGGCAGAGGGCAGAGCCATCTCTGGTGCCAGCAGTGTGCCAGCCTGCTGCATGGGGAACATGCCAGCAGCAGCACTGGATGGAGTGATGCGAAGCACTCCTGGATGGGAGTTGTTTGTAGCCATCATATTTTTCCAGGAACTATACCTGTAAGCCATTTGCATTTGTGTCTGCCAACTGATATCCAGATTTTAAGCGGAGTCCTTCAGATGGATTGGAAATACAGATACTCTGGCACAAGAACTATCCCATTTCTGAAAGTGTTTTTCCGTGATGCTCCTCTTGGATTCTTGGTAGCACATCCAGTACCAGCCTTAAACATCAGTGATATTTGGAGATATATGAACAAGGGTCAAATGTCAGTCATAACTTTTGCCTAGCACTGCTTTATGCCGTTGCTGCAGCTTTTATCAAACTTCAGCATCTATGCTTATTACTGTTTGCTTTGAGAGCGTGCTCTCTTTCGAGGTTCAGAAGTGCTTTGCAAACATGAACTCAGTTGCACAGTGTTTCTGAGGTGGAGTGCAACAAGTGTGCGTCATGCTTGGAGGTGGTGCTCTGCGTATATAATGTTAATTTTATGCAAAACAAACAAAACCCAAAAAAATAGTTTATTATTTAGGTCAGAGCAGAACTCCGTTGTGTAAGAATAGACAGGGAAACAGTCACAATATGGTCAAGTTAAGTAACTGTACAAAAATGACAGGGCCACACCAGTGATATAGGCAGATCTTGGACATTCTCAGTCCTGAGCTGTCTGATTCACATCTGCTTCCATTTTTTGTAACATAACTTCTCAATGAGAAAACACTCACTGTCTGAGTGTAAGAGCTGGCACAATACATATCTCCATCACAGCTGTTCCGCGCTTCAGGCTAAATGCCTCACACCTTTATGGCCTCTTTCAAACCTAGTTCATTATGATCTTTTGTGTAAATCCTTCTATATTCTCAGATAATTGACAAGACAGGCTCTGAGGGGCTTACTACCAACTATGTTAGTGAAGCTGCTTCAGGAAGTCTGAGTGCTGAGAAACCTAATAGATTATGGGAAAAAAATAAATGATTGCCCATGCACAGCAACAGCGATACTAAATGAAATACCTCAGTTGTTTTCTTTTTTATTTTTTCACAAAATACCCAAAGGCAATAATCCACTTTCCAGATTAACAGCCTGTGAAATATTACTCTAAAAAACCAAAGCCATCTTTGAGCTAACTTATGGCAACACAGAAGGCATGAAGAAGCAATGGAGTCTCCTCTCTATTGTACTGGTGTAACTGTAAACTGTGCTGAGTGAATGCCTTTTTTTCTGCTTTTTTAACACATGGGAAGAATAGTTTGTGTCCAAGACTATAAATCAGACCTCATCCTGGAAAATACGTTTACAACACACTTGAATGCTGCCATCTATTAATAGAGATGTTCTCCCTGGATTACCAAAAGCCATAATAAAATATATATATAATTTTTTAACATTTAAAAAATGCCTGATTTTTGTCTCAGAATTCTCCAAACCTGAGGTCATGGCATTTGGAAAATTGAAATCATATTCACACGTCATCCAAGGTGCTGAAATTTGTAATCAGCTCATTTCTCTAGACTTCCTGATGTCATTGGAGAGAGGTGGCCATTTCCTGAGAATAATTCAGCTTACTCACGATTAGTTTACATCTCTGACTCACTCTCTCCTCCCATCACTCATCTTTGACTAGATGACGAGAAAAGTCATATAAATTAGGTTAAATTATGTGTCTAGATTTGGTGGTCTGAGTATCTCTGCCTGTGCCTTGTGCCCAGGTAGCTGCATGAAATACAACTTGTAGAGGGTGGTTGTTTTTTCCAGAGTCTGCCCCTTTTTTCTTACTTTTGGGGAGATACAATCCATATCAAGCAGAAAAGTTTAAAAACCTCCCAGAAGGATTTATAGAGGTACATCTTTTGAGTGGAGGGGAAAAGCACCTGAAGAGTGAAAGGGTAAGAGAGGGGATTTGAATGGAACACAAGCAGCATGGAGGGAAAAGGCCATTTCCTGTAGGGTAAATAACACTAACATTTTAATGAAAGGGGGAGTTTCAGTGATCAGGTTCTTAGCATTGCCCCCAGATGTAGTTATACTGGCGTAACTGGCAAGAGACTCCAGTGTTGAGAGAAGTAGTAGCCAGAATGAATAGGGAGGTTTATCAAAGTAGTTCAGCAGGCAGAAGATAGTGGAAAAAAATTAAATGGTGTACCTATGCTTAGGACCACGGTGGGATTTGCAGGCATTCTTGCTCTTTTCTTGCCCTACAAACCATATGCATCTCCTGCCTGACGGCCTCTGAGAGGCTTTGTGCCTCCTCCCGCCCAGGCAGCACAGGGTGAAATGAGGATACTGAATCCCTTTCGATACTCATGATGCAGCTCATCTGCTGATCACACATGAGGATGACAGAAGGGACAGCGTTGTGCTCTCTCAGATCACAGTATCACAAGCTGCTCCAAGTAATCCCTCTCTCGCTCAACAGTGCTGTGTAACATACTGAATATGATGGCTGGCCAGCAGCTCATTTCCACTGACTATGGCAGGCGTCAGGGGGAAGCCAGAAATTGAGTTTGCATGGCTGGGTACCTGACCTTGCTGTTTTGGGGGTTTTGGTGAGGGTGAGCTTTGGAGGAGCAGGTGAGGGAAAAAATGTGTATTCTGGATATGTGTAAGATAACACTGACAACCTTAACTATGAGTCTTCTGCACTGACAACAGAGCGTAATGGTATTTCCATTTCCTATTAAAGAAAGCACTCGAGGCCAGTATGCAAGTTCTTTCCCACAAAAGCCTCCTTCCTTGAGAATCTTCATTAAGAGCAGATTTGTTTCCTATATATGTAAATATTGAATTTTCACAGAATCTGAAACCTGCAGTCCCTTTTCTCAGATGTTTTGCTTGTTGTCTAACAGAATATCAATAATTAACTGCAAAGTAGTCACAGTGAGAAACAAAACCATGAATATTAACTTGAAAGATTTATTTTTAAATTGTCTGCCTGCAAATCTACCTGTGCTATTCCTGGCTGAAATCTCGGTATCTCCTATCTCTTGTACCAATAATAAACAAAGAATTTTCTGTATCTTGAAATCTTGGAAGCAGACTTGAAACACAGCAGACTAAATGGTTTATGTTTGGAACAAAGAATGGTGTTAGAAGGGTTGGAGACCTGCAGTCGGGTGGTTTGCTCTCGTATGTGGAAGCCAGCCAGATTTCCCCAGTGGCCTGACCTTTCTGCCACGGTTCTATGTCAATGACCGAGCCCAACAAGTGTCAGGACGAATTCAAATAGCAGAATTGATTGCCAGGAATGATTTATGCCTGTCTGCCTCTGCTCGGCTGGAGAAGGTTTGTTTAAATTTTGCCCTGCCATTTTAAACTGGCTTCAGACATTTCTCAATTTATTGGAAGTCTCTGCTTTTCAGCTGCGGTTCTTTTCACCAATAACTTTTTACTATGGCATTTTACTTGACCAGCTTGTAAAGCCAGCTTACCATGAAAGTTTAAAGGAACCTGACTTTCTTAAAGAATATATCTGTCAGGAGTAACATGAAGCTATTCTCAAGGCCTATATAATGTGGATTTTGAAACAGGAGCCTGTTTGATTTTAAATTTGAGGGGAAAAATATTCTTTTCTCCAACTGAGCCTTTCTAACATATCACGTTTTCAACAAGTTAGCTGAGAAGAATCCCTTGAATCCAGGTACATCTGAGCTGTAAGAACATCTAGAATTAAGGACTCGGTTGAAATTCATATTCTGCTACAATATATCCATCTGGTTGCAAGCCTGTGCTGCCCCACCATGCCTGCCTACTATTGGAAGTACGAATAAGAATTTTACAAACTGTGATGCTGCTATGTCATGTTTGGTTTCTGTGAGAATGCAATGGAGAATAGAACAGAATGTTATATTTATAATTGGAAGGGACCTACAAAGATCATCAAGTTCAACTGCCTGACCACATCAAGGCCGACTAAAAGTTATTAAGGGCATTGTCCAAATGCCTCTTGAATACTGATGGGCTTGAGGCACCAGCTATCTCCCTGGGAAGCCTGCTTAAGTGTTTGACCACCCTCTCAGTGAAGAAATGCTTCCTAATGTGCAGTCTGAACCCCTCCTGGTGCAGCTTTGCACTGTTCCCGTGTGTCCTGTCACTGGATACTAGGGAGAAGAGATCAGCAAATCCCTCTCCTACCTCCCCTCCTCAAGAAGCTGGAGAGAACAAAGAGGTTGCCCTTCAGCTTTCTTTTCTCTAAACTAGACAAACCCAGAGGCCTTAGCCACTCCTCATAGGACATTCCTTCCAGCCCTTCCACCAGCTTTGTTGCCCTCCTCTGAATGCATTCAAGGATCTTCACATCCCTCTTAAATTCTGGGGCCCAGAAGTGGACTCAGTACTCGAGCTGAGGCCCCGTCAGTGCTGAATACAGAGAGATAATCACTCCTTGTGACCAGCTCTTTACACTCTGTTTGATTTGCCCTCTGGGCTGCCTGACGTGCTGCTGGCTTATATAGAGCCTGCCATTGACCACCACGCCCAGACTCCTTTCTGCAGGGCTGCTCTCCAGCCACTCCTCTCCTAGGCTTGTGCCTGGTGCAGAAGTTTTATGTTATTCCACAGTTTCTTGCCTCCCACTGAGGAAGGTTGCAGAAATAAACACAAGGCAGAAGTCATAGTAAGATGGCAAATATGGCATCTTAAATCTGTCTGTGAGGTTTAATTAAGTTAGTTGAGAAGTGTAACCTTTCAGTGTTGTTCTTTTGGTGAAATGACTTTATCTGTTCAGGAACTTTGTTTTTACAAACACTATGCTAGTTTTAAAGATTATTAAAAGCATTTCTAGATAGTCAGCTGTTAATCTTTCTTTTATAAATCCATATAGAGCTTACATTGACTTGTAGTAGATATTAGTAAAAAAAAATCACCAAAACAGCTATCAAGCATTGAAACAGGCTCCCCAGGGAAGTGGTGGATTCAGCAACCCTAGAACGCATTCAGAAGACATATAGATGAGGTGCTTAGGGACATGGTTTCCTGGTGGACATGGCAGTGCTGGGTTAGTGGTCAGACCTGATGATATTAAAGGTATTTTCCAACGTTAGAGATTCTGTTATTCTGTTTATAATTTGTAGATTGCCAGAAGGAATTTATATGTACCTAACGCTGCTCTTTTAGTACATTATTTGAAAAATGTACATAAGTATTTCTTCTTTCACTAGTATCTACCATTTCTATTATGAAATATCATGAAATATTAGTAAAAAGGAAACCTCATTTTTAAAAGGACTTTATTCCTGAGACAAAACGAAGATGACATTACCCTTGTCTTGATATCCCACAGTGTGCCAGGCTTAAAGTATTTTCATTGTCTGGGCCATAAACTTTATTTCCAAGCATGTCTATTTTAATTCATTTCCCTTTATCATTCATTGTCTAAATTATCAGCACAAATGTATAATCATTATTTTTACTGTAGCAATACCTAGTAGACCCTACTTACTTTGGAGCTCTGTGGTGCTTAATACTGTATAAACAAAAAGATAGTCCTTCCACATAGGCATTTTTACTAAATATATAAGTACAGGAAATATAAAATGTGGGCTGTAGTATTTTTTCTGTGTTTTAATTAAATTGTTCATGCTGCTTTTACATAAGACAACCAAAAGCCTGTCAAATAATCTCATTACATATTAAAGGATAACTCTGTTGCTGTGAACAGAATTATTCTGTTCCTGATGTTAAAAGGTGTTTTCTACTCTGTGTGCTAACCTGCACCTCATGTCAGTGCACAGCAGTTGAAAGCCCACATTTTCAAAGGCCATGTTTTTCTCTGAATAGTTAACATAGAGATTCTTCAAAATCTGCCTGGATTTCAGTGATGTTTGTGCTATTGCAAGGCAGTGGTGCAAATCTGATTCATGTAGCGTGTTCAGTGGCCAATCAACTGCACAGCCTTGGCTACCAGCTGTGTGTAAGCTCCCAGCCATATTTTTCAGCCATTTGGTCCTAAACAGCCTTGTCATGCCTTGAAGAGCTGGAACAGCAGCTCTGACAGAGTCTTGCCATACACCCAGAATTGCCTGGGAAAAGGAAACCAATAAGTGATATGTGAATTTTCTCAATAATTGCCCTTTGCTGATTTTTTTGAGAGTCCATTACAGACATGAGACAGCTACTTCGTTCTCTCTTGAGGCTGATATGGAGAGGCTTCACATGCAGACTTCATGAAGGAGAGGGTTCCCTTTTCAGATGTTATGTACAAAAGCCGTGCAGGAGTGGCAGCTGCTGCTGATGCTGCAGAGATCAAACCCAAGAAGGTAAAGGAAGTCAAGGGAGCAAGAGAAAGATAAGAAAGGGAAGCTAAAGAGACAAGTGGAAGAAAACAGAGGAAGGAAGTGGTGAAGGAAGGCAGAGGTATGGGAGAGGAAGAAGCAAGATGCTTCACGAAGGAAGAACATAGAAACACTGGGACAGAAATAGCAGCTGTAATTGATTTTCAGCCAGGAAGGAGCCACAACATTTTACTACTGAAGATGTGTACACAGCTATGATGCTGTATAAATAGGATAGAATTAAATTGGTCCTAATATTCACATCCCTTACCATTTTTCTTGCTAAGAAGGAATGTGACAATTAAACTTTAGAAACAAACAACTTTATATATTTGTTTCAGTGCAGTAAATCATCACTCACTACAAGAACAATCCTGCTTGACTACATAATCTTTAAAGGTTGATCACAGTAGGAGAGAGAGAAGCAACACAGAAGGAAAAGACAAATATTTTTAATAAGATCCCTTTTCTGTGTATCTACATGTAGTTTCTTTGGTGTTCTCTGAATGTAATTAAACATGTGCAAGCATGCCACTGTTAACATTACCCGCTCTTTTGATGTTCAAATGAAAATTGTTGCTAAGTTTTTCTAAGAGCTACTAGGAACTTTCTGGTACAAAAGCATCAGATGAACTTTTGAATGGCAGGTAAACTCTGCTGCTTGCTTTGTTTTATCAAGCGAGTGGCTCCTCTGAATTCCCATTTTCTTCTTTGAAAAAGAGATCACCGAAGTTCCCATATGCCATATTCCACAGGCAAAATGCAGTTAAACTTCTGTGTAATCTATTACTGTGTCAGCCTCCCATGGCTGAGCAAATCGAAATACACAAGAGCTTGTCAAAAGTATTTTTTAAATGTTTAATCCTGTAAAAAATTGGAAAGAATTTTTGCTAGTACCATTACACAAAAAAAAAAAAAAACCCACACAAAAAAAATTGCCAATATGCTTCATCTGGAGTAAAGCCATGAAAATCAATGAAGAACAACAGTGTCAAATTAGTCTCGAGGCAGCATGAGATAAGAATGGAAAAATAATAAGAAGGACTCTCCAAGTTTGATTTCAAGAGAAGAGGAGCCTTTTCCATTCTTTCAAGATGAACGTTAAAACAAACACATAGTAACGAATGTGTTTTAAAGTAGAGCAAGTCTGTTGTACCTTCACCAAAGAAAAGCAAGCGCAGATGTTTTAGGGAGCACTCCAGACTTCATGGGATTGGTGCCCCAGCAGGCCATCGGGTTGGGCCAGATGCATGGCAACACCCGGGGACTGCCCACAGTTTCAAGTCAAGACTGGGAACAGGCTCAGCGCTCCAGCATTGGGTTGAACATTGCTTCTGTTCTACAGTGTGAAAGCTGGCACAGGGGCTCTGTGGGATTCAGCTCTGGGAGAGTTCCAGCTCTTGCTGTGCTACCTTAAATTGAATTTAAAGATAAAAAATAAAATCTGCCTCGTGCTTATCTGCATGCCTTAAATGGGGAATTTTAATAATGTGCCAACAGCAGCAGTTTGGAGTATCTTACTGAGGAAAAGGTCACTGTGCCCATAAGTTATCCTAGCATTTGATCAGTGGACTCTTTTCCAAAGACTTTAAGTCTCATTATTCACTGCTTATAAAGTCACTCGAGATATAAAAAGTCTTTTCATAGTAATGAAAGAACTCCCACAATTAGCCAGAAGGCAGCCATCTATCTTTTTAAACTACTCGGTTCGGAGGAGACAGGGAGTTTCAGGCGTCTGTACATCGATGAATTGTTATGACAGTGATAAGTGTAACACTCATGTGGTGATGTCAGCCATGGCTGAGTTCATGGAAGGGTTTTTTTAGAGGTGAAAGAGACGTTTTCGTGAGTGAAATGTAGATTATGACTCCCTGAAAAGGAGAAAAGTGACTACACACTATTTACAGAGTCCTGAAATCAGCCATTCAGCCTCTTCCATCATTCTCTGGGAACTGCAAATGATTAAAGAATGTCATTAACTTGATCTCCTAAAACTTTGATGGCAACTACCTTCTGAAGTGCCTTTTCCCTGAAAAAGCCACACACTCTGGAAGACGAATTGGAGAGTGAACTTGTGGTAGAGCAAAGATGCCATGAAGTTCTCAGTAGAATATAGCATTCAGTACAGGGCCTTGGAGATAAAAATTATTTGTTCTGAGCACACACACTGGCCTTTGATTGTATTTTTCCCCACCATCAAAGGACAGCAGTATGTGGTAGATCTCATGAGAGATTTATGTAATGTCCTAATCATAAATTGAGGAAGTTCGCAATGATTAATGTAATAAATGACGGTCTAATTATATCAAGAAGTAACTCAACGTATTTTATGCATGCCACAGCTGGTTTAGTCTTTATTGCCTTCAGGCAGATCCTAATATCATCAGATTAAAACTGTTTGTCAATATTAAAAGCAATTTACACAGTAAATACACTCCAGCCTCGTTACATCCAGGTTAACTGAGCATTCATGTTGGTACCAAGAGGTGCTGGTGAAGGCAGACATCACAAGTTTTCAGATTATCTACTTTAAATACAATTAGGCAGTCAATAAATTAGGGATTTAAAACCCCAAACCTTCTCCAAGAGGTCAGAGTTAGAAAATCTTCAGTGATTTCTTTGCTTGCAATGGAATTGACTTTTCTTTCAAAATGCGGAGCATGATCTGTCACAAAAAAGGTTTTGAGAGACGCTTCTTGTCGGGGTAGTTTTGTTTTATTTAGAGATGACTGGGTAGAAAAGGCAAAATCATGGAGAAAAAGATATCAAACTGGAGTTTGTTGGAGAACCAAAGTTGCATAAGCACTCCTGTATTAGTTATCTTGCTCACTGGTTTGCTGCAGTTTACTGCAGTTGTGATGAGAATGTACATATACTCGGGGTACTTGTTCCAATCCAGTTTTAGAACCTTTTGAATTCTGTAGAATAGCTTGTTAGACAATACTTCCAGGCGGCGTCCAGCTCTTTGGTGAGGTCTTTTGGGGATGTGTCATGTCATTCATAGAGAGCAGTTGCAGCTGTCAGACCTGCCCACAGATGTGCTGATAGTGGTGAACAACTCTGACAAAATGAGGCATCGTCTTGAGGTCAGTGAAAGGAGGATGCTTTTTTCTGACAGCTGCTGTTTAGGTAATCAAAATTGCTGAGAAGTCACTGGGCTATTTCCCTCTGGAAGGAAGCTTTACAGAGTGGAAATGGGTGTATTTCTATGTTTTCCTACTTTTTGTAGCTTTTATGTTGTCCTGCTTAGATTAAGGCTTTGCCATAGGTTCTTCAGACATGGTAGATTTTTGCTATATGTTGAGAAATGGAAATGATGCTGGTTACACATAGGAAGATGCACAGAAGGCTGGAGAACTGGGCATTCGCTGGATCTATTCAGTATTTTTGAACCAGCTACACAAACTATCAAACAGGACAAACTTTAGCTCTACAGGCTCTACAAGCCTGTGGTTCAGCCTGAGACTGCGTGCTCAGCAGCTTGTGTAGCTTTTAGGAGGGATGTCGAGGTTTTGCATTCAGGGTAACGAAGAATCAAATGGGAACAAGTGTCCCAATTCATCTGGCTAAGGAGGAAAAAATGTCATTAACCACTTTAATAAAAAGTTGTCCCTTTAACTGAACTTTCATGAGCCTCGACTGAGATAGTGGTATTGGGTAATGGCTGAATTTGCCATTTTTCAGATTAACTTGCTGAAGAAATGCAGCTTAGTACGGAACTGTAACCTAAAAGGTCAGCATGTTGAATGCTGTTTCTGTGGATGAGCTATCATGTTTGTGTTACAAGAGGAGTTGCAGTGTCCTCTCCAGCACATATGTCACTGGTAGTTCACATATCCTGTGCCCTGCTGTCCTGCCCAGAGAGCCTCACAGCTGGTGGCCCTCAGTGGTGGAAGTTTCTAGAATCTGTATGTGCTAAAAGCTGTAAGTGTGTAAGAAATGTGGTATTTTCTTGTTGGTTTTGTTGTTTTTTTTTTTACCTGTGGCTTGCAGTTAGGGAGGACTCAAATTTCTATCCTGAAGAAAGACTGGTCAAACTAAGGCACAGTTTTTGAACCTTTGTGCCAGTTTGTCCTCCAAGGATTCACTCAGAGTGTGGTAGCCTGGATACATTTAGGATAAGGGATTGGAAATTAAGAGACTGCTATGATGAGAGCAAATTTAGCACCTGTCAGGTGAAAGGCATCTTTTGCATGGTGTTGAAATCTTCTAGGACAGTGAGCCTTGTGTGAACTCCATTGTCACGTCAGACAGCATCTCTGTCATTTTGCTGGGAAACCTTTATGTCTGGACATCTCTGGTCTAGCAGAACACTCTGAATATTCTTTCCTTTTCCTTTACTGATTAAATGGAGGTTCTCCAAGGATTTTGCTTCAGCAGAGCTGATCTGAAATTTCAACTTGCATATGCCAGGTATTTGATGAGGATAGGAGGTTATCTCATGAGCTGCTAATGTGACACCTTTTGTGATGATTGCATTCACTTGACCACACATTTTTTTTTTCCTTTTTTACTTCTTTTTCCTTTCTTCTTTGTTTTTTGTTCATCTCAAAAAATGGAGGAAGTAAAGACTACAGGAAGCATATTGACATTTCTGGCCCTCTTGGTTCAAAAATTCTGGCCAGTGTTAAAAGAAATTATCAAGAGCACAGAAGTGCTCAGAAGAGAAGGCTATTTCATTTCTCACGCACAGGCACTTAAATCCTGGAAGCAGTTTTCATCGAAGGACTGATTGTTTTCATTTCTTTTAAGAATTCAAAGCGTGAGGGCAGCATAACAACCATTGACCTAGATTTTTTTATACTCAATTTTTTGTTATTCAGTCCTGTCTTTCCTTCCGTCTCTGCTGTCCCCCTCTGTGTGAGTGGGAATAAGTCTATGTACAGTGGTGCTGACATTAGAAGTGGCAGTTGGCCAGTGTCAGTTGATTTGTGCTTGAAAGACAAAGCCCGTTTGCTTGTTTATTTTCTGATGCTGATGAAGTTTTGCATGCGGCTGGATTTGGAACAAGCATCCAAAGGGGATGGCCAGGATCCAGGCAGCGGCCACCAGTCGCTCTGGGGGAGATGTTGACAACTGTCCCAGGCTTTGCAGTGTGTCCAAAAGCAAGGAGAGAGTGTTTATTAAACAGAAGCTTAATCAAACAGGACAGGAGGATGGTTTACATGAGAAAAGATATATTCTTTACTTAACATTCACAACTTGCTTGTGGATTAATTAGCCCATCTGCTACAACAAATGTATTCCCATGTCTTTGTGTTGACTGTTAAAAGTGACTGATTTCTCTATCCACTTAAAATAGTACCCTGGATTCCAATGAAAGTAACCTTTCTGAGGCAAGGAATTTATTTAATCGTCCACTAAGAACTTATAAGTGGCTTGCTGTAAATAAGTGCTCAGCTGTCTACAGCTCCCAGGGTAACTATATGTGAGTGTTAAGTTGGGGGATAATGCAGGAGACAGGGAAAGAAGCAATGTGAAGAGAGCTACCATTCCCATCTGTAGGACTGGGTTTAGATTTTAAAGGAAATTCTCTCTTTCAAAGCCCCAAGTGGGCAGGACTGCTGCCAGCATAGAGTAATTCAGCTATAGATTTTCTTCTGAGAAGGGCAGCATTCATAAATTAGATGACCTTTATGCAGATTGACAAAGTGTGTTGATGAACTTCAAGTGATAATTTAAACAAGTATTGAGTGTCCAAAGTGCTTGATTTCATTAAAAAAAAACCCCTACGTAAAGGATGGAGTGTTTTTAAAGTCTTTAAATTAAGTAGGCATTTAAATGAAAATAGAGGTCAGCCATAGGTTCCCAGGATAAATGAAAATGTGTGTCTTTTGTGATTTTTCACACTCATGTAATTTTAAATTATTATTCTTTAGAAATAAAATTTGCATGTAAATGATGTTGTTGTGAGTTTATGTCTGTTTTCTCAGAATAAGGGGTAAGTGTTGACTGATGTGAATAAACCTAACTGTGGTTTTCAAAAAAATTATCTAAAGCTATCTTTTGTCTGCTATCCAAATATATTTTTGCTTTGCTGATGCAGATCTGTGATAAAATGGTCAGCCTTTGCCAAAAACAATGTAGTTCTTCTGGGATACAGAAGGATCCGGGATACAGAAGGATTGTGTATTTTGTACTTGACTATGGGAAAAATGCATAGAGTGCTCTGTGGTATTTTTTCCCAAGCATTTGCTTTTAGGAGAAACACCATATAGTTATCAAAAACTTTTTAAAAGTATTGACAGGATTTTGGGAGACAGGAAAGTAATTTTTTTGTTCCTAGGGCCTTAGAAATGAGAGGTACTCAGAGAGCCTGTGAGACACTCTTATTACAAAAACTGCAGAATCTGTAGGAAATTGTGTCCTTGATAGGATCTGAGTTAGAAGCAAGAGTGAAGCAGAGACTGGAACTGAAGAGTGACTAGAAGACCCAGGCTTGAAGCTTTATCTCTAATTGCCTCTATTAGACGGGTCTGAGTCTGAACACTCTGGCAGTATAACTTGTGTTATTGGAGAGGGGTAGCAGAAGCTTGCTCCTTGGGGAGATTTTTTTCATTTTCTTATAACATAAGAAAATGTTCTTTGGCTGGCCCTTCAACTTATATACCACTGATATTTTTCCATGTAACATAGATTACCATAACACAAGGTATACAAAGTTATAATTTGATTAAATGATCAAATCTTAATGTAAAATATTAACATTTTTTGCTTCAATCTTCAAAAAAACCATACACATGCTTTAGGTGACCAAGCTTAGCTGCTGTCCATATTACTTGATCATAGTCTAGGCTGCAGTGATGTGGTACTTCTGGAAATCACAGGCATTCAGTACAGGGAATTTTGAGCTTTTTTTTTTGTGTATAGATTTATTATATTAGTTATGCTTTGATATCCTTCAGATATTCACATTCCTTACTAGAAAACTTCGCCTTTCCACTCCAGCACAGGATCATCCCATCTCAATAGTAGCTCACAATATTTAGATCCTGTGCTACAGTCAACAGCAGTTCCATTGCTCTAAAACCAGCAGGAGTATTTTCCATGTAAGGATATTGTGCAGCCCCTGTGTCCAAGGGCTTAGCTACAGGCTGCCATTGACAAGTTAGCCCTCACATTTTTTAGTGGCCTGACAGTAGTGGGAATTTTGCCCTAAACACCCAAGTTCCTGTGAATTTAGCATTACCCAGCCTTGCACCTACCTTTTTTGATACCCTAAGGCCTCATCTAGAATTTACTGCTTTGCCTGTAGCAGAGAGAAACCTTGCCACAGTCTTTTAGGTTTGCCAAGTTATGCAGCATTTGCAACATAATTGTCTCTGGTTTATTATTCAACAGTTCATAGGAAATTATTTCTTCAGTTTGTTTTGTTTAGATTTCTCTCTCCTTAAAAGAGCAGCAACTGCATTTACTAGTCAAATCTTCTTGTCTTTGGTCTTAATGATTGTATAATGGCCATAGCAGATAACTGAGAAAACATTGAATATTGGCCTTGTTTCTTTTTAGACATCAGAGACATATTTGTTGACATCTGCATTAATAACAATGCTGTGCCAGAAATCCTTGAAAACAGTTGTATGCCACAGAAAATACTGAAACTGAAAATTAAAGGCCCTCCTCCTTTTTTATTTGTATTTTATTTTTATTTGTCTTTTATGAGGTGAAGTGAAATGAAATGTGAGGCATATTTTATGAGAGAAATAACTTTAATTGTCCTTTTTAAATACTGTTGTTTCTTTGCTATATTCAGCTTTCATTGGAACAGTTATGGAAGTGTTCAGACCATTTCTAATTTCTAGCAAAGACTAAATAATTTATTTCACCTCTCAGCTTAGGTTCAATAGACGACAACTTGGTTTGATGTACTACACAAATAATTCATCCCCCTATATCTTACACCCATATTTTATGCTGTTTTTTTGTTTTGTGAGTAACCTTTGGTATATTTTTCTGTATTTCTCTAGGTCAATGGGAAAGACCTCTCTAAGGCCACTCATGAAGAGGCCGTGGAAGCTTTTCGCAATGCCAAGGAGCCAATTGTAGTTCAGGTTTTACGACGAGCCCCAATTAGCAAAGCTCATGATAGCTCTCAGGATGTTCGGCTTGTGGATGCCAGCACTCAGACTGACATCACTTTCGAGCATATTATGACTCTGGCCAAACTAAGGCCCTGCACACCACCAGTTCCTGATATCTGCCCTTTTCTACTTTCAGACAGGTATGGTTTGTCTTCTGCAAGTTACCCGAGGGACTGAGACATTGCAGTAGTAGGCTTGCAGCCTTCTCTTGAAAAAGTCTAGCCCTACAGCATCTCCACTGGCTTCCTGGCATGCCACGCATCCTTGCAGAATTGATACTAATGGAGAACATTCCACTTTTGACTTTGATGTAGCTCCCTTTTTAGAAGTTCCAGGAAAGCTGGATAGGTGATTATCTCAGAGAGAACTTGCCAGCCAAATGTTGGGTTGAGCCTACCTCTTACTGCGACACAGCTAGTAACATGATATGTGCATATTTTTTGAGGTGCTCCTGGTTATTACCAAACTGTATGTTAAGGTGATTGAAGTTCCCATGCCCTCAGCATGGTGAAAAGTTTCCTACCTCTTCCAAGATAGAGCCACGCTAAGTGCTACGTGATTAGAATCCAGCCTTGGGGTCTGAGACATGTTGTAAATGCCTCTCCATGCCCACTTAACAGTGCAATTTACTGACATTTTTAAGTGTGTGATTACTCAAATGCCCTTCACCACCCTGTTATCACTTTAACTGAAAAGGATAATGCAAGTTGGTTTTTGCAGATTCTTGAACAATTTGTGAGCATGGTGTGAGTTGTAGATTGTTCAAGACACTGTAACCAGATAATCAGTGAATTGTCCCCAGCCATGACATAGCACACGAATCTGGACCTAGGCACCTTTATAAGCATAAGGAATACCACATTGTCACAATAAGTACTTTGGCCCCAAATGGATCTTTTTAAGAAGCGTCCCTATGTAAATTTGACAAAAGATGAACCCAGAAAAAGAACTCAGCAAGATTATGAGGTTTTGAAAAGAGAACAGCCCATACTACTTCATGGTACAGTTTGTTTCAGGCTGTCAATCCATTGAGAGTATGATTCCAGAGTAGAGAAAACTACAGAGAAGTGGGTGGTTTTTAATTACTTATTAATTTTAAAAACTCCAAAACTATTGTCTCATCTACTGTTATTGTACTGTTTTGTTCCACATAGCTGCCATTCTCTTCACCCAGTGGAGCATGAATTTTATGAAGGTAATGAGTATCTTTCCAGCCTGCCTGTTGATGCAGATAGAGCAGAGGACTTTGAGTATGAGGTAAGATCACAGGCACACTGCAGCCTTTCTTTCTGTTGTTACAGATACAGTGTTTGAACAGCTGATAACAGACTCCTCTGAGAAAAATAAGAGTAGGAATACTTCTTAAAAAATCAGTACCAAAGACTGTTTTATTTTATACCTGTGTAATGTCATAGGCTTTACTGGAGTTAGGCTACACACATGAAACATGAAAGCAGAATTCTGCAGTGACTGCCTACATACAAATCCAGGAGGCTTATTAAACCTGCTCCCTCTTTTTGCAGTGGAGACTATAACTCAGATACTTTTCTTTTCAATTGTAACACTCTAAAACAAACCTTTCAAAAGTTAAAAATTGTAACTGGAGGCTTAATTGCACTTTTTTTTTTTCACTTAATTTTAAGAATTAATTGGCCTTGAATCTCAAGCCTTAGGGATCAGTCTTCCTGATTCTTGCACATGTGCCTGAGTGTTTGCAAGACCAGGCTACAACTTTGAAAATTAATATCATTTCTATTACTTGTTCTTTGATATTTGACATTATAAGTATTGCAATTATAAGAAATTCTACTACAAGTCTGCCTTTGCTGTTAATGCATAGTAGTCGCCAGTCACAAGGGTGTATTTTTTCCTGAGTCACTGGAAAATCGTTATGTGAGGCTTCCCAAAATGATAACGTGTGATTGGTGATGTTGATTTTTTTAGATTGCCGTTTCCATATCTAAATAGTTTTCTTGTTGGCCGGTCATTCACTTTTCATGTTTTCTATTGTCATCTAGTAACAAAATACTTGTAGGGACAGGCATAAGAAGCAGGTGGTTCTTTTTATTATTAAACAGTGCTGAGTCTTTGCATAAGTTCAAGTTACCGTATTTTAAATAAGAGTGATTATAAATAATTAAATATCTTTAATACAAGATTTAAAACATCCTATCCTTCTGTTTGCTCTACCTTATGAAACCTTTTTAAAGGTTTCATATAACTGGTTGACATTTGGAAATGAAATGAAATGAATGGCAAAAGCTTTGGCAAATATGCAGTGTGTTCTCTTTTATCATGTCTTTAGCAGCTAAGATGCTCTATTGCAAGTTCAACCCATTGTTCTTTTCTTCTAGCAGCCTGGGGAATCTGAAGTTCTTCCCCTAGGAAGCTGAAAATCAAATAACATCTACTCTGTGAATCTCAATCAGAGCAAGCAAAGTTTTATTTGAACTCCTCAAAAAATCATTGCTAGGGATCAGTGAAATCATTATTTCTTCCCAGTTGGGTTTTGGTGTGATGTCTTCCAGCACAAGAGTCTCAGCCTTAAGTTTTGTTTTGACTCCTCATGTGTAATATCATATTAAATTTCTCTGTCAAGTGTGGGTTTTTATGGTAAACCTTCCTTAAATGTGATAGAAACTAGTTTTATAGTAATATTTAAATAAATTACTAATGTAAGCATCTAGAAATAATTTTTTTTACAACAGTTAGCTAAAAATATTTTTTACCACTTAATCAGAGTAACAGTGACATGTTAAAATACTAACAGTTTTTAAAGAGTCTACCTGGTGGAATCAGGTCCTCTCTATGAGCATAATTAATCCCTAAGAATTACTGGCATAAGTATTGTGACAACAGCAAATGCTTGGGCAGGATCTCAGTTACTTGTAATCTCTACTAATCACAAAATCGTAGTCCTTAATTTTCTGTCAGATGTGGTTCTGTTGCCCAAGGCAAATTCACCGAGTGACTGAAATAAAGTGTTTCATGTGAGATGTAGGTAGGGAAGGAACTGTCTAGCTTCCTTTGAGAAGAACACTTTCTTCTAAATATGAAATTTTAGAAGGAAAAACAAGAACATCTCAGAGCCTTTAGCTATCAGAGCTCTAAACATGAAAGACATTCCCCAAATTTAAGCCTGTATGATAATATTGTGATTTAGGTTGCTCATTGGTTGTATTATCTGTTATTTCAGGTCCTGATAGAATGTTGTTAAGCTCCCTTGCTGTCACTAGGTAGATGAAAAAATTGAGAACATTGTCCCTAAAGATACATATCTCCATCCAAAACAGTCAGTCTCATAATTGAAAGAGTCAACAGGGATTTACTAGCTTCTGTTGCAAATCTAGGAGAAAGGTAGCCAGGACATTGAGTGGAGCAGAAGCTATGGTCCCATGCTGTCAAGGTCTCTACAACAGTACTGGCTTAGGTATACCCTGCTGTGGCCATTCAGCCCCACCCTTGTCATGACATTTTCTGGCCCCTCCGTTATGCAAAGTTACTTGTGAAACAGATGTGAGAGGTAATCCAATTGTTTTTAAAAACAGATTTTTAGCAGGGTTGTTTTTAACCTAGACCAACTGCCTGATCTAATTTCCAGCACAGCTCCACTAGTTGCTGTGCTGTGGCAGTAGCATCAGGTAGAGAAGAAGTGCTCAAGCATTTGAAAAGACAACAACTTATAAAATTTGCTTTGTCCATCCGAAGTCTAAGGGTGAATGCTGCAAGAAGAGCGGAGACAGAAGCTCTGCTCGTGCCAACCTCTGCACTGCCAGCTAGGTGGAAGAAGCAGAGGGCATTCTCCATTTCCTGCGTTTAGAGGAAAGAGTTTTATTGTTATGACTGTGCTTTCTGTAGAAGGAGTATTATATCTGTGCTCTGTGATTTCATCATTCTTTTTTTCTTCATAATAACTTTCTGGTGTGAACCTTAGATAACCACACACACCAAAAATCTACCTGGTGTCAGGAGTATGGACCAGTTTCCAAACTGTACGTTACCATTCCTGTTATACCAAAAGAATACAGGTAAGCGGCTCACAGATCTCCAAACTTATTTTTTAAATGGATTCAAAGCCAAACCTGTAGATTACAGAAAGCAAATGAAGAAAAAAAAAAGAAAAATAACTAGAGCACCACCTCATTAATTCCTAAAAATTATTTGTAGGTGAAGAACTCAGACAAATTTGGAAGTAGGAAAATAAGCTGACTAGCAACTGAGGTGCTGTAAGCAAAAACATTTTCCAAGAAAAAGGATTTCCTGGAAAGCTTTGATCAGCTTGGAATTTGCTTACAGATATGTGCTAGTAAGAAACAAAAAGGAGGATCACAGATGATAGCCACTACTGGGAATATGGACCTGTACCTGCCTGTAGATCTGATAGGATAAGATACTTACAAGAATCTTATACTTTAAGTATGAGCCAATTGTCTTGAATGGTTGAACTCCTTGGGAGGCTCATTGGATTCTGTACAGCACCATACTTTAAGCAAATGGCTGGAAATAGCCAACTTAAGCATCCTTCTGTTGTTGCTGCAAAACTTGTCCTAAAAGGAGTCCAAATTGTTGGTAGATGTTGATACAGGATCAGAGCCAGCAGCAGTCAGTGTTGGCAGAAAGAGATCAAAAGATTTAAAATTCTGGCATAACCAGATATCCATGAGGACTTTTAAGATAGAGTAGGAATTGATCAGTTTCTAAATGCTTAGTTGGACTTGCAGTCAATATTAAAGAGAGCCAAAGATGCAGAAAAGTAAAAAAATAGGTGGGAAAAACCAAACAAACAAACAAATAATGTTCTAAAGACAAAACTGAACAACAAAAAAAAGTATCATTGATGTCTGCTCCTACATATTGAGTCAGAGGTGACTGCATTTCAATAACAGAGGCAGAAGAAAATCGGGCACAAGCAGGTAGTGCCATTTAGCCAAGAGATCCTTATCCAGGGGTGGAGACCTTTGGACTGTCTGTGTGCTAAAGTAGCTCTTGAGCAAAAGCAAAATGGGAAGTGATTGGTTTCTGCTATGAGAGCAAATATCTCTGGGGAATTGCAACTTTTAAAATCTTATATATCTGAGATCTCACAATATTCTTGTGTCTGAGTGCATTTTACAAACAGCAAAAGTAGACATACTTTGAGAAGGAATAGCAGTGGATTGAGGTAACTATTGTTGCATATATAAGGAAGAGTAGGCTGAAGTTTGCTCTCAGAATTTAGGGGGTTTATTTGGAGGCAGATGGAGTGCTAGTTGACATAGATATGTGAAGGAGATCAGCATAATTGCCTAAAAGACTTTCCAGCTCTGATTGTTCTCGTTTTTAGGCAAAGGCACAAGCAATTGCTTCAGTACAACAACAAAGCTTGCAGGAGCCTGGAAAACCACATCAACAGTCCATGATGTCAGGATTAGCATTTTCAGAGTGAAAAAGGCAGAATGACAGCCATAGTATTAGCCTACCTGTGTCTGATGACTCTAGTTTTAGTGCATGCAAATAGTAGTGCTGACAGATTGGGGCAGTATCAAGACCAGTACTTGGAAGAAGTTGCCAAGTGTTGAGATGACCCTTTTACTTTTTTGTTCAGGACGTTAGTTCATGTCACTAAATCAACAGGCAACCACGAGGCACGTGCAGATGAAATCGTTCTGTGGTCAATTTTTATTAAGGCTTCTGTGTCCAGGCAATGAGAGGATCAGAGGTCCTGCAGGAAGCAGCAGCCACAAAAGAGCATAATATTTTGAAAAAAAAAAATTAAAAAGCCATGTGAGATGTTTCTTACCTGATGCTTCTGTGAAACTTGGAGCATGAGCTAGAAAGTACACTCATGCCATCATGATTCCTCCTGTGTTCTGGAAAATAGGACTTCTGGAAATTAGAAGATTCATATGAAATTCACTTTACTCCATCATCAGTATCTCCTCCTGAATGGAGAAACCAAGAGTGCTCTGAGGATTGTTTTTTGCCTCAGGGCAAAAGTGGATGCACTTAAATTCATGTTCTGCTGGGGACAGATTTTCAGTCAGAATAAGGAAATAAATGTGTGTGTATGCAGGTCAAATGTGAGTGCTGATTTATGATTATGCATAGCCATGCATTTAAATGTTTTGATACCTATTTCCACTCATAAATCTGTTAACTGTAAATGTAGATTAGTCCTTTAAGTTTACCACTGCCCTGAGCTGAAGCCACTGAAGTTCCTAAGGTTTCCTATTGACTCGAGCATTTGTGGATCAGATGCTGTTGGCTGGTTTTCATAAATGACTAAAATGAGACTTTGAAGAGACAAAAACTAAGACAAACTTCAGGAAGTTTTGGAAGTAAGGATCTTCTCACTGAACACTTAAAATCCCTATAGAGGAGAATATTACCCCGCTCTGTTTCTCTTACTGTATCTGAGCATTGCAGCAGATGCAATACAGCAGTAATGCATTGGTTGCTCTTCCAGTGGTGCTCATCCCATCCTGATGAGGGAAGTTATTTCAGGTGCAAATTCAAATTTCCCATTTTTGTGACATTACACATATGAAGTGATCGATTTTACTGTGTTTTTTTCTTGGAACAAAAGAATGGGTATTTTTATTCAGATCAACAGTCTGAGTGAGGCTGTTTATCTGAATAGTTACTTGAATGTATTTGTGGGTTAAGGCCCTCATGGGCCACTAAAATGTCACTAAAATGTGGTCTCCAGTGGCTTTCTGAAAGGCCCACCACTGCTTCAATAGGCCAAGAGAGACCTACTTGCCCTGTGAATTCATGTTTAAGGCCTTTTCAACACGTGGATTATTTAACCAGTAAACAGATCTGTCTATCTCGTAAATACATATTTAGAGCCTTTTTAACATGGGGATTAATGAGCTGATAGCCTGTAACAGCTCCCTTCAGAGCTGTGATAGCCTGCAAACACCCTGTTCCTGCATTACAGGCCTTGCAGCAACACAATTGGAGCTCCTGCCTCAATTGCTAACACCTGAACAAACAGTTTTTATGGAAACAGCTTCTGTGCACACACTACCAGTGCTTCTGATGGCTGCAGTCAGTCAGGCTCTTTTGTTTTGTTACCTAATGAAGGTTTCTGTACAAGGAGCTAACCCAGAAGATGACTGTGTAACCATCAAAGTGGAAAACATTTCTTAGAGTTTTAATGTGTATCATGGAATTTCTCTGCACAGCTATTAAGTCATGTTTTTTATTTAATAATATAAACAGGTAAGAGAGAGAGAGAGAGAGAAACCTTCTTTTGGCAAGGATCACTCAAGTCTAATTCCAGCCATGTTCAGATAGGATGACAGTGATATGGAGGGACAGAACCACTATAATACCTGTGTGACTTGCTTTGCTTTTTTTGTGTA
This sequence comes from Colius striatus, assembly GCF_028858725.1. Classification (NCBI taxonomy): domain Eukaryota; kingdom Metazoa; phylum Chordata; class Aves; order Coliiformes; family Coliidae; genus Colius; species Colius striatus. The sequence continues at coordinate 176,663,610 of NC_084759.1, read as the reverse complement.
TTTCCTACTGCAACTGGCTTCTCTTTTTTTCCTGAGCTTCTTAAAACTTGTGTTGAATCAAAAAAAGATGTGGGTGTTGTACTATAGAAGAGCTGAAATTGTGGACAAGTTTGTGTTTCCATTGTAATGAGACCTGACTGGTCTGGTAAGGGGAATTTGAAAAGGCTTGCTGGTATGTGTGGTATAGATTTTGAGTGGAAAAGCAGATACTTCTTGACACATGCCTTACCTTATACAGCTGCTGTTGTGGAGGAGGGGCTGATCTGACAGCTCAGAGTGGGCTTAGATAAACTGGGAATTACTGTATTATGGATTTTTTTCTGACCATAGGTTTGTAACCGCCTATCAGTGTCCCATGGTATAGAGATGTTTTACTGACACCATTATTCCAATCTTATATGCTAATTCTAATATTATATAGCATCTACTGTTAACAAGTATCATGAAGGAAATTAACAGATATGTGTGTGCCTGTGATCTGTATGAACCATAATCTGTGTGCCTTAGTTGCTTAAAAGAGTCTTCCTGATTTATGGGATCTTGGGGTTTTTTCCATTCCTGCCTGTTGTGTCATACAAATTTAGAGAAAAGAAAATGGACTATTTTTAAATTACTCTTTGAAAAGCCTGTGAGGAAGTCCCCTGGACAAGTCAATAGACTGAGTTGTTTCAATTGGACTGGAGAAAACACGGGGCTCCTAAAACACTTCCTCAACTTTTTTTTCCTTTTAAGTCAAAAGGAGTTCTGAACTGCTAACACAACTGGCCTGAGATCCAGCTGACTGTCACAATGGGCTAAAAAATGGAAAAGTTCATAGCTAAAATGAAGAAATGGCACTGCAATTTTTTTTTTACTGCAATTCTTCAAATAACATTGTATTATAATTCATATATTACACTTTTAGCATGCACTTCGCATACTATAGCACAAGATTATGTATTTCACTGTAATTTTTATCTTTTTAAATGCCTGGGGTTTTAGGTTGGCGTTATTTACACATAGACAATAATAACTATGTAATTCCTCGCTAACTATGGCAAATTGTACACTGCAAATGAGCAAAGGAGTACTAAAAGAAGTAGTCCTTTCCCTTTACTTTTTCATCTGTCTTTTAATAAACACCATTCCACTGAGGTTCTTCAGTGTTACTATGTCTTGTATTGCTACAGGAATTCACAAGCAGGTGAAATAAGGACAGTCATATTGAGAGGCTTGCCAAGTCAGCTGGTGACAGAACTGGCAGTAAAACTCAGGAGCCTTTAATTGTAATGTATCTCTTTTTTGGCCATTAAATCACTCATCTTCCTTGCTAATCATTGGATCATTAGCTGGAAGTGGATGTCAAGGTAGTTTCTGCCACAGTTGTTTGTTAATTTTGAGTGTGTTACTGTATGTTATCACAATATTCTGACACACAAACCAAATGAAGTTGCTGTCATCTCACCTCCCCTAAGTAATGAATATCCCAATGTAGGGATTTGAATTGTGTCCACAACTGCAGAGGATCATGAGAAAGTGGGGAGAAAAATACACAAAACTGACACGGGCAAATTTATCAAATTTATTACCATTTATTGTGTTTTAAAATACAAGGAAAATATATCAAGTCAGTGATACTCATTTTGTTTCATGATTTCATAAAACAAACACAGGGTTACTCCTCACTTCCTCTGAAAGCTAATAAAAATTCTTCCTTGTTGTCAGAGCTTATGTTTTTCTAGGAAAATGAAGAAAAGTGAGCTTAGTTCAGTAGCACTTTATTGTTGGACAACGTTACAACATACGAAATGCGTTTTTCACTCAGCAAGGAAGAGAAAGATGCTGGCAATATTGTCATCTTTATGGAGATCTGGGGATTATAAATCTTCTGTTTTGAAAAAAATACTTTGCTTAGTTTTTGTTACTGTTATGCCCTATACATCCATATATGCTAATAGCAAAAATGTTTCTAAGGGTTTTATTAATGCTATTTTTCATATGCTTTCCACTTGAAAGTTTGTGTAGTCTGTCTTGGAGACATGGAATCTAGCTATAACACAAAAGGTGGGAGAAAATATTTTCTTCTACGTATTCTTTTAAAAATAACCTAAGCCACGTTAACCAGCTTATTACAATGTCACTGTTTTAAAGCTTAGTATCCTAGGAAATTCAAGAGCACAGGAAGCCAGAGCTGAATTACCCTAGCAAGAAGGAACCTCTTACAAGAAAATGGACTTTAAACAAGGTTTCAATATTATGCGTGCTGGGCCTTCAGAGAAGAAATCAAAAAAGCAGAAGAGGTCTTTGCTCTGGAAGTTTGCTTTTTTATTTAATGAGGCAGCTCTTCAAAGAGAATGTGATAGCCATTCCTGGAGGGCATGGTTTGGTGAGCAGCAGTACAGGTGAAACTGTATTGTGCATCAAAAAAGCAGATGATGAGTTTGCTTTGTATTTCATCTCATGATTTCATCAATCCATGTGTTTGGAGGTGGAGGACATTTCCATGTGCAACAGAAGTTTGAACAGCTGAGACTCAGCATGGATATGATGCTCATAGACCTCAGTTTGGTGCCAGGAAAATACAAATGTGTTTTAAAAGTCATTGCCAATCACTTCATTTGCTTGATTTATAGGCACATGTATGTGGTTAAGATGAACCTATTTTAACTGTATGTATTTAAATATGTATCACAAAGTAAACATGTGGATGGATGGGGTGGAATTTTAGTTTAGCGCTTTCTAGGAATTCCTAGTTTTATCAGCTCAACTTTAAATTTAGCTTTTTCATTATTTTGCCTTTACCATGTCTGAAATGCATAAACTGAGTTACAAGAAGGTATATTTCTCACAGCTGTCTAAAACTGAAAAATTATGTTTTCAGATTGATTTTAATTAATATTCCAAAATAGCCTTCACACAGTTGTAGATCAGGGCTGTCCAAATATGTGGAACTGTAACTGGTTAGGAGTTTGAATCTACAGCTACATGTTCTGCTGTCCAGATTAATGCTAGCTGCAGCAGATGTTGGCACATCTGTTATGCCTCCCCATTTCGATTGGCTGCCTGGGTGTTTAGAAAGTGCTGATGAGGCAGATAAATCTTCTGACACGTTTCAGGCCCAATGCAGGCAGGCAGCAGTAACAATGATATTTACAGAGCCAAGTGCTGGGCAGTAACATTTTGAAATACGGCAAAGATAAACTATGATTTTACCTGCAATGGATGAAATTTCTTGCAACAAAAAAAGAAAAAAAAAAGTGGAAGCTAATTATGCCAGGTGATTCTCAGCTTATTTGAGCTGCAACTTTGACAGCCCATAAACCTCTGGACTTCATGTATCTAAGGTTCAGAAAGAGCTCCAAGCTATGGACTCTTTAATAAACTTTGGAGGATTGGGAGTCATGTTTAGAAACAGCTGTAACTTACTTGATTTTTAGGAAGGGGAATAGCTAGCTGTCTTCTGGGGACTTGAAGTTCCTGATCTTATCAGAATTCTTACTTTAAACAGGTTTTTCTCTACCCTTTGAAGCATGACAAATTGAATTTGACTCAGTAGTCAGGAAAACTCCAGACATTAGAGTCCTCTCCTGAGGAGGTCCATGGTGTATCAAAGGTGATATTCACGGACAAAAAAGGGTATATCCAGCAATCTCAAGTGCAGAGACTGGTTTCCAAGTACATAGAGCTTTTTCAGGTATTGGATCCCTCTGGACCTTAATTTCCAACACAATGAATGGCAAATAGAAATGTAGGAGAAGTCACTGTAAATATTTTGGCACTGATGTCATGTACTAATATTGTCCCATTCCATTCACTAGACATCACCTCTAGCTTTTCCAAGTTAATTTCGAGTACCAGTATTTGAGGGAAGTTCAGAAATTGTAGAGAGCCTTTTGTAGAGGTGCAAAGAAGTGGATGCTGATTATGTAGCTTATAGTTGGTTAAGTTTTAAAGTATGCAGCCTGCAGTGTCTCTGTACAACTCTTCCAGTGTTTGCCTACCCTCATAGTAGAGAAGCACTTCCTTAAATGTCTAATTGGATTTTCCTGAGTGGCAGCTCATGTCTGTTTTCTTGTGTGGCTGTCACAGTTTGCCTCTAGGAAGAGTCTGGTTTAGGCTTCTCTGGACCCCCATGCATTTGGTCCATGAAGCAAGCAATAAGATCTTATTAAGAAGATACTTCTATTCAAAAGGCTAACTGAATGCACTTTTCCTGGCCTCCACCCACAGGAGATGTGCTCCAGCCCTCTAATTCGTTAATGGATTTCTAGTGAGACATGGAATGTTGTATAACCAAGAGAAAGTCCATTCTAACATTTTATGTCAAAGCCATTTTTATTGGAAAACAGAGTAGGGGGAAAATTCTGGAAAGCTTCAAGACACAAAAACAAATCATAAATTGGACTGGTGAAGTTTTGGGGATTTTTCCCCTCCACAACCCCTTAAATGGGTCAGACCACTGATTAGCTGTATATTTTTATTTTTCAATGTTTAAAGCCAATGAGTTTCAGTGTGGGGATCAGGATAGGATCTTTGATAAAAAGTCAGGATATTTTTTTCTTCAAATGCATGGAATGATAAATCTCTTTTTTTTTTGGTCAAAAATGTCCAAAAGCAAAGGACTCCTTTGGAATATGGAGACTGTGGGCAATGTGACAGTTTAGTATATTCACTCCAGTCTGCTTATCTCATTTACCATAAGGTTCAGTTTCTGACTTATCTGTGCTATTCCCACCTACTTTGTTCCATGATAAGAAAGTGAGAATGTAGAATCTAAGATTAGTGAAAAGGAAACCCTTTGCTGCATATCATCAGCTAGTTAATCATACTTCTCATATCCTTGCAACTTCACACTTACATTGAGTGAAAGACCAAAAGTGAGGACCAAAGCTGACTGATGAGAAATACTATATATAAGCAGTTCATCATGGAACTCTGCTCAGAAAGCAAGAATTCATGGTTTTCTCAAGTGCAGAACATACCAGAAGGGGTGTTGGGTCTCAAGCAGGTGAAAACATAGATGCATATATAACACAGGAAAAAATATGTATATAGTTAACTACTTATAATAAATTAGCAGTCATCTTTACCATAGGGAAAGAACAGAAATAAAGAGAATGAATAGGGAGGTGAAAGAAATTGGGAGAAAAGTAAGACCATAGCTATAGCTTGTTTGAAATAAAAAACTGAGGACATTTTACTTTTCAGTAAGTGTGATCATTGGGATGATGGGGGGAAGAAAAAGGTTTTTAGTAGTATTTAGGGTACTTTTTGTTTAATACTTCCCATAAAGGTTGATTTTTTTGATATATCTTTTTGACAGGGATCTGAAGATTTGGTATTATGCATGCTAGCTAAGGGGGAAAACTCAGGTTCCAGTGGGTGTCTGTGACTTTCTGGAGGATATACTGTCAAGTGATGAGCCTTTCGCAGCCTGGAAGCCTGTAATCTGCAAAGAATTTTTTCTTCCCCTTTGATTTCCTCATGAGATACACTCATTGTAAAGTCCACCGTGTGTCTTTAAGCTCAAAGCTTAAAGTACCCTTTAAAAACAAGTTAGAAAGGCCACACCAGGCCTGCAAGGCTCACAGAATTAATAGTCACATTTATCTCATCCCCATATGCTTAGACTTTCCTCCCACTGCAACACCAAGTTTGTTGATAGCACAGCAATCAAAGGTTCCTAGTCGAGTTCCATTGTTCATCCAGCCCAACCCCTTCCCCCATCTGCTCCATGATTGCTATTACCCCCCCACTCCCCTACCCCGGTCTTCACCCCTTGGGAGTCTCAGCCAACACTTGGGTGTCTTCCTCCTCTCACTCACATCAGACTGTGACTGCTCATCACACGTCAGACTACTGAATATGCACTGGCAGGCTTGCAATGCCTTAAGTTACTCCATTGTTTTATTTCCTACATAGAAATGTAGTGTGCACCAAGATTTTTCTCTCCAGACCCATGGGGAAAAAGTGAATTCCCGTAGCCCATGGAGCTTCTTTATTATCAAAGGATTCAGCAGCTACAGGGCCAAATCCTGCTCCTACAATTGCAAGATGATATTTTATTAATAGATGCCTGTACATCAACATATTCCTTCTGCTTTTTTCCACTAGTAGTTTTCTTTTTTTCCTTTTTTATTTTTTAATTAACATTGATATCATTGTCTACAGCATCGTACTGTCCCAGTGCATTCTTTGTCTGGACACAAAGCAGCGTGTGTCTTTAAGTGTAGCTATAAAGCAGGGATCAGCAGTAAAGTGATTTGGTTTTAAATATTTCACATTCTGTGTTGTATTTGCTTTTGGATTATACATTTGAGAAACGCTTGCTGATATTTTTTTCTTTCTGCTTTGATGTAAACAAATCTTGTGTCAGAGATTCGTAAATCTAAAGCAGACTTTTAAAAATGAGGATTAAATGAGACTTTAGCCTATAAGGTAGAGCCCCCACCCCTTGGACAGAGCATTGTTTTTCCCCACCATGTGGAATGGAGATAACTCTCTGTTTCTTTTGGTAAGCTACCAACCAAATCCATTCTGGCAAATCTGACACCCAGTGTGATTTGTCCTTTTCGATGCTGTTTATGAGAAGTCAGGACAGTCTTCTGTCAAAATTGATAAGTGAGAAGACAGTAGGGAATGCAATTTTATTTGTAACAGCACAGCTGCCAGCAGTTCCAGCTTGTTTACATCTAGGCTGGCTCTGTCTTGCTCCATAGCTTTTTCTATTTCCATCCAAATAGCCCCCAAGTACATAGTGGATGTGCCTGTCTGTGTAAAATCTCCATAACAGAACATACTGGGAATGCTAGAGAGGGGAAAAAAAAAGAGCTTGTTTCTTCAGGTTATTTTCACAACTGGAGAATGCCAGTCGCTTTAAAAGCAAAATCTTGAACTCTTGCAAATCTCCCTAGGTGTTTTCAGAATGTGTTCTCAAAATGAACTATAATCTGCTACAATCCTGCAATGCTTTTTACTTTCCACAGTGAAGGTACTAGAAGAGTTAAGAGTTCTGGAAGTGGCCAGTGTTTGTAGATTAAATCCACTACAAACATTTAAATACAAGTTTATTTGTTGTGAAGAGTGCAATAGGACCCTGCAGTGACCCGTGAAGGGAAGGGCACTTTCATTGCACTGTTTCATGCTGAATACTTCTTCTACATCGCCTACAATTTGCCCGGGTTACATAGACATTAGCATATTTCCTGGAAAATCCTTTTGATGAGAGAGTGTAACTCCTGTGTTAGGCTAGTTCTCAGGTCTACAAAGCCTTTGTTTCCCTGTGGTAGTACTTGCCTTCAGTCTAACTGTCCCAAAATCTAAGGCAGTTTTGGTCTTTTTTGGTTTTTTCAGTAGGCTGAAAAAAGCTGCCTCTATAGACGTTTCTTCTATATAGTGTCTCTTGTGAGCTGTTTCTGTAGAGTCACCCGCCCTAAACATGCAGGTATAATGGAAGTGAGAGAGGGAGGGTTTGTGTTTGACTGATCTAGCTTATGACAGAGAGCTGTCATTTTCAAACTGAAAATTCTTGTTTCCTTTTGCCATTTCTCTTTCTGCCATTATTAATAAATAGTTAGTCTTCTACATGGTTTGTCGTTAAAAGGTAGAGTCCGGAGATGGCTGTAAAAGTCACTGCTCTAGCTCTGTGAATCATGGGGTCATCTGGCTTTTTTTTTCACATTATAAGCATATATCATATCTAATTGTTTGGTGATTGCTGGGGAAGACTTTCTGCAGTGTTACTGACCTGCCTGGCACACACTTAACACACAGATATATATATATACATAAGTGTATACATAACGTACCTTTATACTCACATACATAAATTTACACACACATACTACCACCCTTCTACACACAGACACATGTACACCAAGTAAGCAATCAAAAATGTAACACCCACCCCAAGCCTGGAAACAAAATATATACCTTAAAATGAAATTACTTTGTTAAAGGCACTACAGAATCTCTTCATCATTGGAGGTACTACAGAATCTCTTCATCTAGTGTTCATATTTAAAATAGATTGTTGTGATGCTCGGATTTACACACCTTTTTTTTCTGAGTTTACTCAGATTACTTCTAGTCATTGTTAAAGACATAAACAAAGCCCAGATAAGAGTCTAGAAAACATTAATTGGATAAGGTGAAACTTAATACTTGTTTGAAACACCAAGCATCTGTTTTAATTGTGTAGTATTGCTCATTGTACATACCCAGGTCATTTGTAGGTGATAGTCAAAACTCCTGCAGCATGGTACAAATTCAGAAGTGAAATAAATGGTGTTATAAAAGGAAGTCTAAAGAACAACATTTATTCTGATGATGATGCTTTTTTGTTGCAAACCCAGGCTGTTGTTTTCTCTGGTTTACCTCCACAGTCATTTGCAACGTATGCCTTTATGTAACATATAATACCATTCTCATCACTTCTGAATTTGAGATTAATTTTTCTTTCTAGTGGCTCCACTCTTAGTTCTCTACCCTCTTAGGATTTCATTAGATTGAACTGTTCCTGTGATAAAAGTGAAGAGTTAGCTGTGTTCCTGTTTGTATTATTTATTTTATGTTCATGAACAGAATTACTTGCCAGTGATGACAAGTGTACAGCATTATGAAGATTAATTAGAGGTAGCAATGTAAGTGACCAGTGATTTGGCAGCCTGGAAAAAAGTACATCTTTCCAGTCATGGGGAGGAAGAGACTAAGAAAGTGAATATCATTAGCGAGATGCTGCCAGGATGCTCAGCTGCTTGGAGCTCTACCTGATAACAATTCAGGTGTTTATATCACTCCCAGTGATAAGAACTGCAGAGTCTGGATTACTAAATACAGGTAGGAGTTTGAGAGCAAGCTTTGCCTGGAATGCTCCAGCAGGAAGCTGATAAAATTGATCTGACTTTGCAGGACAACCATCTTGTAGTAACTCTGACAGAAAATCTGAAGAACAGGCAATGTTCAGGTAGGTGTATAAGCTGGAAGTTGATCTCAACCTTAAGAGTGCAGAAACAAGATGATACTGAAGAGTGAATCTTAATTTTAAGGTGTATGTAGACTCTTTGCACTTCTGTTTAATGCTTTAAAGAATGACACCAGCTCAGATGAATGAGGATTTTTTTTTCAGTATAACCAGTTTATTAAAACAAGTCAGACTTTAATGTACTTTCTGAATTAATTCCTCATTGAACTATTCTATAAGTAGCATGTTCTTGGCCTTTTGTGCTTTATTCATTTAGTTAATCATTCTGTCAATTATACTATTAGCAAGATGAACATTAAAACAGATTCTTAGCTATTACTACAGATAAAAAGGAAAAGTAAAGTTCCAAGTAACTGTTATTTTCTGATTTTGCTTTATTATTTTGCTTTTGTTTTCTCTTTTTCATAAATTAGTGATAAATCATAGAATCATTACAACTGGAATACTACACTCCTCTAGCTTGAGTCATCAGATATTGGGTCCATACGTTGCACTCAATGAGCCTTGATTTCTTCTGAAAGTGCAGTTGAGTCTGCAACACAAAATAACTAGCCTGGCATAAAGGCACTGTTTTAGAACTACTTGTGAAAGAAACTGAAGACAAGGATGTAATCATAAAACCTATCAGCTAAACCTTGGTGTATTTTAGAATTTGCAGACTCCTAGGTCATCCCAGCTATGAGGTAAATTATGTAAAGAATTTGGAGCTCTGATAACGATCCATAACATGTTAGAACTTAAAAGTGTTTCAGAGTATGCAGATGGCCACTTACTTAGTGATGGTCAGTAATTCACTAACTGATGGTTACTACATTGTTCTGGGTGGCTATAAAAATAATATTTTCTTTATTTTCTGTCTCCTGGATGTCACAATAATGGCAACTAGTAACAATTTAGAATCTGATTTTAATGCAAGAGGTATTACTAATCATCCTATGGTACAGAAAAATTGCTGAACTGAGAGAGATCTGTAGACTGACTCTCTCTGAAGACTTTTGCCTTAGAACACATTGCATTATTATGGACTTTATAGATGGAATTTATCAGTTGCCCTCGAGACTTGAGACAAGATTCAGCTCTTTCATACATTTTAGGGTTAAGATAATGCATATCTGAATTGTACCATTTGTTTCATCACACAAGGACTTTTCCAGACTGACAGCTTTTTGTCTTTCTTGTGGTGAAGTAGGAGTCTTTCTCCAGTATGCTGTGGTGACTTGCTTTTCTAAAAGCTATACATACACTGTTGAATTGTCTCCTCATTTAAAACCTTGAAATTTCATACTTCTAGCAAAGCTTCACTTCTCCTTTCTGTCTTTTTTTTCCCGCCATTCAGGATAGTTGTTTAAAGGAGAGAGGGAAGAAAGCACAGTGGTTTGGTTTTACAGACTGCACTATACTGATATATAACCAGCATGAAAAGCTGACATTCTTTAAAGACAATGGAGTTAAATGGAACAAAGTAGATGCTAGTTAATGCTAAGAAATGAAATTATTGACTGTATCATAAACAGGACATGTTTAAGATCCTCTGTCTTACTATATCACAAAAATATAAACCCTGAACCAAGAATCACAGATTCTGTTGCACTGGAGAGTAACACTAATTAAAATTAATTTGGTGTTTGACTGTGTCTTGACAGTGAGATGATTTTCTCATTGTAATGAGGACTTAAATGTTAACTGAAATGATCACACACCATCCATTTAGGAAAAATACTGTTGTGTTCTGATTCCACGCTGTCCCTTCTAATGGTGTTACCAGAGTTCATGGGATCCATTACTCTGATATACTGTATGGGTGAAGGGATCTCAATACCCATTACGGTTTTGATAGTCTCTCTTGGTCCTTTTAGTGGTGTGCAACAATTGCTATAAAGATAGATGGGGAATATTGGAAAAAAATGTAGGGTATTTATATTTCTACAGTGCCTTTCAAGCATTCTGTAATCATTTGTTCTTTTATGTCTTGCAGCTCAGGTGGAGTTTGCATGGCTTTCTGCTTATAGATAAGGAAAACAAGTCAGAAAAAGTTACATGAAATGACTGTACCAAAGCAGTTAGAGTTGAGTAGGGAATAGGGATTTAAAAGCAGAAAACTTCCAGAAACGCTAAAAAAAACTCTCTTATAAGACAAGACCTTACTAGGGTGGGGGGTTTTTTTTGAAATTGTTATGAATTTGAGAAGGCAGGGAAATTTCCCTTCCTCAGTGTAGAGCATCATCCGGGGAAGAATCTCAAACATATGCCCAGTAATCACTGCTTCGTGATCTCAGAACCAGCTACAGTTCATTCTCTGTCATTTGTGATGGTAGCCTTTTTTTAAGTTTTCCGTATTAAAGGTTTCCATTCTGGACATGGGTCAGGGTGTTTCCATACACAAATAAATTAAAAAGGGAGTTGGCAAGAATCCATTTCAGCATAGTTTTGGGAGACTCCCAGTCTTAGCACATCATGTTTGGACATGACATAGCCAAGTGCAGAGGTTGCTTTTTACATTCATGTTATAGAACAGTGTTGAATAATTTATTAATTTTTTTATAGTTACAGTGATTTACAGTACATACAGTAAACCAGTCTGATTGCATTTCATGACCAGTCAGTCATAAGTAGACAAGTGAAAAATGGACTTGGAATGAGGCAAGACAATATTATAGGGTCCAGCAACTGGATGCTAAACCCCTTAGAGCTGGAGCAGTGCTTTTCTCCTTATACCTCCATTGCATTAGCACCCAAGAGATAAAAGCCTCATGGAAAGAATTCAATCAACATCTTCACTAATTCAGTGAGTATAGTAGGTCAAATTCAACACAATATTATCACAGAAAGCATCAGAGATTCCCTGAACCCACTTATACCTTGGTACTTCCTGGGCAAGGAACACATCAGATCTGAAGTTTATCCTGAGTTTCAAAGCCACTCAGTGGCCTCCAAACGCTGGAAGTTTTGTATGGAGAATCTCCTGCCTTGGGAAGAAGGTAGATTGCTCTTCACAACTAATTTGTATTACCAATATCTTCTTTGTGCAGCAAGAAGAAACTTTACCAACTTCCCTCTTAGTCTATAATCTGTTTTCCAAAGTGTGGAGGGAAAATGTGAAGAGTTCAGAGGTCTTTTTGCCCAAAAACACAGCTTAAGAATGGTCATTGAAGGGTTTGTGATCTGCCTTCTGACAGACTATCCTCTTTACTCTTTGTAATCTAGCTTTTAGAAGAAAGACCCACTATAACTGCAAACAGGTGCAAACTTTTACATCTCCTTTAATAGCCCTTTAGCCCTTAACCTCTTTTCAGCAATTCTACAAAGCCAGCAGCTCAGTTCATGGTATTTGCAATCTAGTTCTCTACCACTTGAGAGAAATTAGAGTATTAACCTAGCCTTACCTCCCCAAAAAGGTGACAGCTCTTTGTTTGGACATAGTCTCCTGAGGCTGACAACCTCTTAACTGGTTTTCCATCCTTGAATTGAACAATGGCCTGAGAGCCAGAGGCTACAGCCACTACTCCATCACTTCAGAAGATGACCAGTATAACCGCTTTTCAGTCCTTCTTGAGCATGATCTGCACCTCTTTGATGGCTTTTCTACACCTGAAGAAATTAACTTCCTCAGAAGTTTGCATCCCAATCTTTCAAGACAGGATAATCCTTATTCTAATTTCCATATCTATCTTTTAACCAAATAAGTTATGACAAAACACTTTAAAGTGTTGTCTTATACTGTGGCAATGCACTGAATTATTGTTTTGCCCACACGGAGAAAAGAAGCAGAAAGTCAAAGATTTAGCAATTTGGAATTGATTTCTGTCTCTTGGCAGCAGAATACTCTTCATGTTGAGAGGCGGCTGCCCCAAGAGTGCCCAAAAGTGGGGGAGGCTGTCATCTTCCAAGCTCTCTCCTCAGTCCCTTCCCTTCCACCATCTGTCTGTCAGCACACTTCATGAATCTCCAAGTATTGTTTCTCACAGATTTTTAAAATGCTAAGTTTTGAAGACTGGCAGTTCAGTCCCTACATGCCCACACACAAAACCCAGAGAAGGCAACTATATGTGTGTGTGTGGACGTAAATGAAGGGGTTTCAGAGAGCAAATTACGTTCTTAGAAATTCATTACTGCTGCCAAACTTATTGTCTCTTCCATTAAAGACCAGTTGGAGAAAAAAAAACCAAAAACAAATCCAAACCACTTAAAAGCATCTGTTGTAAAATGCAATGTTAAATGCATTTGACCATGGTGGTCCAGGTTCTATAATGTCTCAGCTCCTGCTCTTCTGATGAAGGCTTTTCAGATGTATTTGTTATATAAAGTTAAAAGTCGGAGTTGCAGACTTTTGCTCTGTGAGATGATTTAATACTTTATACAAAGTGTTTTTAAAATATTCCAAAGATCTTTGCTCATTCTTGATTTGTTTGAATGAGACCAGAAAGTATTGTGTTTTCTGTAAAAAAGAAGATGCCATGAGGTTAATAGTGCATGTGCAGTGGGGAAAAGACTGTTATCTGGACTGTTATGCTGAATGAGGTATTACTTGAGTATGTACTTGAGTCTAGACTGAATAACATGAAATGTTTATTGGGCCTTTAACACTATGTGTTGGTATGTCAGTAATAGGTATCTACAGCTTCTAGGTAACCACAGCTATTTGCAGTCATCGGATTATGCCCCATACAGTCATTTAGGAAAGAGGTAGTCCCAAGAGTACCGACTGCAGATCTCTGCTCTAAACTCTCTTACTTGGTGGAGAAACAAAGTCTATGGCATCTCAAGCACTAAGCTCAGCCAGGGCTAGTGCATCCCAGTCAGGGGATAATTAGTCACTGTCATCAGCTGATTCCCAGAGACAGTTTTAGCAAACTCTTGGATTCCTAGGATGGAGCCTCTAGGGTCATCCTTATTTTCCTTTACTCCTTCATGCCCTAAATGGTTAAATTAATTCTTCCCAGTGAGCCAGAAGGCTGAAAGGATTTGGTTTGTTTGTGAAGTGAAACATTCATACAGCTTTCTAGTAACATTTTGAGGCAAATCGTCCACAAGAACTTCAAGGTCATTCCCGACCAAGGAAATTATGTTCAGAGCAGTCCTTGGGGCCCCTGTCCAGCCTCAGCGCGGGGAAATGGGAAGTTGTGCTGGCAGGACAATGAAAGTCAGTGGATTTCAGCTTGTGCACGGCTCCTCATTTGCCTTGATTTAAAGGTCCCAGTCTCAATCCTTTATGGTGTATTTAGGCTTCCTTATAGGCCTCCAAGGGACCACAAGCTTCTTTATTCCTTAAAAGTATACCTTGTTGCTGTAATTGAAGCCGTTTTGTTACTGTAATTTCTCCCTAATATTACTATTCTAGTCAAGTGTTCTTTCCCTCTGGAGACATCAATTATTATGAGTTCTGAATAGGCCTCCCCTCAGTACACATACTTTCACTCCCAATGCCAAAATCAGGTCACTGCAATTCTCTTCCCTAATAAAACATGGTCCCATGTTTCTTCTTTCAAATCCAATGTGTAATGTGTACTGGCAACTAATTCTGCTTCTTACCACCCTACTTAAAACTCCTGCCATATTTAGCAAAAACTAAAGAATACTGCAGGTTTTGTGATATTTTCTACATTTTCTTAGACATTAAGACATCGAATGTCCAAAGTCCAGGGAGGAGTTTATAGTGTTTTTGCAGGTACTGAACCCGTGTAGATGAGTATGTTGTTGAGTGCACAGCGGTGTACTTTATGAAAGATGTTCAGCTGAAATGAAAATAACACAGGGTTTGTCAACTAACCCGTATGTGTGAACTGCAGATTTTTCTCTAAGTTGTGATATTTTGGCACCTGGTCCCCAGAACTCCATCAGACTCAGTCATGAGTCCTTACTACTGTGTGCCCTGTACCTGTTTATGGATTAATTTGTGTGACATCTCTGGGAATGGGGAGGAACAAACTCTGTATCACTGAATGAGTCTGAGTATCAGCTTGTCTCCTTTTTTTGAACAGCCTTGAGAAGCAGAAGCTGTTAAGCTCCAAATGTCACTTGCAGACTCTTTTTAAATACATGTATCAACTAAAGTTTCCCATTTGCAACCAAGCTAATACTCTGTGTTATTGGATTCACCATGCTTTATTACCATTATTTGTATCATAGCGTTCAAACCAAGTGCAAGTGCAGCTTTGCATGTCTGTGAATGATTCCCCCGTGAAACCCTAAAGACGCTTAACTCAGATGGGTGTATGTAGTTATCATTGTGCCATCTGCCCTAAAACTTACACTTTTCATGAGATACCACTGCTGGGACATCTGGCACTAAAAATATGTTTTCTGCATCATCTCACAATTGAGGAGGATGCCACGGCTGTTCAGCTCCACAGGAGATTCCTTGAAGCATCCTCCTGTTATCTAACAGCTTCTGCGATGGAGATATGGCATTAAACTGGCCAGGGAAGGAATTATGCTGTTAATGGAAGACTGTGATTTTGCTTTATAGCTTGGATTGCTGTTAGATGGGAGTGGCACTTGTGTGATGGATTGATTGATGTGTAGCTAGTCTGTCTTATATCCTATAAATCAATAGATGGTGTGACAGGACTAAAATGACTATGTGGTATACTCTAAGTCAGCTTCTGTTATCCAAAAGAAAAACAAAGCCTGCAGAATTGATGCACAGATATATTCATCAAAGTTTGGCATGTCTACTGAACTGCTTCTGTATAGCTTGAACCTGCAAGGTATTGGGATTTCCTTCTTAATTCACAGGGTATTTTCTCCCTTAAAGATGCTCAGCAAATATTGCGTCTCGAGACTGGGCAGTATGGGTAGGTTGTACAATATGAGAATATGTCCGGGGCTCAGTGCTCCCTTTTACTACACAGTTTTTCTCCCCTTGGCACAAGCCACCGTACGAACCTGTGTGCTTTTTTTGTAGGAGGTGGAGCTATGCCGCATTAGCAGCCAGGAGAAGCTGGGGCTGACTGTGTGCTACAGAACCGATGATGAGGAGGACACAGGGATCTATGTCAGCGAGGTAAGGACATGGCAATGGAGAAGAGCATGGGAGATGGTCATGGTGAAGGTCTGAACATGCCAAGGAATATAAGAGCAAGTGCTCTGAGAGTAGAATGCAGATGTGTCAGCCATCACGTGTCACTTTCAGTTTGTTCAGATTATCAGATTAACTTATGTTGCCCAAGAATTGTAATTATTACCAGTCAGCTTCTTTAACATGGATGCTTCTAACTACAACATCATTGTTAGGGAGGTACAAAGCAGTATGAGCATCATCCGAATTTTGAAAGGAATCTACACTTAAAATGGAAATCAGGCAGAGTTTTTAAGAAGAAAAGCACCTTCTCCACGTCCTGCTTGCATCCTTCCCCTGGCAGAGCCTCAGTAGTTGTAACAGTGGATAATAATTTTTTAATGTATTTGTGTTTTTGTCACAGTTGTGTACATATAGACATACCACAGGTGGGTGGAGGGAGTAGCTTGGGAGAGGAATATGTCAGAAAGACTAATAATTTAATTTTTTTCCAGACAAAAAATAGAATACTGAATCCTGAGATGGGGTGAACTCTCAGGTTTTCATTGGCTTCACCGGGAAAACCTGTCATCCCACGCATATTGTACAATATTAATGTTTCACAGGGTCAGCCCACAAGACTTCCAAGGACACTAGTTCCCTTTGAGTCTCCAGCCACTCAAAAAGCATTGTTTTTCTGGATAAAGCAGAACTCTTGTGAGTCCAAACTCACTGGTGATTGTCCTACATGAACTATGTTCCAAACTTGTTTCATTTGTGACATGTTGAGCCAAGTCTGGACATAAGGAAAAGATTCTTCACTGAGAGGATGGAACCTGTTGTGACACCAAGCCTGTCAGAGTTCAAGTGGCATCTGGCCAACACTCTCAATCATATCATTTACTTTTAGGTGGTCCTGCAAAGAGCACGGAGTTGAACTCAAGGATCCTTGTGCATCTGTTCCAACTTGAGATATCCTGTGATTCTGTGATTCTAAATTCTGAGTGAAGCTCATGAACAGTGAAGATCAGGGAAGAGAGTTTTCCTACAAACCAGTGAACAGGGATGCAGGAAAGATTGTACATTCACAGGGCAGCAGTAATGTCAAAGAAGCTGAAAAGTGCAGCTTTGGAATAAGAATGAGAAATTAATAGAAAACTACCCAAGAATAAGTGTTCCTCCAGTTGTGTAAGCACTGCTGTGAAACTCTGACCTTATGAGGACAAAGAAAGTGCAGGGATCTGTTAACACACTCCAGGATTATGTCTGAAATGAGCTGATTTTCTTACATGGTAGAAATTTCTCAAACCTTTTAAAGTGAATGTAATTATATTGTCTTTCATACTTGATTAAGCACTTCAGAATCATTTACTTTCTATGACAACGCACAAGAAGAAAATACTATCTAACAGCTGTAGAGGATGTAACCTGCAAGCCAAATGCTGAACTCAAATATTTGGTTTAAAGAAATAGCTTATGGCATGATGAAGTAAAATAAGTGATTTAAGATAACCATCAAGTGAAAGGTGATAGATCGAATTGCTCTGCAGTGAACAGTAGGTCATTGCTCAGGGATGAGCTATAGTGAATTTGATAAACTGTTAATGGAGCCCTAAACATCTACTTAGGTTAAACTAACTTAAAATTAACTGACTCAGACCAGGAATGATACACAGTACCTGTGAGTGATCTATACAATATAGATCCTTTGGAGTTTTTTTGTTGTTTTCTCGTGAGCTGCAAAATTCCAGAGGAAATAACAGATTGATAACTGAGATAATCATTTAACAGTAAATGTTTCCATGAAAGAGACATAAAGCTACTCTCTTCCCCAAGATAGATCCATTTATATAGAGGTATCAACTGCTGCAGAAGCATCTCAGTCCATAGTGAACTTTCAGAGAAGAGGGACTCTGTCATTAATTTTTAGTGCTCTGGCAGATGAAAGGTAATGCCTTATGGTGGCATTGGAAAGTATTCATCTGAAAATCATACACTCCAAACCCTTTCTGTCTTTAGGCTCTTATTTAGGCAATTATTTAAAGAACTGTTGAGTTCATAGGACTCTAAGGGAAACTTCAGATTGCCTCTATACAGAATAAAACTAGTATTTTTTCAAATTTTGCAATTGTGCAGCTGTTATCATTTGCAGTCAAAATCTTTTGATGTTCAGTTACTGAATATTGTCCTGTGCAGGTTGATCCAAACAGCATTGCTGCCAGAGACGGCCGGATCCGTGAAGGAGACCGCATTTTGCAAGTATGTGACAATAGACTCTTCCTTAAACTCTTTCTTCAGACAAACACACAGGCTGTCTTCTCTGTGGACTGTTAATGAGGGAAGGTAGTTCTCTTTGTTACTGTGATCGATGAGAAAATCCATGTCTGTCTGTTTTTTAACAGAATAGCCGGGAGCTAGAGTGTGTGTACTGAAAAATGAGAATGACAAACTCGTTCTGGCTCATGCCCTTATGTCTCATGTCTTTTTTTATGCCATATTTATTAGCAAACCTCATTTCCACTATGTTCATCTCAGTGTCAAATATTAAGCAAGGATCCTGCAGACATAAATATGAGTGTCAGAGATTTGCTGATCATTAACTGATTGCATAAATTTGGGTAAACTCACTTGTTTTGAGCATAGATGGTAAGACTTTTCATACAAAAAAATGTGCTGTTAGCGAAGGCTAGTTTTGAACATACTTGAGAAGGGAGTTCATTAGGCTTTTCTAGGTATTTTGTTTACTCCACCAAGAAAACATTGCTTTTCCAAGTTCTTTTCTAATCTGCCAACTTGGTGGGGGTGTTTTCCCCTTCATTTCTATTTAGCAGCTCATTTGAAGAGCTGTGCTAAATACAGGTTTGTGTGCAACAGCTTAGCCACCTTGGTGAGGGTAGCCAGCTGCTAGCTCTGGAGGAGGGCAGTGTGCCTGTACAGAGAGGGAAGGAGCTAGAATGGCAGTGAGTTTCTGTTTTCAGCTGGCAGTGAATAGTACATTTTTTGGCATAGTGACAAAATCACAAAACAGCCACCAAAAATCAATGGATTGGAAACTCTTTGCTGAATTGAACAATTTTAGTTGAGATTCCCAGTTGATTTCCATTGTATTTTCACTTTTTTCACTGCAGACCCAGAAGCAGCCCCTGGTGATGACAAGTTACTTTTCTGTAACCTGTTCCATAATAGGACTTCATTAATTTAGGCCTCTGAGCTTTCAGATTGTTGTAAGATCAGCTTGTTCTTTCCCTCCAATCTTTTCTGCAGGAAACATCTTTTCTGGAACCTGAACTTGTATGTCTTACCCTGATACAAGCTTTGAAAGTCTTAACACAACAGAGTCTATGAGCTGGCTTACCAAAGTGACCCATTTTTTAGAGAGGAAACGACATTACCTTTTAATATTAGGGCTCCCTCAGTGGCTACTGTTTTATTCTCTATATGATTTGAATGTGAAAACATTCACAGGATGGATGGTGTTCCCCACTAAGAAGACACAGATGCCATGGTATGAGGGCAGTGAGCCCCCTTGGCAGCACCTGGGGTTATGGGACCACATAATTGAGTGCAGCTAGGAGTGAAGAAGTCAGTGCACTGCCTTCTGCATCTTTCTATAAAATACCTACTGAAGAAAGCAAAGAGGATATAATGATACTTTTAACTTTCAAAAAGTCAGAAAAAAAACCCTAGTTTATTCAGTTGAGTAAGAACAACTTTCCTTCCTACTCTATGCATTTCAAAATAAGGAAATAGAGGGTAGATCCATTTTCTGATCCTTTCTTAGCTTTCTAAAATTTCTGAGTGAAGTGGAGAGCAAACAGCAGTTCAGGCAAACATTCTCCAGTTCCTAATGAAAATCATTTCAGTTGTGAGTAAAGACTCTAGGAATGAAAGAAAAAGCATAGGTAATTTTACTGTCCTGTTGCAGACTGGAACATTACTTTAATGTCAGTGCTGATATATAGCTATGGTTTGATCATTAAAGTTAACACCCAGAGAGTTATGTGGGGTTTACTTTCATATCTGAAAACACATTGACCCTCTATCTGCTCTTATTGATGAGATAACTCAGAGAAATAGAAGGTGACAGTGCCATTACGGGAGGATTACACTGAGGCTGGGACAGAGAGGGATCCTTGAGGGGGCATTTTATATGTGCGGCGGGTGGCATTGATTCAGGCTCAGAGGGATGCTCTGTTTATGTATTTCTCACAAAATTACAGCAGATTTCTTCATGTCTTTGAGGCTGAAACTGGCCCCTTCTCATTCTCACAAACCTCCCACCTCTCCCATCACCTTCACAATCTCCTTAAGCATCTGAGAACAACCAGAATATTTTGCATGAAATGTTACAAAGTCAAGGGAAAGATTTCATGGGAGGTTGAGTGAGACTTGCCTAAACTTCCTTTATATTTAGCTGTCAACCTGCATTGCTGAGAAGTACTATCAGTGGGAATGCAGTGTTGTGGGGCGGGCCAAAGCTCTTCTCATCCCCCATGACAGTGCAGCTGGTTTGGGGTGGACATCCCTGGGCTGTGTGGGCCAGCAGGGCTGTGGCCTCCATGGCCTGCAAGGGACAGCAGCTTGGTGGTAAGAGTCACTGGAGGAGCTACAACCACACAGGGTGTGCTGCAAAAGCTGGAGATCTGCTCCTGCACCTCTGTGGCCACACCTCTACTTTTTGAGTCAGGGCAGCTCTGCGTTACCAAATGATTGTCTGGCCTCCCACAAACTGCAGCTATCCCTCCATGTAAGCCTCGAAGGGCCTCAGACATTTTCGTCATTGCTGGTTAGATCAATTCTGGTACTCTGGGCTTTTCTTTGTTCTGAATTAGAGCTGTGATTTTTGGTCAAGGCTTTCAGGCCAAATGTGTAGAAATGCAACTTTCTGTTTACTTTTCAACCAGGAATTTCCTACTACTTTGAAATCAAACCCTTACAAGATTTTATTTAGACTATTCAGATCTTTCTGTCTTCCCATTTTGCTCTCACCCATTTTCAAGTAGACCAAGGGTTCTTTTGTTGTTGCCACAATGAGAATAATCCACTTCTTGTGCTATGAATTGCACAAACCCAAATATATATGAAAAATAAGATTTCTATTTAATTCCCTCAATAAAGGGATTTGAACAATGCAAAATGTGTCTGTAACCATGTAATCCTGGATGTGGCTGCTTTAATGAGGTGACAGAACAGAAAAAAGGCAGCGAGAAAAGCACATTCTCATTGGAGAACCACTTTTATTTTGATTATCCCCTTGTAAGGGGGATACATATGTTTTGTGTGGTTCTGGATACTAAGCTGTCCACGCAAATATGAAATCATTAAATGAAGCAGCAATAAGCAGTGGCCTGTAAGTATTGCCTGGTGAGAGATAATACTGTAGCTCTCTAATTGGCTCACTACCAGCATACAGTGTGACTGATTTCAGCTGTAGCATTACCAGTCTTGCTTCCACCAGCACTATTATCTCAGAGTGACACTTCCATTACTCTGAACGGAGAAAGATGAACGTCACCTGTCAGGGGCTGGTTAATTGTGTTGCTAGATGTATGTTACCAGGGCGCAGGTTGGACATTTATGAACATAACTGCTTCCTCTGATGTCCACCATCCTTCAACGATCGATACAGCTCTTACAGTAAGCGCATAATTGAGTGAAGGCACTTACCACTGAGGGGCTGAAGATGAGCCCATTGCATGAGTTTCATTGTCCATACATTCAGCTCAAATGAGCTGCTATCTGCCCTTTATTGTGTGTTGCCTTGTGGAAATAGAAACTAATGTGCCACATTCATTTGTTTTCTAGATAAATGGCCAAGATGTCCAGAATCGGGAAGAGGCAGTGGCGTTGCTCTCCAGCGAAGAATGCAAGAAAATTGTGTTGCTGGTCGCGAGACCGGAGGTTCAGGTTAGACTAAATAGATGCACTGAGCCAGAACCTGGGTTATACCATACATTCCCTGTCACTATAAGTAATGAGCTACTGAGAAAAAGGAATGCCAAAGTTCCTGACGAAAGGAGGAAACAGATAATTGCAGAGCTTTGCCCCTGTTTAGCCAGCAAAGAAAATAACATGAGATTCCTAGGGGTTGTTTTCTCCAAACTAATTGATTCCTTTCCAGCAGTCAGAGTAAGCAGATATGCAAATAAAGCTGGCGGCACTAACACATTAGTAAAATATGAAGTAGATCTTGAAAAATGCATATTACTCACCAGATGATTCTTATGTGTTCTGGGGATAAATTTCCCATACTTACCTCAGTCATTTATATGATCTTACACCAAGCTGTAGCTGGTCATTGGTGATGTCTTTTTGTATCGTATGTGTTTGTAAGCAGGTGTGTAAACTATTCATTTATGTACCAGTTGTGGGACTTTCTCTACAACACCATTGGCCAACATGGATCTAGTTATTTTCAATGTGCCCTAGTCACAAGAATGTCCTTGTATCTTGGGAAGTGCATTTTCAAAAGCTTTTAGAAATATTTCTATAGGTTTGAACATAAAATTACGTCAATGCCAAGAATCTCACCATGCCAAGAATTTTTTGTATCATTGCAGATGACAGATGTTAGGTTGATTTATCAGACTAAAGGAGAGGTAGACTGGAAGGAGAGTGCTGTTTGTACTTCCCTTTATATTCTGTTTATATGCTATTGCAAAACAAAAAGACATTATATTGCCACTGTTCTCTCTATCTGCCAACAATTCAGAATTGGTTATGTTGCCATTTGTCTCTCATGCTGTTGATCTGATATTCAGAGTCTTGCTAGCTGCATACTCTGTATGAATTAAATCAAGAGAGTATAATTCAGTGCCGCTTGGAATCTCTATTTGAATATAGTAGTTATAAAAGACTCACAATTTCAACTTCCATTTCCTTTATGTTTTTCAAGAATCTAAACAATTCCCATAACCTTGGTGGTGTAGTACAGCAAAAAAAAGCTGTTTGTGTTGCAAAATTGGAGCCCTTGCATTAAGTTGCAGAAGTTTTGAAATAGTTGTTTCAATATTACTATTTTTCACTAAGATTTTGGATTTCAGTAGAGGACAGAAACCCACTCACTGATAAAACATAACCTCTGGGAAAACTTACTCTCTATATTTGTTTAGACTGGTAGATGGCAAAGTTACTTCAATATGAGAAAAGGAAGTACTTAGCTGTAGCAATACAGATTTCCATATGGGTGCACCTTTCGAATGATAACAGTGTGTTTTGGTCTGGGTTTGGGGCTTTGGTGTTGAGTTGGGTTTTTTGCTTAATTTATGTGTTTTAAGAACATATTCATACAATACTGAAGAAAAAGCTCTACTATGTCAGAAATCAGGCTGTCTGCAAACTCATTTCTGACAGTTGTGTGGCTTTGACTCTGATAAAAGACAGCAGGATTAAGCAGGCTTTTATTTCTAGATAGAAAATGGTAATGGCAATATTCCAATCTCGAAGGGTGACTGCTGAGCACATTCATTCAGTAACAGGGAAGAAAATGTTCTCTGACCATTTATTTGAGCAGTGAATACTAATGAATAATTAAGATTTGAAACAGAGCAGCAGAGGAGCACCCAGCATGTGTAGTGTGTAAACAAATGTCAAAAGCATGTGCATTCACATGCGTGTATGTGCACATAGTGTATGTAGTGCAAATGTACACTAAGCCATATATTATCTTCATTCTAAAAGCTGTAGCATAAATATTCACATTAGTCTGCCACAATCAAAGCATCACATCTGCCCAAATGAGACTCATCTTTTGTCCTCCAAATTTGTTAATCTTTATGATTTCCTCAAATGAGGGAAATTCATTTGGGAGACGGGATTGTGCATCACTTATTTGTGGGTTTCTCTTTATTTCTCTTTTTGGGGGGTTATATTCCTTTGCATTATTGTTGTTATATCAATTTTGCTTTTTTTATTACATTTCATTTCATTTTAGTTAGTAAGCTGTTCTTATCTCAACACACAAGTTTTATATGTTTTTATTCCTGATTCTCCTCCCGATCTCACTGGAGTGGTGGTGGGAGGGGAATGAGAGAGCGGCTGCAGAGTGGTTAATTTGCTCTCTAGGGTTAAACCATGACAGTATCTTATGGTAGAGGAAGGCTGTATTCCTACTTCCCTTGGGGGGAAAAAAACCCCACAAAACAGGAGAATTAAACAAAATTAGTGGCCAGAATCATGTTTCACAGAATGGTTTGAAAGTCCTGTCATGGACAAACATAAAAATTACATGTCGTCAAGAAAAAAAAGCCTCCTTTTAATCTCAGACTCTTGGAGACTGGATTTTCCAAGGGAAATGGTGAAAGGCTAATGTTTTTGATAAGAGAAAGGAGTTCATTGGCATAGGTAAAAAGCACATCAGAGTTCACGAAAGAAATTGTTTCCTGCCAATACTCAGCTAGAAGTACCACACAGCATCAATCACACATTGTGTATCTTTGAGCTACTGCTTGCTGGTTTGGTTTAACTTTTCTGACGCATCTGTAGCCGGAGCTCTTCTGGTTTGGAGGCAGCTCTTCTGCTGTAGGTGTAGGCCTGTGTTACAGTGTTCTTCCTGTCTTGGGACATGAATAGCTGTTACTTTTGTAATTGCCTAATGCTGAGGCTTTCACTTTTTAGTACCTTTTTGTCACTTTCCTCTTGTGATTCCTTCAGCAGCCACAAAACAATGAACAGTTTCCTTCCACTACAATCCTGAGATTATAGCCAGGGGTGCCACTGACCAATATTTTCCTTTTCGATAGTGTGTCATCTGTCTTGGGATTACAGATACAAATGAATGTGTGCCATGTGCACACACGTGCTCACTGAACAAAATGGGAAGAATCACATTTTAGGCCAGGAGTGCCTGTTTTATCATTTTAGAAAGATGTGAAGGGTGCAAAGGTGGTGCAGGAAGGGGATGTACTCACTTGACATAGCATCCCCTCCTGTCCATTTGCAACACCGTCTTCACCCAATGTCTAAATATTATTTTACACTTGGGGAAAAAAAAAACAAACAAGCCTTGCTTCCAGGCACAGGGCAAGAACAAAAATAACCTCCCTTCAAGTCACCACATCTTTCTGTCACACCTCTGTTTGTTTATTTACCTGGAAGATCAATGAGAAAACAGTGACAGAAATGCAACATAAGGTTTCTATTGAGGTGGCGGCAGCAGGGCACAGCGCTGGGATGGAAGTTGTTAGAGGAAAGAGCCCAATTGCCTCCTGGCCCTATTAGCAACGTTGCCGCTCTTTCAGCGTGGGAGCTCTTGGCAGTAATGAACATGACAGCTTCAGGATTATGCGCGGCGCCTTTCATACCTTTTGAAAGGAAATAATGCCTGTGCTGTGCAGTCTCCTTCATTATGAGAGAAAATCAGTCATACTGTTTCAAGAAAGGATAAAAGGCACGAGTCCCTTTCTTTTTAATCCTTTTTCTTCTTCCCTTTCTGAGACACAAACTCCTACCGCCTGGCTTTCTGAAGAGAATCATTAGGATAAAAAGAACTAGTCAAGCATTGCCATTTGGGTTTACCCTGTTTAAGCATGTGTCCTTCCTAATGTAATATAATGTACTAATGTATTCTTTGCAGCTGGAGGAAGGGTGGCTGGATGATGAAAGGAATGAATTCTTGGAGGAGTTAAACTTGGAAATGTTGGAAGAGCAGCATAACGAAGTGATGCAGTACACAGCAAATGAGGTGGAGCAGGTAGGACTGCTACTAAACATATCATATGAAATTTTGCAAGGTATACTTTTTTATTAACAAAGAATAAAATGGTATACTGTAAAATGGAGTCAAAGGCTTTGATAGAATTCTGTCTCTAAAATGCTCTGAACTCTGCCAGGCTGTAGGTAAGGAAAAGGAGAACAACAGAGGCTTAGGCCTCATTTTTAATTGTTAGCAAACAATTTAGGAGATTTTTTTTAATGAATTGTATCAGTGTAGCAGCTAGAGCTCCAACCTGAGATAGATGCCCCTCCTGCTGTATGCATACAAGGTATGAGCCAGCTCTTGCACCAGAGAACTTGCGAAACAAGATGAAAGAGGTGTTTAAAATAAACAACAGGTGTTTTTGTAATACAAGTGTATTTTTCTTACACCGACAGCGCACAGCTCGGCATTTGTTTTGTTAATGGAGACAAATAAGCATATTGTTAGCATAGTCGCAGTTTGCTGCTATCCTGACTATTACCTGCCCATATGTGCTGTAAGCACTGTGACTATGGCAAAGATGCATGTGCATCCCCAGCCATACAGTTTCATTAAGACATGGGTCTTCTCAGTTGTACTTTATTACAGAGGGCATAAGTGACCTTATCCATGCCTGGATCAAATGATCTATTAGCATGCCGACCTGTGTGGAGCATAAGAAATAAAATCCATCTTCATCTCCCAGCTTCCGTGTATATGCAACTGGGGAGAAACTGTTTTTCCATCCACAGAAATTTGTGACTTCTACTTTTTTTCCCATTATGAATTGCTCAAAAGCAGAGCCTGAGGCATTTTCCTTTTAAGTGATGAGAGAGAGAAGTACTGTGAGAACCTTCCTTTCTCTGGAAACTAGGGAGCTTATTTGGCTAATGGGAGACCTGACTTCAAAAACCTAACTGCCTGGTCACACTGGGCGTCTGAGCATGCAGCTAACTTGTTTACTTCTTACCTCCTCTACAGCCATGATGCTAGGCTACTGACTAAGTGGTAGCTCAAAGCTATTCACTGTACATAAATATTCATTGGGACAGACACTGACAGAATAATTAAGTCAATTATCTGGAATATGGGAGATCAGATTACAAATCCTTGATATTATAAGCATTTAGTTATTTACACAAAGTCGAGTAACTCCAGGATCAGAGGTGAAAGGAGCTTTGCAACAGGTTTTATAATGGTCTTTTAGATACGACCCTCTTTTCCAGGCAGTGAGACATAGTGACTCATAGTGACTCCTTTGCATAGTGATGTGTTCAAAAAACACCCCTCTTCTGGTAGAAATTCTTGAGCAGATCTATCTACAAAGCCCTAATAGACCCTCACACAAAGTTTGAGACTTCTGAAATCACTTCACAGTTGGGACCTTCCACTCCCAAGTTCTTGTCAAGCTTTGGCTTTTTCACTGAATTTGGGTTGTGTGTCATGTTAATTACTGAACACAAGTATTTTCTGAGGTGTTTTCACAGAACCGTTGAGATTGTTTATTCCTCATTGCAACCTTATACTAAGGATATCTTTTTTCCCCCTATTGAGATTTTATGTTGCTGTAAAGAGATCCACACTTGAAAAAATTATGATCACTGTTCTCTGTTGGTGTCTGATGTTGGGTGACTTGAAGTAATTCTAGGACAGACAGATATGTCTTTGCTCTTCTGATGAGTAAACAAATCAACCAAATGCAGCTTAGTGTGTAATGGGGCATCAGTAATTTGTCTCTCTAGACTCTGTGGAGTGACTCAACAAGTCAAAAAACTGGTTCTTTACTCCTTGTTAGGCTGAGAAACTAGCAGTTTCCTACAGAGAATCAGATAATCCATCAGAGCAATGAAATCACTCTTGCTGCTGCTGCCAGTGGCCAAGCTGAGTATCTTCAAGCTCCCCAGTTGGCTGTGGAGATTTCATTCCAACGCCAGCCTTGATTTTGTAAACCAAAACATAGTCCTCTGGCTTCTTATGAATCTTGCAAGTTGCAGGAATGAATACACAATACAGCAGAATATCCTTCTAAATATGAGTCTGTTTTACGGTATGCCATTTTAACATTTAGAATCATAGAATCATTTCAGTTGGAAGAGACCTTTAAGATCATCGAGTCCCAGCGCTATCAACCACTAGACTATTTCCTGAGTGCAGCATCCACCGATCTCTTAAACACCTCCAGGGACGGTGACTCCACCACCTCCCTGGGCAGCTCGTTCCAATGCCTGACAACCCCTTCAGTTTAGTTGTGAGCTGTCACAGAAAAAATTGGTACAGTTTGTAATAGAAGACTTGAGTAGATAGTCATGTCTTTTCTGTATGTTTTTGAGACACTCCACAGAATTCAATCAAAAAATTGTATCTTCTTTTTATAGAATAGTCTAATAAACCTTGAGGAAAGATGTGATTCTCCATTTCTTATAAGTCATTGTATTCCTTCCCCTTTACAACATCACAGTTCATTGTGCAACAGAGATAACTCTCAGAAGAATACCATACATTTGCCATGCAGAAATTCTTATCAGTATCATGGAATATATCAAAACCTATTAAGAAGAGAAAGAATTGGATTAAAAAAAAAATCATTTCTGTTCATTCAAAGCTCAAATGCAGTGAAAATATCTGAGGGAAATTTTCTTTGAGAGAAGCCTGTTTTAAAAGAATGGCATTGTTTCTAGAAGAGCATTTTCCCTTTTAGTGTACCATTGAAATCAAACCCAATCTTCCCTCGTGGCTAGAATACCTTGTGTTTAGTCTGCCACTGGAGATTCCTCTCACTGCAGTTGATCTCCTTCTCACTGTCAGAGTCAGACTGGAGTAGCCCAGTGGCTGTGTTTATTAAAGCCTTTGAGTGAGTCTCTGCCTTCAGACTCTACTAGCAGTCTGGGTTTTGATTCTGAATATATATCATAAATTATAAAATGAGAGCAGAACGGTATCCAAATTCCTGCAAGATTGGCCATTTTATAGGCATGAATGCTTGCTGGAGCTGAAATGCAGAATCTTTTGAGGTTCATTTATTGCTTGATTGTACACACTGCCAAGTTTGCCATCTCGTTATCAGAGTTCTCACTGCAAAGATGAGGCCTAAGGAGCCCTTTGGTATTTCAAACAGAAGTAATTGTTGAAGAGATTGACAAGGTTGAAAACAAACGCTTTGTTTGGAATAGATAATAGATAACACTGACAAAAACAACAAGGCACTGATAGCTGGAGACTCTCTCTTGTTTTTCAGAAGGGACTTAACCTGGAATTAGGCTTGCTGCTTTTCAAAATAAAATTAAAATAATCTAATGTTGTAAAAAAAGCTCAAGTCTGCACATGCATAGGAGCTCTGGCAAGTATGACAAGTCCAGGACAGAAATGCTAGGGGCTACCTTACTTGAGTCACAGTGAATTTAAAAACAAAAATGATCTCAAAAACATACGGTACAAAAAGTATCTATATTACTTTCCATTTTCTTAATGGAACTAGCTGCTAATGTCTGTATATCGGGGAAAGGTTTAACATGATATGAATATCTGCTTGAGGATGAGAAGAATCTGATTGTACAGGCACTTCTACAGGCTCCTGACAGGGAGAAGAACCCAAAGTGACTACCTGATACTCAGGTGACAGCACTATTGATATATTTGGTAAAATCAATCCCATCCATCTGATTTATGTTGGCTTGGATGGATGCATTCTTCATTGGGTGGAAAACTGGCTGGACAGCCAGACTCAGAGAGTGGTGGGCAATGGAGTTAAATCCAGTTGGTGGCCAGCCACCAGCGGTGTTCCTAAGGGCTCAGTGCTGGGGCCTGTTCTGCTTAACATCTTTCTCTGGATGAGGGGATTGAGTGCACTCTCAGTAAGATGGCAGATGATACAAGGCTGGGCAGGAGCTTAGATGGGCTTGAGGGCAGGAAGCCTCTTCAGAGAGACCTGGACAGGCTGAATCAATGAGGCCAACTGTATGAGGTTTAAAAGTAATGATAATACTCTTTTTTCTGGTTACTCTTGTTTTTCATGAAGAACTGTCAAGACATTAGGGTTTTATTCCTGTGTAAAATATAACATTTTAGGACTCTTAAAAAACACATGGTGTGGGAAAACATGGCATTCATGCCACTTCTCTAGCTACTCATGAAAATGAAGCTAAAGTGTTGCAGCTGCTTTGGAGAAATATAACAAAAGCCTCAATAAATAATCTTCCAATGTACTTTATAGATCTTCTCAGTAATGCATAAGATGAGGAAAAGAGCAGTAGGTAAATTATAATTATATAGCAATTCTACAGTAGTTAACTATTTAGACTATTGGCACTACTCTTCATATTGCTCCTTCCTGTGACAAGATACTCTTTATCTTTTTAGAGCAGAAAAGTAGAAAGATCTGAGAGGATCTCAGATAAAGAAAATATGTACCAATTAATTTTAAAGACTTGTAGTATTTGCGTTAAAATCTTCCTTTCTCATTTGGAGTTTCAAAACCTAATTTCTAGAAAATTCTGACCCCATGACATCAGGAAACACTGAACCTTTGCATGATCCCTTGGATAACACTGAATACGTTCTGTCCCATGATGTTTAAATTCAAGGGAAGAGTTTCCATTTGGGGAGAGTGAGAGGAAGTAGCTGGCACATTGCCAACGTGGCTACCAGAGCAAGATGAGAATTATGCATTTATTGTGCATTTTGTTATCAGCTTCAAGTTGTATGTGCCAAAGGATCAGTATAAAATGTATGCTACAATTTTAAAGATTTTCTTTGCATATTTTGTCTGACAACAGATTGCTAAAACATCTTTTCTGACATTTTTAACTGGTCTGTCACAGACACTGAATTCTCCTGGTGTTGTTTCTTTCAATATTTCTTTTATTCCACTATTACATTGTGTTTAGGGTTATTTCTAGTTATTTCTAGTTTTCTGAGACTAGACGATTATTTTTTCCTAACAATTGAAGAAAGGAAACCAGATGAAGGGGGTATGATCATGAGATGCACTTGAAGAGAGAAAAAAATATGCGATAGCAGACACGTTTTCATCCCGTTTTACTGTCTGTCAAAGTAGAGAAAAAGGGAATAATGACAGCGGCCTCTTTGAATTTCTTTCCTTTCACTGGGTGTGCTGTACCTTTTTTCTCCCTTGATTATTACTGCTATCATAGATAATTATGTAATTACACTTCCTGAAAGAGAAACACCGTTTGTTTGGTACTATGTACACTTAGATATTTGGCAAACAGGCCATATGAATTGCACTCTGCATGACTCTGCTTATCCAGTTCAAAAAATAGAAAGTGTCCTGTCACTTCAGAGAGGTATTATCTCACATTCTTTGAGAATATAAATAGGTTGAGATTGTAAATAGGTTAGGTACCATGAGTGGAGTGTGAATTAAAAAACAATAGCCTGAAAGCTTGACTTTATGCCCATGGTGAGCACTCAGTGTTGTTCTACCCTTAATGGTAAAAGGCTCTTTTTATTTCTAAGGAATTTAAACTCTAACTAGCAAACACAAATGGTCTCCAGGGACGCAGCAGAGAGAAGTCTGCTTGAGCAAAATTCTAGAATTCAAAATGAAAAGGGTTTTGGAAACAGACTACTGCAAACAAGAAGTGTAATGGAAGGTGTAGTGGAACAGGCTAGCCCTCTGCAGGCATCAACCCTGCCCGTCTCCAAGGAGCAAACAAGGTGTTCACTGGTTTAAAAAGAAAAAACAACCAGTAGTCTTTTCAAATCTTCTTTGATTGTACTAGTCATTGTTTGACTGGCTGCTTGCTTGATGATTTTTTTAAGTGGTACCAATAGAGAAGCTTTTTCACAAGTCTGAGAAGATTTCAGCTCTACCAGTCTCTGGCCATCATCCAGAATCGAAACCAGTGCACCATCTGGTGATAATTATCTTTAAGCACTGCAAAGAGATGGCTTAGCTAGAGGTGGAAACATTTCTTTATGGACTTTAGAAGGTATGTCACTAGTGCAGTAATTCACCTAGTGCACTCGATATGGCCACCACAGCATGTCTCAGAAATGTTTAAAAGCTATAAGCAATAGGACTGCTGTTTAGTGATCTGTTTTTATTCAGCTTAAATCAGATTCTAGCTGTTTAAGCAAAATAGGTCTGGAAAATATTCTCATGTAATATGGTCTGCATTTGATAATCATCTTGATTTACTCTTTTTTTTTTTTAGCCAAAGAAACTTGAAGAGGAGGATGGCACTACAGACACTGCAACCTCATCGTCCAACAATCATGAGAAGGACAGTGGAGTGGGACCTACAGATGAAAGTCTACGTAATGATGAGAGCTCGGAGCAAGAAAATGTACCTGAGGAGCAGAACAGTGCTACCCTGCAGAGCAAACGGGGGCTGGGCCACAGCCAAGATACTTTAGGAAGCGTTGACCTCCAGTGCAACGAAAGCTTTGTGTCTGGGGAATACATTGAATCTGATTTCATAGGAAACCCAGAGGAGGAATGTGAAAGGTTTCGACAGCTGTTGGAACTGAAGTGCAAGATTCGAAACCATGGGGAGTATGACTTGTATTACTCAAGCAGCATGATCGAGTGCAACAGAAGAGAGCAAGATGGAGTGGAGCATGAGCTACAGCTACTCAATGAGGAGCTGAGGAACATTGAACTTGAATGTCAGAATATTATGCAAGCTCACCGGCTCCAAAAGGTGAGGGATCAGTACGAAGACATTTGGGCTTTACATGATGAAGGGTTCAGGAATTATAACACCAGCATAGATGTACAAAGAGGCAAACTGGATGACATCATGGAGCACCCTGAGAAGTCTGACAAGGACAGCTCCAGCGCCTACAACACAGCTGAAAGTTGCAGGAGCACTCCACTGACAGTGGAGCGATCCCCTGATAATTCTCTCCAGAGAATGATCAGTATAACCAATAGGAAAAACTTGAGGAGCACAGTCGTGGCTAATCAGTCATCCTCAGGACACAGCAACAAGGAAACAACCTCAGCCAAAACCAAACCCATTGAGCAAAACAGTGCTGCTGAGAATGCAGTAGTGGCATCAGAAAGCGGGAAATTCACAGACCAGGAAAAGCAGAGTGGTGAGCACATTCCCTACCTGTCTCCATATCACAGCTCTTCTTACAGGTATGGGAATATACCTGCTCATGCAAAGCACTATCAGAGCTATATGCAGCTGATCCAGCAGAAGTCTGCTGTGGAGTACGCCCAAAGCCAGCTCAGCCTGGTGAGCATGTGCAAGGACTCCCAGAAGTGTGCAGAGCCCAAGATGGAATGGAAAGTGAAAATAAGGAGTGATGGGACGAGGTACATTACAAAGAGACCAGTTCGAGACAGAATCCTGAAGGAACGTGCCTTAAAAATTAAAGAGGAGCGCAGCGGGATGACGACGGATGATGATACAATGAGTGAGATGAAGATGGGTCGCTACTGGAGCAAAGAAGAGCGGAAGCAGCATTTGGTGCGAGCTAAGGAGCAGAGGCGGCGGCGGGAGTTCATGATGAGGAGCAGGCTGGAGTGTCTTAAGGAAAGCCCACAGAGTGGCAGTGAGGGCAAAAAGGAAATAAACATCATTGAACTGAGTCACAAAAAGATGATGAAAAAGAGAAACAAGAAAATCTTGGACAACTGGATGACAATCCAAGAACTGATGACACATGGTGCTAAATCTCCAGATGGCACAAGAGTGCACAATGCCTTTTTATCAGTTACTACTGTATGAACACAACTGCTTTCAGAGAGTATACTACCAGTTTAGGTAGAGTACGATTGCCTCGTTCAATGTGGCATTTTTATATATTTCATGACTGTTTATAGTTTGATTTTTTTTGTAAGCAATTTTTCATTTGTTTTTCATATAATGGTACCTTCTTTATCTGGCAGTCTTTCTTTATCCTGAAATATATTCATATTATTCATTTGTAGAAAAAAAAAAAGAAAATAAAAAGAAAGGAAAACAAAAAAAAAAAAGTGGAGAAACCAATTACTTTCTTAACCTAATACATATCTGGTAACTTAAGATCTGTATTTATTTCTCTAGCTTTCTTTTTTCTACTTTAGTAACAATACAATACCAAAACAAATCACTTTATACTGTATCCTTGTCTTAACAAGTTTTAAAGTTTTACATCTTAGATTGCATCTGTTTATAAATCATATGCCACATCCCATCTTATAGATAAGAATGACATTTTTCCAACTACACATTGTACAGTACATTTAATCTGTAAATTGCAATTGTATTTGTCCAAGTAAAGTGTAGGTGGGCAATTTTCCTGTGTTATGTAGTGGCATTGGTCATGTAGTTGGACAGTATGTGATAATTGTGAAGATGAAAGAGAAATAAATTATTGCTTATCTTTAAGAAAAAAAAAGTCAAGAGCTTTTTTATTTAAATTTTATTTAAATTGAGCATTTGCCTTTGAAGAATGAGTCGTTTCACCATGCATGATATTTACAGCACACAGAGGTTTCAAAAACACATGACACAATTCTGCAGACTAGTTCCTACAAATTAGGAGTGAATGGGTCTTTGCCTTTTACTCACTTGCTATTATTAGTTGATTGAATTACTTGTTGATATATTACTGTGTTGCATGCTGATAAGTAACTACTGTGAGTCCTTTCCCTGTCTGAGCTTGCTATTTTTACTACGCATACAAAACATAGAGCATATGCCTGTTTATCTTGTGCAAGAAAAGTTAGCAGTGTCCATCACTGATGTTTTCATAGGACGTGAGTTAAGGAAAACTAAAGAATAGAAGACAACTAAATGAGTTAAGGGTTCAACTTTCTTATGGAGTAGCAGTCAAGTCTTTTAGAAGAGCCCCGGTGGGAGCTGTCTGGGGCTCAGCATCAAGGGAAACTTGCTGTCTGGATGCCTGATGGAATCTCTTTGGCAGCAGAGACATCTCATCTTTGGAGCTGCTGCTGCTGGCAGCCCAGTGAGTTACAGTACATTGAAATGAGAGTCTTGAGCAGTCAGCAGGGTCCAAGACTTTGCCTAATAGCCTCATTTTTGTTGTCCCTGTGCATGACTTAACAGCAGTTGCTAACTGATGGGATTGCGTTCCATAGCAGGATTAGTTGCTGAAGTCACTTGGCATCAGGCTTTGAAAGATTCACTTAAAATATCTAATACTGGAAATCAGTTGTTTTCTAGCCACTTTTGGCACCAATAGGCATTGGCAGCACTCTTTGCATCTCCAGGCATGTAAATAACATAAGAACACTGCGCCCCATGGGCTTCGAAAAATTATGCCACTGACAGTTCCCAGTTTGATAATCAGAAAAGTCTCCCCACCAGCCTCAAATCATACTAAATCCTCACTGAGCACACAGCTGTTCATATGCAATGAAAGATGTTTCCACTGTTTCCCATAATCTTAGAAATAGTGTGGAATCCAAGGTCAGAAAGTTGATACAGGGTGACACAATATTGCTTCAAGGGGCTATTACCAGATTGTCCCTCCAGGAGAGCCAGGGAATTGTCTTCAGCCAACCTGAGTCATCTAGAAAGGTACACAATCTTCTGGAGACATCAAAGCACAGAGATTTGGCTGTTTTCCTCATTCCTTTCACAGAATCACAGAATCTCAAGGTCTGGAAGGGACCTCAAAAGATCATCTAGTCCAACCCCCTCTGCCAGAGCAGGACTACCTAGAGTAGGTCTCACAGGAACTCATCCAGGTGGGTTTTGAATGACCCAGAAAAGGAGACTCCACAACCCCACACTCTTAAAAACAAGTCTCTGTCCTAATCAGAGTTCAGCTGCCGTCAGCTCCAGGTAATGGCTAGTGTTATGCCTTTCCTTCAGACGTACTTACTGTTTACTTCCCATTATTAGGTCACATCTCAGAGCTTCTCTCAAATTATTATGGCACCCAAATTCAGAAAACAACATGAATCTTCAGAAAATTGAATATCATTATTTCATCACTGAGAAATAAAAGTGGGAAAATCCATATCTAACTAGGTAAAAGATCCAACTGGAGTCAGGGGGAGGAGGGGACAAAACAGGACAATGCTTAAGTAATAGAGAATTATTAGAGAAAAAAATAAACAGTATTTTTAGCAATGATATAGTGATAACCTGTAAATGGAAATGCATGCAAATCTGAGGAGACTTGTCAAAATCTAGTGAGAGAGGAAGATAAGACCAAGAGGTGATACAGTATTGCTACTGGTGGCACACCATGACATGGTATCTACCTGGCACATGCCTGGCAGAGCTTCTCAGCCACCTTCTCCCTCCTTTTTCACCTGCTGGAATTGCATGTCCCTACCCAATCCTTAATTAAAAAAAGCTAGAGAGTTTCCTCCAGCTCATGGTTTTCTCTCTTTTTTTTTTTTTCTTAGCTAGGGTTATTAAGCAATGTTTCCTTTTTTTCCATAAGCAGTCTTTGGGAGTAGAAATGTTGTGGTTTGCCGTGTTGAAAGGCCTCGATTGTTCCTATCAACATGGAAAATAAAATGTAGGCCCAGACTGGGACGGCAGGGTCACCTGGGGTGTTTACACAGAGCGGCTCTGGATGGTGACTCTTTTAGTGCTCATTGCTCTCAGCTGGGTTCTCTGTAGGGCAGGACTTGATGTTGTGCTCCCTCATCCCAGCAGTTCTTTATCAGTGAAATTCCAGATGCAGTTTAGTCCTGCATATACATTTTTTTACCAAATGTTGTATTTTTAAATGAGCAAAACAACACTCTTGCACCAAGGCAAATTTTAAAAAGTACATTTAATGTTGTCATAAATCTTTACAGAGGAAAAGGCTTGTCATGAGAACTGGGTGTTTTTCGTATGAAGGAACATAAAACAGAGCTTGCTTAAGAGGTTGCTTGCAGCTCTGGGATAAAGAGCAGAAAGCAGGGAAGAGGAGCTGCATAGGTATGTTATTATGGCCCCATCACTGCTGAGGAAGGAGTTAATGTCCCACTCATCCTTTCCCCAGCCCTAGTATCTGGCTGACACCAGCAGGAGGTAATTTTTCCTATGAAGCCAGCAAGATGGCCTTGTAAAAAAAGGTATCTTGTGTCACTTGACAGCTGTATTGCCAGCTGATTTAGGAGCGTTACTCACTATAAGTAAGGTGATCCTTGGATCTTCCTCTGCACCATAAGTATCCTTAAAGTAAAAATGATGTTTTTGGTATGATCAGGACAGTAAATTTACTGCATCAAATGATTATGTTTTCAAAGGAAAGAAACTGATAATGCTATCTGAATTGAGATTAAATCTAGCCTGTGCTTGATCCATTGCCCTGTAAGAGGGCTACAAGGATCTCAGAAGAGATGATACAGCAACTTTAGCATTGTGCTTTCTGAACTTGAAATTGAATTATTCATTAATATCATGATGCTTGACCTTTTTCTTTTTTTCTTTTTTTTAATTTAACTAGTGTTCATTTCCAGCCTCTGTTTCTTGGTACAAATTATAGGACAGCACCCTTGGTGCCTGACATGGCTTCAGTGCTAAAATACCTTCTGATTCAAGGCTGGAATTACTCCAGGTTTTGTTTTACTTGGGTTCTTAACCTTTAAGCTGCTAATCACAAACATGTATGTACTAAGTGCTCTATTAATATCCATTTTATGGACCTACTGCTTTTTTTTTAGAGCATTAAATTCTCTTGAGGAACGAGGATAAAATGAATGAGATAGAGACTGGCATTTGGCTAAAGGGAAACAGAGCAGCTGTCATAAACCTGGTGGTGTAACCCACTAAGAGAGGCCAATTGGCTCATGAGTGCTGCAGAAGAAAGTAAATTATGGAGGGATCATGAACAGGTTTGGGTTTTGGGTTTCTTTAAATGCCTTGCTCTGAAGCATTTTTTGCTTTTTAAAGAAGAGCATTCCCCTTGTATTGCTGAATTTGTGAGGCTGAGCATTTTGCTCTACCTTTTAGTTACAGATAACTGTCGTGTACAAATTTTGCCTAAGTTTTCAGATGTCATTAATCTTACCCTAATGTCAACTCCTACATGAACAGTGACTGGCTTTGGATGGCACCCCTGAGATGAAGTGCGATCTGGGAATTTGGGATCTGTGTGTCAAGACAGCCAATCCAAGTGTAGGTCTTGGGCCCTTCTTGGGAGCAAGCAGGTGCCTGTCCTCCTAGGCGAAGGGTCCAGCTCTTGCTCTGAAGATTTTCAGCTAGGGGCAGCTTTTCCTGCTCCTGGCAATTAAGGATCTTGACTTCTCTGGCCCAATTCATGTATTTCCGAGCAAGGAAAAAATGGTGTTTGTGTAGCAGTTCAAAATGTTGATACCAGACAGGTTAAGAAGTGAAATTATTCTGTTGTAAAGATTACTTAGATGGCGAAGACTACTTGAAAATGAAATACTGTTTGGCCAGTGAGCCATGTTAGACAGATATTTATAAATACTTTTTGTTTGTTTGTTTGGGGTTTTTTTTGTTACAGACAAGATGAAGTAGCTCAAAGGAAAGGATAGCCTCATATACCATCCTTGGTGTGACAGCTGTAGGTAGTGGGGCTGAGCTACAGGCATGATGTTGACTACTAATAGGAACTGTAAAGTAAAACTGACAGTTTAGTTGCATGCTTATGTATGTGTTGCCTTTCACACTCACTAGACCATGGGGAGCAGCAGAGCACAGGACTTAGTCTTCACTGACTAATTAGTCCATCTCATGCTGATATTCCCTGCTGAAGTCCCAAAACAGTATCCTCTAGCATCCCAAAATCAAGAAGTGACAATGTCATTCAGGAGATTAACATCCCAGCACTATGTGTTCTGGCATATACTGAAGAAATATTTCAATCAGCAATGTTTCACGGAGAAAATGTAGGCCATGTCCTATTCCAGACTAGTTGATGGTGTAGGTATGAGCTTCTAACTTTTCTTTTCTTACCTTCCTTCCTTCCTTCCTTCCTTCCTTCCTTCCTTCCTTCCTTCCTTCCTTCCTTCCTTCCTCCCTCCCTCCCTTCTTCCTTTCCTCTCATCCTCCCTTCCCTCCCTCCAGCCCTCTCTTCCCTCCTTCCTCCTTCCCTCTATCCACCTCACCATCAAACCTCTTAACTTTAATTCCTTGTCTTAAATCTACTTGGAAACATCTACACTGCAATTAGCATTGGACATACTGTGGTATTTCTTCTTCCAGTACATTCCTGAAAGGATTTAACTTATTGCTGAGCACTAGGAGCAAATCAAAGCTGACATCTGACTCCAATGACAAAAAAAAAAAAAAAAGAGAGAGGACAGAGTATTTTAAGTATGAAGTGTAAGAAGAATATAGGAAGCTCTCATCTTGATAGTGCATAAGAAGCCAAAAGAAGAAAATTAAAATTGCATGATGGAAGACGAAAAGGTTGAAGTCACTGTTTTGACTATTGGACCTTGCAGGAAAGATATTTGAAGAAAGAATGAAATAGAAAGTTAAGCACGTGAATATCACATAAAATTTACCACAGATGAAAATACTACTTTTTTGCACATCAAAGGCAACCCTCATATTTTCATAGGTTATTTAACCCCACTGGCAATCTCTGCAATGCATAAATATTTTTGATGGCATACAAAGTGTCTTCTTAATGGTGTAGAGATACTATATGGTGAGTAGGTCGAACCATATAAATATTCATGTCAGCAAAGATGCTGTCGAACTCCAGACTTGACATCAAAAATTAAAATATAAAAAGAATATTCTGTTTTGTTGCCTCCTTTTTCTCCTCAGGTTTAGCACCTGGCTGCATGGTCAGGGCAAAGAAATGCACCTGGAAGACTGTGTTCTAGTTCAGGTACAGAGAATTCAAATGAAAGCTTCTCAAACTCGACAGTTTAATTTACTTCTTTTAAGCTCTTTAATACCAAACTTATCAGTTCTCTGTGTTAGGCATTAACTTGTTAAATGAGTCTTAATTATACATAAGCAGATGGAGATTTGAATTAAAATTACCTTACACTCGAGTGGCTTTAGTTCATTATAACATATCTTCCTCTTAATCATTTAGGCAGTCTCATCATCTTTCATATAGAAAGTTATTAAAGTATTCCAATTTCCATATTTCTTCAGATACATCCACTATTAAATGGCACGTAATACACATTAGTTGGTGACTTATACCATGCAATAGTTAGTGAATTATTCATGTCAGTAACAATTTTTATACTTTTATGTCAACTGTATCATTTTATTTTAAAGGGTTTCTATTTACAGAATGTCTCATATTTTGCAGTTTTCACTGCAAGGTTGAATGCCTCACAATTTTTGCTGTTGTGAGGAGACATGATGTCAACTCTAGTTTTCATGTTTCCATTAACCAAGGAATGGAAGTGAATCCAGACTGGCTCCCAATCCCAAACAAGTGGATGTTTACTGGGAGCCTTGGGAAGGGTTGAGAAAAATAAAATTTCAAATGGAAATCAGTTATTCTTTTCTTTTATCTTGCTTTTGCACTGTTATCATCTCTAGATTCTTACCAAGAAGATGCTCCTCAGAATTTGCCTGGCCTCCAAAATTAAAAAAAAAGAGTTTGCCTAAAGGGAGAAAATGATTAAAAGCTTTCACAGGCTTTGGAGGGTATTACCCTGTGGTGACTGTCATGAACTCAAAGTTGGGATACTTGTTAAGTTAGTTACCTAGGTTAGGAGTTTAAGTTCACTCCAGGAATAGAGAGGAGATACCTCCAAAAGGCAGCTGATTCCCATCTTTAGGAAGAGTCCAGTGGAGTTCACTTGCCCAGCTAGAGTCTGGGCCCCTAACTTTTACATAGCTTTTAGCAAAGTGAGAAAAGTCAGTCTTTACATATGTTAATGCCTTTCAAAAATGGATGGACAACAGATAACTGGATATGAAAAGTCCTCTTTTTCTCCTCTTTTTGCAGACTCATGAATGCATATGCTGAGTCATGTTTCTCTTTTAGACAGGAACAACACTAAGCAATTTAATCAACCACTGTTGTATACCTCCTGAGTAAAATCAAGAAAGAATTGTGCAAAAAGTGGCATTTTAGTTCCAGGAAGTAATTTACAGCCATTCACAAAGGAAACACCAATGGAGTTTTCCAAAGACAAAACCATCCAATATTCCCTGCTAAAGGCAGCAGAACATACTCAGCATCCCTTTACCAAATATATTAACCAGATATCTTCAGTGTCAAATAATGGGTCTATAATACCGAAATAACTGAGTTAGCTGAATGATAGAGAATGACAGCTCAGCCAAAAGGCTGAATCTGCACTGGCAAAAGCTTCAGCCATCATCAAGCAAAAGGACAGGTCTATGAAAGGCTTTTGCAGAAGTAGGATACTGCCATTTACGTGAGCCTGTTTGAGAAGGAACAGGAAATCACTGTATCCTCGGAGTCTCTGCAAGACACTTGGGCCACATGGCCATTTCGTTTCCCAGCTTCTCTGGAAGTCTTGATGAAATTTAGGATATGGATTTATCATAGTCAATCTCAAGGAATTCCAGTTCTGCTTCCTTGAGAAAGAGAGGATGCTGCTGCTTGACTTGCAGGAGATTTATGAAAAAAAACCAGCACCAAAAGCTTGTGAGGCACTGAGAAGTTAGATATCTTGTCTAAGGGTAATCTATGAATTCAGTGTCAGGTGTTTCCTGCACTTGTCATTAAAAAACTTTAAAACCTAGCTTGAACGTACCGCTTATTTCAATTTTTTGTTGTTTTCCTCACATCCCCACAAGGACTCTAAGTATTAGTAATATAAAGGTGAGCAGAAAAGCTTAAATGAGTTGTAAATGAAGTGTTCCTATACTGAGATCTAAGTGCTCTAAATAACAAGCCGAAAGTGACCTGTAGTCTTCATTACCAAGTCATCTGTCAGGAGCCTGTCATGTCTTGAGGGATTCCAGAAAACTATATGAAGGGGAAACTTGCAAAAGGACTGGGTTTCCTCTCCTGAACGAGTGAGAAAGAGAGATTATCCACCAAAGATCAGGCCAAGGATGCGCTGAATCTTAGGGCACCGTGTTCTGCACATGTGCTTTTCCAAATAAAAGCCATAAAAACATAAATTCTTTTAGAAAGTGTTCCTAGGTTGCTCACCACGTGCACCTTAAGAGTTCGTGCTTTGTACAAACTGGCTATGTATCTGAAGATCTGGAAGAAGGTTTGTTTAAACTAGAGTGTATCATTGAAATATTAAAGCTTCTGGTGGCCAGTGCTGCAGGTCCCTGTCTTCTTGAAGACTCCTCTGTCTAAACACAAAAGCCTGTGCTCAAATATTATGTCAAACAAGCAAAGGCAGTAGTCTCTTATGTGGCAAAATTAGGAAGCTCAAGATAGGCCCATAACCTGGTTTACAACCTGTCCAAGACGACATTTTTCTGTGTGGCTTTGTATCATGCATAACAAGTCTTGATTATTTGGTAGACTGGTTTGGGTTGGAAAGGACCTTAAAGATCCTTTAGTTACAATCCCCCTGCAATGGGCAGGGATACCTTCCACTAGACCAGGTTGCTCAAAGCTCTGTCCAACCTGGCCTTGAACTCTGCCAGTGATGTCCATGTCCAGTGATATGCATGTATGCTACCAGAGTTCTGGGGGACATCCTTCAGGCTGAAAGCACCCATGGCAGGGCCTTGCAAGGAGCAGGTCTGTGGTGGGACATAAACTTCTGAGAACAGTGAGGCAGAAGTAGAATGTAATGGAATTTTAGTTCAAATCTAACACTCTGGGATCTGATAGTTTTGGGGTGTCAGCCATCACTCCCTCAGGCTGTGCAAATCACTTGCCTCTGTCAAAACGGCTGCCTGCTACGTGGATCCAAACCTGTACTTAAACAAGTACAAAGTTTTGTACTTTTTCTTAAGTACACTCAAGGAAAGTAGTGTAATCTGACTTTTCAACCACTATTGAAAAGTAGAAAAGTGAGCTTGCTTATTATGTGTGCTCTAGAACATGTTAAGATATACAGTATCAAAGATAAATAAATATATGCTGCCTTTATTGCCATCAGCAAAAAATGTTATCCAAGGTAAAATGAGCTGCTTTAATCAACCGCTCTACAATATGAGAGGGGTGTTAATGTATTAGGAAGACTAGGGAGAATGTGAGCCTACTGCTGAACAGGGAGAGTGCCCTGGTGACAGGATGCAGAGAAGGCGGAGTTACAGAATGCCTTCTTTACTTTAAGGCCAGCTCTCAGGAAGTCCAGTCCTTGGCAGATAGAGAGAGAGTCTGGAGGAAAGACGACCTTCCCTTGGTTGAAGAGGATTGAGTTAGGGATCTGTTAGGCAACCTGGGCACCAACAAATCCACAGGTCCTGATGGGATACATCCTCAAGCGCTGAGGGAGCTGGCTGATGTTATTGATAAACTGCTCTCCATAATTTTTGAACAATTGTGGAGCACAGGTGAGGTGCCTGAGGACTGGAGGAAAACCAGTGTCACTCTATTCTTAAAAAAGGGCAAGAAGAAGGATCCAGAAAACTACAGGCCAGTCAACCTCATCTCCACCTGGAAAGGTGATAGAATACCATATCCTGGATGTCATCTCTAAACACACAAAGGAAAAGGTGGTTATCAGGGGAGACAGCACAGATTCACCAAGGGAAAATCCTGCTTGACTAACCTGACAGCCTTCTATGATGGCATGACTGTCTGGGTAGATGCGGGGAGAGAAGTGAATGTCATCTACCTTGACTTCATCAAGGCTTTTGACACTGTCTCCCATAACATCCTCATCAGAAAGCTCAAGCAGTGTGGATTGGATGAACTGATCGTGAGGTAGATCAAGAACTAGCTGAATGACAGAGCCCAAAGGGTGGTGATCAATGGCAGGGAATAGAATTGGAGGCCTGTGACAAGTGGAGTTCCACAGGGATCGGTTCTGGGGCCAGTCTTGTTCAACATCATCAACGACCTGGATGAGGGGACAGAGTGTACCCTCAGCAAGTTGGCTGATGACACCAAACTGAGAAGACTGTCTGATTCACCACAAGGC
Organism: Colius striatus; assembly: GCF_028858725.1. Classification (NCBI taxonomy): domain Eukaryota; kingdom Metazoa; phylum Chordata; class Aves; order Coliiformes; family Coliidae; genus Colius; species Colius striatus. The sequence continues at coordinate 176,620,070 of NC_084759.1, read as the reverse complement.
TGTGCTGCCATTCAGTGGGATCTCAACTGGCTTGAGAGTTGGGCAGAGAGGAACCTCATGAGGTTCAACAAGGACAAGTGCAGAGTTCTGCATCTGGGAAGGAACAACTCCATGCGCCAGTACAGGCTGGGGGTAGAACTGCTGGAAAGCAGCTGGAGAGGGACCTGGGAGTTCTGATGGACAGCAAACTAAGCATGAGCCAGCAATGTGCCCTCATGGCCAAGAAGGCCAATGGCATCCTGGCATGCATCAAGGAGATTGTGGCCAGCAAGTCAAGGGAGGTTCTGCTCCCCCTCTACTCTGCCCTGGTGAGGCCACATCTGGAGTCCTGTGACCAGGTCTGGGCTCCTCAGCTCAGCTTCTGGAAAGATTCCAGCTCAGAGTACCAAGATGATCAGGGGACTGGAACATGTCTCTTACCTGAGGTAGTGTAGCCCAGAGAAGAGAAGACTGAGAGAGGACTTTATTAATGCTTTTAAATACCTAAATAGCAAGTGTCAAGAGAATGAGGAAAGTCTTCTGTAGTTCCTAGTGACAGCGCAAGGGGAAACAGACACAAGCTGAAACACAGGAAGTTCAACTTGAACTTAGAATCATAGAATCATAGAATGGTAGGGGTTGGAAGGGACCTTTAGAGATCACCTAGTCCACCCCCCCTGCAGAAGCAGGTCCACCTAGATCAGGTCGCATAGGAACATGTCCAGGCGGGTCTTGAAGACCTCCAAGGAAGGAGACGCCACAACCCCTCTGGGCAGCCTGTGCCACTGCTCCCTCACCCTCACAGTGAAATAGTTTTTTCTTATATTTAAGTGGAACTTTTTGTGTTCCAGCTTCATCCCATTACCCCTCGTCCTGTTGCTAGATACAATAGAAAAAAGGGATGGCCCCACCTCCTGACACCCACCCTTTAGATATTTGTAAATGTTAATAAGATCTCCCCTCGGTCTCCTCTTCTCCAGACTAAACAGCCCCAGTTCCCACAGTCTTTCCTCATATGAGAGATGTTCCAGTCCCCTGATCATCTTGGTGGCCCTGCGCTGGACTCTCTCCAGAAGTTCTCTGTACCTCTTGAGCTGAGGAGCCCAGAACTGCACACACTACTCCAGATGAGGCCTCACCAGGGCAGAGTAGAGGAGAAGAACCTCCCTCGACATGCTGGCCACATTCTTCTTGATGCATCCCAGGATGCCATTGGCCTTCTTGGTCATGAGGGCACATTGCTGGCTCATGTTTAGCTTATTATCAATCAGGATTCCAAGGTCTCTCTCTGCAGAGCTGCTCTCCAGCAGTTTGACCTCTGACCAACTCTCAAGTCAGCTGAGATCCCGCTGAATGGCTGCACACTCTTCTGGTGAATCAGCCAGTCCTCCCAGTTTGGTGTCGTCAGCCAACTTGCTGAGAGTACACTTGGTCCCCTCATCCAGGTCATCGATGAAGATGTTGAACAAGACAAACTTGAGAAAATCCTTTGAGAATGAGAGAACAGTGACACAGGCTGCTGAGAGAGGTTGTGGAGTCTCCTTCTCTGGATGCATTGCTGTTTAACCAATAGCGAGTTGGACTAGATAATCTCTGGAGGTCCCTTCCATCCCTTACTATTTTGTGATTCTGTAATTTATATTCAAAAAATATAGGTGAAACATCAAGGAGACAAAATAATCCAGAAAAGGGGAGAGAACAGGCTGCCATCACAGCAGGAGGATCTTTTCATTAGCCCATTGATATTTCAGCAGAGAGGTAGACAAAAGGTTTCCTTTGCTTGCAGAGGAGGACCAGTGTATCTTGCTGCACACCTTTTGCTTTCTAGTCATATACCTACTTGAGTGTGTGGACTTGTGTGGGTCCAGTGAACTGGGACTCAATAGAGCAGCATAGTTGACATCCAGGCAGGGTGAGCTCAACTAGATTTGTGATTCTCTGACAATACAGTGATAGGAGCCATATAATTTCCTTAGACAATTTTTTCCCCACATCCTCTGTTTAAGCTTTAATTCATGAGCTGGCTAATGTGGCATAGTGCTCCTTCAGCAAGTTTGAAATGATAGAAAACTAGGAAGAGTGGTTGACACACTAGTTGGTTGTGCTGCCATTCAGAGGGAGCTGGACAGGCTGGAGAAATGGGCCAACAAGCATGTCCTGAAGGTCAACATAGTGAAAATTCAAGACCTGCACCTGAGAAGGAGTAACCCTATGCACCAATGTATGCTGGGGGGCAACTGGCTGGCAAACAGCTTTGCACCCGTGTTTCTTTGTAACACCAGATTGAACTTGAACCAGCAATATGCCCTTACCACATTAGTGGAGGGTGCTTTGTCAAGTCCTCAGCTGCCATACACAAGGCAGACATACACTTACTGGATGGGGTCTAGTGAAGATACACAACCATGATTACAGAACTGTAGCACCTGTCATAAGGGGAGAGACTCAGACAGCTGTGACAATCCAGCCTGGGAAGAGAAAGCTCAGAGGGATATAATCATGTGTATCAATTTCTGATGGAGGGAGTAAAGATGGAGCCAGACCATTTTCCGTGTAACTCAGCCACAGAATAACAGGCAATGACCAAAAGTTGAAATGCAGAAAAATCTGCTTAAATAGAAAGAAATAAAAGCTTTTTATGATGTGAATGGTCAAAGACTGGCACAGATTGCTCAGAGAGGTTGAGGAGTCTCCAGCCTTGGTGAGAGCAGGGTGTTGGATGAGGTGATCTCCAGAGGTACATTCCAGCCTCACGATTCTGTCATTCTATGGTCAATGATTACAAGCACAGAGCTTGCCAGTGCAGGGGAAGTCAATGACAGCCTATCGGTCCCATGGGCTATGTAAGTCATCAAGTACTTTGGCTGCTGATTGCAGCTCATGGACACAGAGCTCTTGGCACATTTTATGTATGAAATTCAGCCCATTCCTTTCAAATGATGAAATTCAGCAATCTCTTAAAGCAGCATCATTCCAGAGCGTATGACCTCACCAACAAGCAAAGACAATCTTCTTCCAGCTCACATCTCCACAAGGGCAGTTGGGTTAAGTACCCAGACCCACAGCCCTGGGGCTTCTGGAACAAAAACAATGTATTTTCAGTTGTGGGTTTTTTTTCCCTCACAGGCAACCTGCAACCAGTCTGTGACTGTAATGCTAACTTCCAATTGCTTTATTTTAGCAGTTTGACACTGCATATTACTAATTCTTGCTTTTCCAGGATGTAGTGCAGAAATATAATCATATCAACACTCTGAAAGCAAACACAAACGTGGTATAAATTGTTAATGCAATCTTCTTTTAAGCAGCTTTTTTGAACAGTGTGTGAGAAAATGCTAGCCTTTCAGTCTTTCCAAATAGTGCAGTGCTTGCAGTCCACTGCAGAATAAACGTATACATTCTGTTTAAGGTAACAGATGTTCATTTGCTGTAAGTTCCCATGAGCACCCAATCTTTCTCTTGCATTCTACTACCATTTGTCTGAGACCCACCTGTGAGCCAGCACAGCAGTTTCTTAGACATGAGGTTGCCTTGCTGACATGTCGTGTACAAAAGTGGTGGGTTTTGTTGACATCTATTCCTGGAAGCATTTCTCTGTTTTTCCATGCTATGAATGGGACCATTAATTCTTCTGACTTGCATCATCAGACTGAAAATGGCAGCCTCCGTGCAGAAATGCTGCAAAGCTGTTTGGATTCTTCAAACTCTAAAGACCGGCTTTTAAACCAACTAATTAAGTTTTCTGCTTGCTGCCATTGAAAACCTCAGTCAGATATAATTAAAACTGAGCAGCAGATGACAGCAGTGGCATTTGTCAGAATCATCCAGTGGTTCAAATACCAGTTCTGACAGAAATGTCAGACTGATAACACTCCCATCTTCCCCATGCGTGCCAGGAAAAGCAGGAAGAACTTTTATTATAAATGCCTGACTGATAACCTTTATGAATCCCAGAACACCAAACGCAACACACGATTTCATTATCCTAAGAGAGGATCTCATGAAGTAAACCCTGCATCTCCTTGGGCTTCCTTGTAGTGTCTGTGCCTTTTGAGACAGCCTTTCAGGACAGCCTTTCAGAAATTCAAAGAGGAGAAAAGCCCTGATCCTGAAGTGTGCGTGATTCCAGCCTCACAGCCAGCTGAGCTGGAAGAGATTCCTTAGAGAATTAATGAGCTGAAACCAAATCAACATATTCCTCATCTAGAAAGGGCAAAGCCATAACACGGCTGTGTAAGCTATCCTTGAGCTGTACAGAAAGGTGAACAGTCCTTTCTATGCCGCGTTTAAATTGAACTGTTATTGCTAAAGATCACAGAGCAACAAAGTAAACAACAGGGACAGCCGAGAACAAATGAATAGGGAAAAATTACATTTGGAAACATTTTGAGATTGCATTTGCTGCAGCTTCATGCACAGGTTTTCCCTTTTCTGTCTCATCAGTTTTTCCAGCACATTTATAATGTGCCCTTCCTGCCACTCTGTCTTTCTTGCTCAAGAGTTTGGGCATTTACTTTTTTGTTTGGTTGGTTTGTTTTGCTTTGACTAAATGGAGAGCATAAAAGAAGAGCATGTCAGAGAGGGAATTGATGGCACTTTGAAGCAGCAGTGATGCCAATGTCATCTCATTCCCTCAGCTCTCTAGCTATTGCAAGTTGTCTGTGTGTGGCCAGAGAGCAGCCCTCATCACAGCAAACTGAAGCAGGGGAGATGTTCCAGCTGGGCCTTTTTGGCAATCTTCAGGGGAAGACCAGTGCAGTGGGTATCTCGGTGGTGCTGAGCTGGGGCAGTGGGGTGAGCAGGGTGCAGTACTGTTGCTTAGGGTTCAGCTGGACTGAGACAGGCACTTACAACTTGAGCTGGCTGCAGTCGAGGGATAGCTTTAGAGCAGAGGTGCTAATCAAAAATGCCTGAATGGCCCACTAAGGATTTTAACTTACAGTAACTAAGATGAAATATGTGATAAACTATTGAAAATAAGCTTGTCTGATGCTATTGAGCAATAATTATGGTCACAGAAGAAACCACCTTCCCTAATATACTTTTTAAATGTTATGTTCATAGAGGTGAACTTCATTATTTACTCTTCCACTTCACTACTCAGTCTTAGCATCAAGAAAATTATATCTCCTATCCATAGTGAGACCTGAAGCCATGTTTTTCTCCAACTATCCTGAGAGATTTTCCTGCTGGGGATGTGCAAACATTTTTATTATATTGCTCTTTTGTGTGGCTGATGAGCAGATTCCTATCCTGTGTACCCACAGGTGTAGCTGTATTGTGTTATTGCCTTAGCTCTGCAGTAGTTTACATTTGCAGATGATGGTCTCTGATCTGATCAGGATCAGCATTTCTCTTTCGCTGTTGATCTTAGCAGACCACATCACACTGTACTATGCACCGAATGCAAGGGCACTCTCTTCCATCTGAGCTCTTTCCTTTGTAGTAAGTAATCAAAGAACATTTACACTTCCCTTTCTTTTGACCTTTATTAGATAAGTAGGCACTTTAATCAGGATGTTTTGAGTTGAGAGCAAAGTCTGGAAGGATTCAGTTCTGGGATGTAAAGGTCTCAGGGATCACCCTTAGTATTATTGGCAGAACTGCATTGAAATTAACATATTACAACAGATTGTGTCAGGCTGGATTGCAAACTTTTCTGAAGCAGGGTGAGCAGAAAGGTCACATTCCTCATCAACTCATATATCAGACTGCATGAGGGTATCCAAATAGGTTAAATTCTTCTTCCAGGAAAAAAAAAAAGTCAGTTTACCATTTATATGTCCCAGCTGTGCCTCTTAATTTCAATTTATGTTGAGCAAGGCAGCTAGCTTCTTTGCATAGGCACATTATTTTGGTTTCAGAAAGGATCCTTGTTTCAATTATAACATTCCATTAGCAAAGGCAGTTAATACAGACTTCTCTCTGTCTTACTCACCTACACACAAGTGCATATTGTGCCCTTTGTATTCTGTCAGCTGGGGGACCAGTAGAATGATCATCTGCCCCCAACATTGATTTAACACTTTTGGCTATTGTGCAAATAGAATGGGAAGAAAATAGTTTCTCAGTTTCTTTCTCTGGGCTGAAGCTGGTGGCTCAAGACTGCTTACTCAGGTTGCAGCATATAATGGGAAATGCCTCCACATTGGTGTCTGTCAGGAGACACAATAGGAGAGCAGCTGAGGACTGTGGCACCCACCCTACCAGGATAGCGGCACTGCAACGTGAGTGGAAGGATGAGCTTGCCTGGGCTTCAGGCTTCAGCATGCTATCAAACTGACAGGCTATTTTCCATTGCAGGTTCAAAAGTCTTTTTATTTTATTAATCCTCTCATCAAGGAACCAAACCAAAGTTTTTCTCTTCTGTTAAACACTGCTGCAAAATGGCTGCTGGTGTCTCTGTTTGGCCCCACACTGTCTCTGAGTGAGTTAGGTAAACACGGGAGCTCCTCTTCCCTTGTGCCTGTCTTTACTACTGCCTGCCCGGGCCAGTAAGCAGTGTCAGCAAGTCAAAAATGTTAGGCCGCTAGTTTGAAGATGCAGCTTGCTCTTGTGGAAAGCAAAGCAGCCAGGTATGCACACGAATGTCTGCCTTGCTTCATGGCACGGCAGACCAAAAAGCCAATAAGTTATTTTCAGAAGATATCTTCTCCAAAGGACATGTTCCACAGAACTGTAGTCCAATCCTAGATAAGATAGTGCAGTTTAATGCTTCTTTTCATTTCATTTTGTCTCTATCCCTTTTTTCTTCTTCTTTTCTTTTTTTTCCTTTTTACAAAAGCATGCTGTCTTTCAATTAACATAGTAATGACCTATTGTCACCTGTTACCACGCTAATCCTGAGCTGGTGTGAAATTACTTTATAATAAACACTATGGAGTTCTGACTTTCAATTAATTTTTCACATGCTGTGCTAAATCAGATTAACTATACCCCACCCTTTTGACCACAGATATAATTCCTTCCTCATAATGAAATAGAGGATTCATTTATATGAAGCATATCTATACACATTTGCAAATAAATGTAAAGACAGACTTTGTACCATATTTGCATCACTCACGTGTCAGGTTGAATACAGACTTTGTCAGATTATTAATTTTTGTGTTCACTGGGGTGGTGAAGGATATTGCTGGGGGTTTTATTATTATTATTTTCACTAAATGTCTATAATTAAGGATGGATAAAGAAATGGAGTACTAAGAGATTGGTACCTTCCACAGAGAATTATGTGTGATGCTGTACAGCGTTATGATGAACTGGAAAAAAAGAAGTAAACACTGCAAAATTAACCCAATCACCATTAATTTACTAAATTGCCTGTCATCCTTCTTGGATGTACATATTTACAACTTGACCAAATACAGTAAAAGCAGTTGTTTGGTCTTTTAAATAATCGTTAGCATTATGAAGATGGACGATAACTTGAGCAGTCTTTCAAACCCTGTGTAACAGTATAAGGAAATTGTATACGACAAGTCTTTTGAAACAGCATCTCAGTGCAGAAGAAGCTTCCAAAAACTCCTCTTGGTTTTGGTAACTTCAAAGGTGCACTAGACTACTACCTACTGTGGCATTTCGTAATCAAAATGTAATATAAATCCAGAGCTGAATCATGCTGTTTCTACACATACTCTTTTTCTCTCTGTAGCTTCATTTTGAAGCCCAAAGGTGCAGAATTATTTCAGAATTATTTTCCTCTCAAAAAAATAACAAAGGTGAAAATGAGGTGTTTCTGCAAGCTTATAGACATCTATATCTTTCTGTGCTAGTTGCTCCTTTGCTTGAATTCAGCATGCCTCCCTGGTCCAGAATCTGCAAGTTTTCACCTACAAGTGAAAACAATTACCTCCCACCCACAAGTCTTCATTTCTGCAGCAGCCCATGGACCACTTTTTTCTGGTCCAACAGCCAGTACAGGAAAAATTCAGGTACACTCTTTGTATTAGCAAGGTTGAATTTACTAGCCAGTGGTGTACCTCTGAGAAAGCAAGTGATTTACTTCAGGTAAGCAATACAATCTCTCAGAGTCTTTCCAAGAAAGTCCCCAAACACACCCACCACAGGAGCATACGGGTTTTTCAGATGGCCCAAACCATTTTAGAGAAAGATGGCCACTGGCAAAAAGAGCACATCTTTGTCATTTAGCCTCTGAAGACGGGCTCAGCAGCCATGGCTTCTGCTCAGCAGTGGGAAAAATGGCTGTTAAGCTATTACCTTAAGATTTAGATCCTAAGAAAAGTAGAAAATCCATGCCTAACTCTTCTTTGGAATAGGAGCCAATTTAGATGTAAGCACCGCTCTTTTTTTAGAACTTTTTGGACTTACAAGAACAGGACTAGCTGAGATGAAAGACACTTTTCATTTGTGTTTACTATGGCTTCTTTGAAATAATAGCACTGCTGTATGCAAGGAAAAAGTCATTGTATAATCAGAGTATATTTGCTTAATGCTGAAATTTCAATGCACTCTTTTTTATTGCTTTTCTCATACTATTGTGTGTACAATAACAAAACAGAAAACAGTAGGCCTACCTAGAAGGATAAGAAACAGAAAAATGACCTGCAGGATGCGAGGGCTGGATGTTCTTGTCACTGACATGTGGGTCGTATCAATAAAGAGAATGTACTGTTATCAACATTTGGAGTAACACATTCCGGGAACAACAAAGTGAGCTAAACCTAGTTAGATCGGGTCAAATAAGCACAGTCTCCACAAGGGGATTAAAGTGGCTGGAAGACACATGAAATTATATTTTCATTTTTCCTTAGGACTTTCTATTGCACATGTGTAATGAAAGGTCTTATCTCTGCCTTTTATTACGTAGCTTTTTAACTGTACGTGTGATGTGACTCAGACCGATTCCAGCTTTGTTATCGAAAATCTGCTTTCAAATGCAAAAATAAACCCACTGAAGTAATAACCATTACTTTGTGTATAATGACAATCCTAAATGAATGAGTCATTAATAGCTTTTTTTCATTTCATTATTTTGAAACATTTTCCCAAATGTCAATAAAAAGCTTCACCATTACCACCACTTCTACCTAACTGCAACTAGCACATCACTGCATATGTAAACTGATTACAAGCTTTAGCCACATTACTATAATCTGTCACACACACATATTTCTTTCAAACACCTTCTTTGCTTTGAAGGAAGCAAAGAGAGGAGAGATCACATAAAATGCTCCTGTCATTATTGCCTGGAGAGGAGAAATGCCTTCAGCTACCCAATTACAGTATTCCAGTCAGCAAAGCTCACTCCAGTTTTCCCATCAGATGTTAAAATATTGACAGCTCCTGTCTACTCATGCACTGCAAATCAACATGTCCAAAACATAAATTGGGATATAACAGTTGTCCCCTCACCCTGTAAAACAAGTAACCACCACTCTTCCCTTTTTCCATTGCATTGTCCTTCTGATTTACTAGGAATAGAACATTAGTAGGAATAGGACCACATAGGTGTGGGGGGAATGTAAAAGTAACAAACTGCATTTCAGTTTAAAGCGGTTGGTGAGTAATGATGATCTTCCTTCCTATGCCTGCCTACTTTTCTACATCTTTGATCAGCTGATACAACATGATGGAGAGTTGTGACCCAGGAGCTGCAGTGCTCAGCACCAGGCAGAAGGAATGTTGGGCAGCAAGGTCTGCCCTCCACCATGCCACGTTCATCTACCATGAGAATCAGTTTGCTACAAGCTGCAGAAAATAAATGTGTTTTCACCTCTCCAGCTCAACACCCAGGACAGACATAATTCAACTGGCAATTTTTGTGCTCAGGATGTTTGAATAGAAAAGCAGTTATTCCACTGACACCATAGATGAAGAAGAGTGCAGGGGAACAGGTATTTTAAATGAGTTCAAGAAGTAGGTCATTAACAAGAAAGTAACGATGATAGAATTGGTTTCTGCAACAACAGATGGAAGCACAGGTATAGCTGGATCCAAAGCTTCACTGCTCATAATCATCAACGAGCACTCTGTGGAAACATGAATGACTTTAAACGTTACGGGAGCAGTGGGGGGAAAAAAAAAGAAAAAAAGCCAACCTCTGTTAACTCCATTTGAGTCAGAGGCCTTTGTGTTTCAAAGGCTGCTCGATTAAGCTGCTGCAGCTTGTAATGATCTAATTTTGTGCACCAAGATGAATGAGATGTATGAGCAAAGGTATGGTTTTCTGGGGTTTTTCCTCTGCTTAAGATCAGAAGTCTTCAGATCAGGAAACGAAAACTCTCTTATGATCCTTCTGAATAGATGAGTTTACTCTCTGTTTCTCATTTCTGCATGACTTAGCTAAAAGGCAAATTAACATAAAAGTTGTCAGAAAATGGGAGAATATTGCTAGAGATATTTTGTGCAGTGAATTCTTTCAAAGCTGAATGAACTAATAACTCAGAAATTAAACATTACACTTTTTCACAGCCACGTGGTGAATCTTGGAGGACTGTGAAAGCAAAAGTAAATGGAAACTCCAAGAGAAATCATGACTGTTTCACACAGACTGGTAGAACAGTCCTATCTCTGTCTCCTCTTGAGGCTCATTGTGACATGGGTGACAGTTCAAGGATAGAAGAGCTGGAGAAGTAGCAAGCAAGCAGGAACCTCACTCAATCCTACAGAAAAGGGCTTGCACTTCGTCATGTCTAGGGCTGCAGTGTTTCGTGGCAGAGCTCAGGGGACAGGAGGTGGCTCCGGGTTGTCAGTCTCTGTCTCAGACATCTAACTCAGGTCTATGAGACAGCATCAACATTTCAGAGGGCAGGATTTGCAGAACGGATGGCTCTTCAGCATTTCCCAGTGATGCACTGTCACCCACAGTCCTGAGCATCATGAACTGTTTAACCATCCCATTCACCCCATTCAATGGAGAGGCAGCTGATGTGCCTGACTCATTCCCGGGGCTTCAGAGTGCTGTGCTTTGGCTTTTATGATCTGCACATCTCAGTGCTGAGATACCTGAGACAGTCTCCAGATGTATCTGGCCCAGAGCCAAGGCTCGCTGCTGCAGGAGATGCACTACTGACACCTGGCTGGAGCCTTCCTGAGGCCTGGGAGTGTTCCAGGGATCCTGCCATGCTGTGTCCTGCCAAGGCCAGTGATATCAGCTGGGGGCTCTGAGTAATTGCAATAATTAATCGTACCTCCAGGAACAAGGGAAGATTTGCCAGGCCCGAGTCCAAAAGAGGATTCTATCCTTGCACTTCAGAGGCCAAAGAATTCTAGGTAACAACTCAGAAGGCTCATGGTGCAATGTTATAGCCTGACATATTGGCAAACTCTGAGCTTCTAGCATGAAAAAAAGTGAAGTTCAAATGCTCTTGTTTAGATTCAACAGGGGAGCTGGAGTGGGAGTGTGGGAAATGTGTCCCAGGTGGCATTAAGACGCAGAGAATAGACCTCTGTAACTAAATGGCACCTTGTGTTCTGGTTTTATTTTCCCATACTCTCCCAGTGACATTGGTGAAGACCAAAAGGGCTCTGGGAGATCAATTTGGCTGAGATGCAGATTTGCTAGGGGCAAATCTCCTCACCTTTATGGTGGGATAATCTTATGGAGGCACAGCAACAAGCCCTTTTTGCTCCAGCAGTACCTTCTGCACCAATATCCTGCCTCCTGCTTTGCTCTCCTGCACTGAACAGCTACCTTTCTCCAGGCATGTTTTTTTTTCCCAAGAAAATCTCTTGGGAATTAACCCAGCATTTTTCAACCAAGTTGGGGTAACCCATTTTGCATTGCTGTCTTTCTCCCATAAATAGCTTTCCAGCTGCTCTGTTTTTAATTTTCTTACTTCCAGGAGATGCTGAATTCTTAACATATGAATGCTCAATAGAGAAGTAATATTTGAAACAGTTTGCACAAGACACCTAAACTGAATTAGAATTTTAGATCATTAATTTTTTTTTTTTTCTGGAAATGATGTATGTGATCTAAGAGAACCTTTCCTATCTCTGCTCCTTTTGTGTGTTCTATCACATGCAGTGGTCCAGTATTTCCTGGCAGAAAAGTCACTTTTATCCCCTTCTAGAACCCGCAAGTAGAGAAGAAAAGTTGGTTCAGTTCTTCTCTGTGTGCTGTTGAAAACCATAAAACTCCACAATTACTGTAATGAAAAATAATCTAACAAGCAAACTAACCATTTTTAATTTGATGGAAGCATTTACATCTGCTAATGTGCCATTTAATGTGCTGTGTAACACAATTCTGCACTCCTAATTGAAGCAAACTTTACTTGTGCTATATCAAATGTCTCATTGGTTGCATTTCTAATGTCTCTCCGAGTCTTTAATTATTTTCCTGTGCCAGGCGAAAAAAAAAGAGGAAAAGAATATTCCTGTTAAGTTGTCTAAAGTGAAATAACCATGATCATAGACATGCTCTGAAATTCCCAAAAGCTGAACTCCTACTGAGTTCAGTGGACACTCACTCAGATCTTGTGTAAACACTGTTGTGACCATACCTACACTCCACAAACATTTTAAAAACAGGTGCAGGGAGTCCAACCTATTTTGAAACGCGTTGGCCTGAGGGCAATATTACAAATACCGTAAATATCTCATACTCCCTTCATAGATGCCTCTGGCCCTGTGACAAACGAACTCAGCCTTTGAGCAAGCAAGGAGAAGAAACATATACAGGACAATTACTAAATATATTGACTGTTTAGGTAAAAAACTCAAGTAACTGAGCTGTTTGTAGCTGTGAGCAAGATGATCAGATACGGTCAGTTTCAGTGGGAAATTTTTCTTATAGTTTTTCTAGCACACAGCATTCTCAGTGAAACGGTTCTCAAACAATAGGATTTTCAAAAGGCTTATGCTGAAAGCAGTGTGACAGATTTAGACTTTGAAATGGGCTGTATTAGTTTATATAGATTCAGTTTTGGTGCACTGAGATATTCCAGTTGCCAGTAAAAAGTGGGCAGAAATTCTTTGGTCCCTCATAGTGTATTGGGTTACTTTAGGGCCTTACAAGTCTATCTCATGCTGGACATCAAAATAGGTGCATGAGATTGTATGAGTATTATCAAAACGTAGTTCAATTTACCTGTATTATGAAGCACCGCAGCAGATAAGCAAAGCTTATGGAGATATTTATTTCTCCAAAAGGAGAATCCCATGCCCAAGCTAGGCTTAATTTCCTGTAGGAAATTCCCTTGCAGGAATTCTAACATAAAATGAGGAATTCCTATCCTTGTGGGCAGTGGTAGAAAGTTTGTCATCTGTCAGAGAAGCTGTACCTCATATTTATCTCCCAAACCAGTGATTTTAAAATGTCTATTTTCCCAAACAATGTTCTTCTTTCTGAACCCCAGCTTGTATGTGCTCTGAAAACAAATGCATTGTGGCAGCACAAACATGGAACGTTTTGCAAACAGTTTTGATACTTTCTCAGGTAGAAGAGGGACCCTCCATCTCTGCTGAAGTGAGTGTCACTTTCTGTAAACAAGAAGTCATTCCAAGGAAGGGATGAAAATTAATGGTGGTTAAACTCTGAGAGGGAAGCTGTAACCTTCACAAAGACTTTCTTTCCAGCTGTGTTTAAAAGCACTGTAATGACTTCAGAGAACTGCAGTGACTCATTTTAGATGATGACTACATAACTATTCATTTACACTTAATGAGTTTATTCCACCAGGTATAGGTCAGATTCTAAACAAATAACGCCACTAAATCATATGCATCAATAAATTTGAGCACTAAACTGATTCTGGGTAACAAAGGTAATGATAAAGAGAGAGGAAGAAAAGCTGTCTCCAATTAATGAAAATGCCCTTTATATTTTCTAATAGCTCAAACATTAATTTGAAAACGGCTTTCTCTGCAATAATTTACAGACAAGCACTTCATAATGAGGAAACAATTCAAATTTATGTGCACTCGAATGGTGATGATCTGATTAACTTATTAAATTCTTGTTGATTCTACAGTCCAGATGAAGTGGCCCATTCTTCACTGGTTTCAAACCTTGCAGTTTTAAGTTCTCGTATTATCACGCTTCAGGCTTCAGTTGCTACTGAAGGTCCCTTCTCTGGGACATTGTTTGGTGCAGGGTGCACAGAACCAAGATCCCAGGGATTTATTTCATTTGTCTCTTTCCATTAATTTTGTAGATATGTTCTCTTCCACCTTGGAGGAGCACTTGATTAAATTTGGTACTGGAATTCACATAGTCCTCAGCTGCTGTGGGGTGTAATTGAAACAGTGTGAAATATTAGAGACACACAATTCAAGTTAAAGCTGATTCAGTCAGGGGATAGCCATGCTGGATTTAAGTTCAAGAAGCCTAGCTTGAACCCTGTCAGCCTCACTGTCCTTCAAAGGAAGCAGGTTAGCTTTTGAAGCAAGAGGAGATAAAAGTAATCCATGGGAAAAGACAAAAGCACAGGCGAATCAGTCTGCCAAATCTAGTGTCTAGTGGCCTTAAACAATGGGCAGTAGTATCAAATTATCTGCAATGTATTTTACAGTTAGAGCTACCCCAGCTTTGATCAACATCCCCTTGTTTGGTTTTTTTTTTTTTGTGCATCCTAGAGAATACAATGGACAGTAAAAAATTCTTCAGACCTTCAGGTGTTGCATAGAAAAGACTGTTGAGATGCCACACATTAGCATAAATTGTTGTAAATAGAAATGTAGTTATCTCTAGCATCCCTTTCACAATGAAAGAGAGGCTCTCAGTGATTGTGTTGTGTGTCATGTTAAACAGTGCAACCTGGTGTAATTGATATTGAGTAAACATGAACTCTAAACAAACTAGCCTTATATTCCCTGCTCTGTGTCATGGCTCTTTACCACTTGTTCCCTGTCCTATTTTGATCTTGTGATGCTCCAGCCTTTCAGGGTCATATCAGTGGAGAATACTCTTATTCAGCCAGGAGATGGGCTCAAGGCATAACTGTGTATTTTCAAAGGTGACTGAGATGCTTTGGCTTTCTCCTGCACACAGTCCATGGAGCTGTAATTGCTGGCTAATGTTGTGTTTGCACTTGTTCAAGAAAGAGAGAACTCTTTAGAAATGTCCACCTATTTTGGCTTGCCATCATCAAAGCTTACACGTTTTCCTCCAAAATAGCCCTAGTCTCATCCCATATCTGCAAACTCTGATATATATATATATATATATATATACACATATCTGCAAACAAGTCTAGTTTGTTTAATGAAGAGGAACATAAATCTTTCTCTTTCATTAAACACTTCTCTTGCCTTTTTTCAGTGCAGCATTCCAGCTTTTCCTTTCTACTTTACTTACCAGATAGCATTATCAACCCCATTATTTAAGTTCATATTCTCATTTCCTGCTTCTAGTTATTCTTATGTTCACTGATTCAGAGACTTTGGCACTTCTCCCTTCGCCCTCAAAAAAAAACCCAACCCTCTATTTTTGGAGACCAGAATCTGAAGTCTGAATGAGTCTTTCCTTAAAATTCAGTGGAAACTTTGCCTAGGTAGAAATTTTGAGTCTTTATCTTGAGTGTAGTTCAAATAAAAAGAAGTGTCAGTTTGACAGAAGCATCTACAGAGATCCAGTTTGACTTACAAAAGAAATGTCACTGTGTTCACTAGGGCTCGTCTGCACAAGGACACCCAGAGGAGGTTAGGTGCATGAACTAAATTTGTAAAGTCAGCACTCATATGTTGAGTGCCATCTAGGATTAAGACACAGTCAGTTAAAGATGTTTTATTTCTGAGCAAAAGCAGCCACATGTTGGTTTAATATGCTGTAGCTTACTAATGTCTTCACATCTTTCATTGATTCAACTTTCATGACCATTTCTCTCTTGTCAGTTTGCCCACTGTTCTTTAAAAAATAAAGCCTTTGTGTCTGAGAGAAAAGACAATTTTGGATTGCTTTATTAAAACTCATGCCATAGCCAAAGTGAAATTCCTGCCTGAATAACACAGAGATTTACTTTGTGTTTCAGACAGGAAGATCCTCCTAAGAGAGCACTCCAAGAAGCACAGCTCGAAACTATCTCCACCAAATCAATGAAGTAAAGCCAAGTTAGATGCCATGAGCACAGACTACCTTTCTGATGTCTCAATAAAAATCTGTATATTGGGAAGATCATGATCCCACCTGTTTAAATATATCACTAGTGTTACTGTTATTCCATCAGCCTTGGACCAGGTTTATCACGGCTCAGTTGTTTAGTCTAGTGCTTAGTGACACTGTATTGTCAGCACAGTGCTGATTTTTGTCTCAATTTACCTAGCACCAAATAAAAGCTAACATCTATTTTCAGTGACTACATGCATAATCCTCTGTACCTCCCTGCACTGCTTGGAACTCTTGCTCAAAGCTAGTCCAGCAAAATTTTGTACCAGTCAGTAAAATGCTGAACACACATGTGGAACTTCCAAAAGACCCAACTATTTGGTATGGGAAGGCTTAATTTGGTCAAATGTCACTGCTTCTTGTCTCAAATCTTGTCATACAGGTTGCAGGCCAAAGCACATTTTTATGACCACATTATAGTGTTAAAAAAGATCCTATAGCCTCTTGAATATACAGTAGCTATGACAGAAGTGCTGTCACAGTCTTAACTAAAGCAGTATAAATGCATAAATAGAAGGGAAAAGGTGAAGGCCTTCAGGGCATTCCCCTAAAATAGTAACAGATCTCTAACTAGAAATTTAAAGTGAATTTTCCCCTAGTGGGAAACTGTACAGCAAAAATTGGTTGTCATTCCAGCCAGGAAATGAAAGGACATTATCTCCCCACCAGCTGATTGAAACTACCACATAGAAAAGAAGCCAATTTTGGAGTTTTGATCCAGATTGTAAGCATAAATCTCTGTTTTCTTGGAAAGCTTTCTATAGAGACCTTTGTTCACTTCTTTCATCACAAGTCCCTGGTGAGTTTCACTTCTGAAAGTCAGTGCAGGGCACATGCCACACTTTCACTGAATGCAACAGGGCAGCCACAGGGCCAGTGGTGAGCCTGAGGCAGATGTCAGTGTCCAATAAAACCATACAACACTTCTGTATGGCTAAATGCACGCCACCAATCTTGCCCAAGGCTCCAATCTTGCTCTAGTGACTGTAACAGGTAATTGTTAAAAGAATTGCTGTAAATATGGTTTTAAAAGCTGGACAATGCTAGAGGTTCTTAATTAGCATTAGAACACCCCACTATTCCATTAATTTTAATGCCTTCATCAGATTTTGATTAGGTAGATTGCAAAGCCTCCATTGTCTGGTAGTGGTGAGGTCTGAGGAACTCTCACACAACGAAAGTGTCACCTGCATGCAACCTGGGTGTCATTGGGAGCTAAGATTGTGTCTGCAGGCTGTAAATTAACTGTTGCAGCAGCCTGAATCACTTATTTAGTACTTCAGGAGCCATATGTCAATGTATATCAAAACAGCAATATATCAACAACTGTCTGAGGCGAAGGATGTGAGATAAAGAAGAAAATGGGATCATTTTCTAAAAAAAATAAGGATTGGATATATCAAGTTGTTGACGAGCAGCTTCACAAGCCATTGTTTGTAAGCCAACATTTGCTAGAATCAATTCTGGCCACCCTTTAGGCAAGGCCAGAAGGAGTGATGGGCCTGGGTGCAGCATGGAGACCCTTCAGCAACAGCAGCTTGAGCTGGCCCTTGGTGTGGCCTTGTGCTGTGTCATTGAGAGATAATGGTCAATTAAAACATGCTCATTTAACAAAATGTAGCATACACCTCATCAAAATGAGGGGAATTCACTTCAGCCTGTTTGTATTGAGGTTGACTCTAGCTGTAATGGGAGCTATATATTTATACCTGCCCCAAAAAACGTTTACTCTGTCATGTACTGCCTGATAAACAACAGAATGAGATTTTGATAACACATGAAATGAAGAAAAAGGGAAAAAAGATGAGGAATGTCACTTGATGGACACTGATAGGTATTTATTCACCATGACCTAATTCACTGCTCATTCCTAGAGCCCAGGGCAATGAATAACATATTAAGTGATATTAATGTGAAATATAGTTTCTGCTGCAACAGCAATCTTAGGAAATAAAACGCCATGATATGAAAAAAATATACACAACCCTTCCCTTTTTTCCAGAACTGTTTTCACTGTTGCAGACGGTTAGTTACATTAATTCTAGTATTATTACCAAATCCCAAATCACGGGACTTTTCTAGTTACCCTACCAAGCAACCCTGTTCCTCTAATTCAATTTCCTTCTGTTCCTGAGCACCTGTCAGCCCCATTTTAATGTACGAATGAAGTAGAAACGCAGTGCACATTTTTATGTGTATCAGCACTTTTAAAGATATTAACCAAAGCTGTTTATCCCCTCTCTCTGTAGCAAAGCAGAAGCTTGGAAACATCTCTAAATTTTTTAAAATCCAGGAAACGGGAGTGTGTGTTCACAGGCACATTTGGTGAAATATTTTATATCAACGTGCTCATTTCTTTCATCAGGAAAGCAGTAAGCAGATGAAACTGGGAAGCACTAGTAAGAAGTAGTGAAAAAATATGCATGAAATATGATACAAAATTGCAGTAATAGTATTTATGTTACTTTGCGTACATTCCCATAAAGTATAAATCAGGATAAGGCTGAGATTATACCCCCACTTCTCTTTAATGGAAGAAGAAATGCAAATATTCTATACAT
This sequence comes from Colius striatus, assembly GCF_028858725.1. NCBI lineage: Eukaryota > Metazoa > Chordata > Aves > Coliiformes > Coliidae > Colius > Colius striatus. Next base: position 176,601,458 of record NC_084759.1, on the reverse strand, counting down.
TAAAATTCATTTCTGGGCACTCTTGGAAACATATGCATCATACAGAGAATATTCTATTATTTGACTGACTTTTAGCTGAAAATGAAAACATCTGTACTAAAATAAAGGAAAATGTGTGCATTAACAGAGGAAAATCTCCTAGTCTGTACAAACAAACAAATACATCCTAACAGTTTAATGCATATTAAACTTAAAGGCAATCCTCACTGCAGTTTTTCTAAGCCTGAGATGTGTGCCTGAGGTGCCAAAAGGTTGTAAAATGTCAGCATTTAAAATAAAACGTCATTGTTTCTTCATGGCTTTCTAGTGGTTTTTTAAACAGGCTTTGTTAATTTGACAGGCTTAGTTAAATATTATTGTATTCTGTATCAGTCCCACTAAATGGTGGTGAACAGTACCCAGCTGGCTTCAGCTAAAGATTTTCTAACTTCACCTCATCTAACTGTAAGGTTTTAGGAGCCTGCTTACCCAGAGATCTCTGTATTCTCAGTGGAGAGAGATGAGCATGTCTCAAGGATAAATCAAGTCCCCTCCATAATCTTCACTGTTTGTGCTGGAATCCTGGTCTCTCATGGCACAACTGGGATAGATCTCCACAGCAGATGTGAAGAGACCTGAATGAATGAGTGTGGTCTCCCTGCAAGTCCTGGCTTTCTCTGATTTCATGGGAAGGAAGAGCGCTACACCACACTACCTCAGAGAGTTTGTGTGAATCGTGGGGTGCACTACATATCTCATCTGTATTGCCATGTAGATCCAAACTGAAGATGAGGTGATGAGATGCAGTTCCTTTACATCAGAGTAGGGGTACGTAAGACCTACTTTAGCTCCACATCCAGGGTGGCCAATCTACATGCCCATACCTGCCTCTCCATTTGCAAAGCGTGTCCCTACTCATTTCCAAGTCCTTGGGACATGGAACTAGGAGCACCTTGCTTTGATACCTGTGTAGGAGGTATCTGGTCACTGTTCAGGCAAAATGCAGTGGTAGTGGCATTTGTTCTTTGCCCATCAGCTTAGCAGAAAGACAAACTTGAACATCACCTTGGCTTAAAGGCACTGAATACAGCCATGATGATGTTCAAACGAAGGCTACAAAATCATGCTAAAAACTATGGGATATGGGGAAAAGTAACTGGATAAAAATAACCACATAAAAATGAGGAAACATGAAAATATATACAGGAACATATATATATATACAAATAAATTTTTTTAAAAATTATTTTTATATATATATAAAATATATATAGGAACAGTGAGAGAAACAACCATGCAGACTCCAAGGTCAGTGATGAAAGGGAGGAGGAGTTGTGCTGTAGCAGAGACTCCCCTGCATTCTATGGAGAGAGCTGGTGAAGCTGAGATTTATTTTCATTTCTTTAAAGACCCCGCATCAGCGGTACAGACTCATTTTGATAATGATCCTGTATCGGGGCAGAGACTCATGTTGCTAAAGCTGACCCCGGACCAGGGGGAGCGAGTCACTTCTTTAAAGGCCCCAAGCCAGGGACAGTGACTATGGCTGGAGGAGGCCGTGTCCCGTAGGAGGAACAGGGGCCTGTGATTTTTTTCTTTAAAACTACAGCCGGAAGAGGTTGTGTCCCAAAGGAGGGGCCCTTTATCACCATGGCCGGTAATGGCCGTGTCTTGAGGAAGGGACCCAATATCCACAGCTGTAACTATGGGAAGGAACCCACGACAAAGCAGCTCATTAAACTTATGCCCAGAAGACACCTTGTCCAGAAAGAGGGACCCTATAACTGCAGGAACTGCAACCGTGGCAAAGAATCCACGCCAGAGATATTCACCAAGGACTGCATTCCGTGTGAAGGACCCTGTATCGGCAGAAGCCGCAGCTGCTGGGAACAACCCACACCAGAGAAGTTCATTAAGGACTATGTCCCGGGGGAGATACCCCATGTTGGAGCAGGGGAAGAATGCCAGGAGTCATACTCATCTGAGAAGAGAGACTGACCACATCCCCCACTCCCTACCCTCCAGAGCCATTGCAGGGGGAGGAGGTAGAGATATCGGGAGCAGTGAGCTGGGCCCGGGAAGAAAGGAGGGATGGGGGAGGGAGATCTTAAAGTGCTGGCTGTAGTTTTCTCATCATCCTACTCCCTTTTTACTTTTATTCCGTTCTGTTTCTTGCAGAATAAACTTTCCTACTTTCCTCTCTAAGTTGAGTACTGGAGTCTGTTTTGCCCAGACCTGTAATTGGCAGCGAGCCCTCCCTGCCCTTGTCTTAATTCTTGTTTACCTTTTTACTCCTATTTCGCTGGGGCCTCTGCCATCCTAATGAGGGTGGGAGTGAATAGGGGCACTGAGCGAGAGATGGTCATGGTGCTGCTGTGCTAGCTGGGCCAAACCATGACAAAGACTATGTCTTGGATTTGTGCTGAGAACAGTGTTGATAACACAGGAATGTTCCAGTTATTGCTGAGCAGTGCTGGCACAGCATCAAGGCCTTTCCTACCTCTTACCTCAACCCACCAGTGAGTGGATTGGAGATGGGCAAGAAGTTAGGAGGGGACACAGCCGGGACAGCTGACCCCAACTGATCAAAGGGATATTCCAGATCATAGGGCATCATGTTGGTGGCCAATATTGAGACTGAACCTGGAAAGGTTCAATAAGAAGATTCCCTGCCCAGATAGAAGATTGAGGGTTTGAGTCCCTTTGTAGTCAATACATACTCAGCATATAAAGCTAGGAGAAGAAGAGGAAAGTGGGGGACAATTGGAGTGATGGTGTTTTGTCTTTCCAAGTAACCATTACCCATGATGGACTCCTGCTTTCCTGGAGATGGCTGAATACCTGCCTGCCTATGGGAAGTGGTGAATGCAGATGTCACAGAATCACAGAATCTCAAGGGTTGGTAGGGACTTTGAAAGATCATCTAGTCCAACCCCTTGCCAGAGCAGGGCCTCCTAGAGTAAGTCACATGGGAACTCATTCAGGTGGGTTTTGAAGGATCGAGAGAAGGAGACTTCACAACCCATCTGGGCAGATTGTTCCAGTGCTCTGTCACCCTCACAGTGAAGAAATGTTTCCTTATGTTTCTTTGGTACCTCTTATGTTTCAGCTTGTACCTGTTGCCCCTTTTCCTATCATTGGACATCACTGAGAACAGCCTGGCTTCATCCTACTGACATCCACTCTTTAGGTATTTTTAAACATTAATGAGATTACCCCTTAGTCTCCTCTTGTGCAACCTAAGTAGACCCAGTTCCCTCAGCTTTTCATTGTAAGAGAGATGCTCCACTCCATCATCTTTGTGGCCCTGCACTGGACTCTCTCCAGCAGCTCCTTGTCCTTCTGGAACTGAGGGGCCCAGAACTTGATGCAATATTCCAGATGCCATCTCCCTTGACTTCAGCAAGATTTTGACACTGTGTCCCATAACATCTTCATCAGAATGCTCAAGCAGTATGGCTTGGATGAGTGGACAGTGAGGTGGATCAAGAGCTGGCTGGATGACAGAGCCCAGAGGGTAGTGATCAATGGCACAGAATCAAGTTGGACACCTGTGGCCAGTGGAGTTCCAGAGGGGTCAGTTCTGAGGTCAGTCTTGTTCAACATCTTCATCAATGACCTGGATGAGGGGACAGAGTGTACCCTCAGCAAGTTCTCTGATGACACCAAACTGGGAGGGCTGGCTGATTCCCCAGAAGGCTGTGCTGCCATTCAGCGGGATCTCAACTGGCTTGAGAGCTGGGCAGAGAGGAACCTCATGAGGTTCAACAAGGGCAAGTGCAGAGTCCTGCATCTGGGAAGGAACAACCCCATGCACCAGTACAGGCTCGGGATTGACCTGCTGGAGAACAGCTCTGCAGAGAGAGACACCTGGGAGTCCTGATTGACAATAAACTAACCATGAGCCAACAATGTGCCCTTGTGGCCAGGAAGGCCAATGGAATCCTGGGATGCATCAAGAAGAGTGTGGCCAGCAGGTCAAGGGAGGCTCTTTTCCCCCTCTACTCTGCCCTGGTGAGGCCTCATCTGGAGTCCTGTGTCCAGTTCTGGGCTCCTCAGCCCAAGAGGGACAGAGAACTTCTGGAGAGAGTCCAGAGCAGGACCGCCAAGAAAATCAGGGGACTGGAGCATCTTTCTTATGAGGAAAGGCTGCGGGAACTGGGGCTGTTTAGTCTGGAGAAGAGGAGACAGAGGGGCGATATTATTAATATTTTCAAATATCTAAATAGTGGGTCTTAGGAGGTTGGGACATCACTTTTTTCAATGACATCTAGCAACAGGATAAGGAGTAATGGAATAAAGCTGGAACACAAAAAGTTCCACTTAAATATAAGAAAAAACTATTTCACTGTGAGAGTGAGGGAGCCCTGGCACAGGCTGCCCAGAGGGGTTGTGGAGTCTCCTTCCTTGGAGGTCTTCAGGATCAGCCTGGACATGTTCCTATGTGACCTGATCTAGGTGAACCTGCTTCTGCAGGGGAGTTGGACTAGATGATCTCTAAAGGTCCCTTCCAACTATACCATTCTGTGATTCTGTGTGAATTCCTTGTTTTGCTGTGCTTGATTGCACAGCTTTTGCTTTGTTTATTAAACTGCATTGATACCAACCTACGAGTTTCTTCACTTTTCAGATTTTGTCCCCAATTCCATCATGGGTAGAGTGCAAGAGCAGCTATGTGGGTCTTAGTTGCCAGCTAGCGTTAAACCATGACACAGAGACAGAAAATGCAAATGATCTTTGCAAATAATTAAATTTTGTAATTCTAGATTATCTTTACTTAATATAGAGAAAGGTTAGGCACCTCCAGAGCTTTAGAAGACTGTTCTTTCATTATGTCACAATTGATCAGAATTTAATTGCTTCACTTTAGGATTATTTGCCTCTTGTCCACATGATTATATAATTTTGTCTCACAAATTAGTAGTGGTTACCAGCAAAACTTGCCAATTCCTTTTAAAAAGATACCTTTCTTTTTGAGTTCTGGCACTGAGACACTGGTCTTGATTAGCTTTCTTCTACAGTTTATAGAAGATGTCTGGTTTAAGTCTCAAATTTACCCAATTTATTTATTACTTCCCACAGGCTTAGGGTTTAATCCATTTCAGAGGCACACGATAACCTCTTAAATTTAAAAATTAAAATTCCCTTCCTTTCTCAGGAAGGGTAACTTAGTTCTAAAAATACACAAGGGTCTGCTTAGCTAAAAACTAAAAGTTGGAAGTGAGATAGCATTCCCTAGATAGCTCTAAAAATCTGGATGCTCAGATTTGGAATCAGCTGCAATCCACATGCTATCATAACCTCAAGCACAGGCATTCATCATCCTTATTCTGGTAGCCACAAAGGGAGTAGGACATCAGCTTTATTGACTCCTGACCAAAATTCTCCTGACAAGCATTATGAATTTTTTGGGGTGCTTGTGTTGGAAAGGATAATTGCACAATAAAGTGATAGTAAAGTACAAAGTAGGTAGAAGTAAGCAAAAGGTAGTAAAACCAGCAAAGTATAGTGATGTGGAGTGATACAGTAAAAGTGAATACTGGGAAATAGCTTTAATTTGTTGTATCTACCTAGTATAGCATATTCTTCTAACAATACATTTTCTACTTTTTTACAACAACTTAATATGCCTCATCTGGCAATAGGAGTGCATGAGCTGATTGGAATTACTAGATTTGTTTTAGTTCGTGTGTGATTCAGAAGCCCTCACAATAATGAAAGTCAATCTTCCCTCCAAAAGCTGCAGAAGAACTAGTGGGCTTGCCACCTTGTGCCAAGTGCAGTAGAAGTTACTGTCCTACTACAGTTATACTTAATAGCCTAAAAATCATTTTACCAGCCAATTGATTTTACATTTGATATGTGATATCATGGACTGACCCTACTTGCACTCTGAATTGCTCAGATTTCTAGCCCAGGTTTGGAAGTGGTTTATACAGGTGAGCATAGGACTGTGTTTGAAATAGCAAATCTCGGAGTGGAGATAGTCTTAGGTATGCAATTGTTTTCATCTAGCCATACAGCAGTATCCATGCAAAATATGTGTTCAGTCTTGCAGAAAATTTGAGCTAAAAAAAAGACTATTGAAGCTTCGCAAAGATAGTGAGATGTCTGGCTCATAAATCAATGGAAGATAGCTTTGAAAATAACTTCCAAATGCTAATGCAGCAAAGAGTGTAACTTCAACACGTAGCTTTTCTCAGTCAGGATTCCAAAGCACTAAATATCAATAGATTTTCCTTCATTTTGGTGTTTTAGCTAAAAGTCTGTGTGTATAAGTGTATACATGTAGCATGTACACTATATTTTTATTTATATTGTCTTTAAAGTCACAATCATTACATGACAGATTTCAATTGCAAATAGAAGACACATAATCACACAGAGAGCAACCACCTATAGGTTTGCTTGAGAGCAAGGTTACCTTTGTTGTCATGCTCTTCATTTTCCCCCATCGCTATTGTGCATTTTAACATAATACAATCCTAAAAAAGCTTCTGTGCTTGCCAACTGGTGGGCAGCCATAAGAGTTGATTTCAGCAGTTAGCAAAATCCCCCATCTGGTGTCTGAACTTCCAATGTATGTCCTGCACATTAGCACAGCTGAGACTCCAGCTGAGACCCTCATGGCTTTTCCACCAGGTAAGCCAAAATATTAAGCCAGGAAGAGCTTTACTAAACTTGTCTCAGCTGGATGCTGGTTTCTGCAATATTTTTCAGTGTTATTAAATTAGTTCATTTCATTCATAGATTCAGCTCCTATTTTAGAACAGTTTTACTCTTTTCCCCAGGCAACTTGTTTTCTATTATGAGCTATTTTTATATTAATCTTGTTCTGCAGCTTCCTTGGAAGAATTAAAAATGGTCTCTGAGTTTAAGGGGTGCTCAGTGCCATTCGCTGATTTATCAAGTTCAGCATAACACTTTTTTTCTTAAGCTCAAATCTCATGTTCCTCCCTGAAAGCTTTGTTAAAGCTTTATGTCGAGGATCATAGCACCTGTTCTTTTGGGATTTTTCCAGGGTTATTTTCTCGGGGGAGGGGGAGGTGTCAGGTTTTTTGGTTTGTTTTTTTTTTTCCCAGAAATTGTCCTATTATTGAGTCTCAGGTATTTTCCCTGGCTGAAGAGAGGTGGTGATAATATATATTATGAACATTTCAAATGTCTATTTGAGTCACCAGACCATCTCTTTATTCTTAATGCAGCCTATAGCCAAATGCTTATGTTACTTGTAGGCCTAATTCCTCTGACTTGGTTTTGGAAAGCTAGAAGTAGCTTCAGAATCTAAATTGAAAGCATTGTCAATGGTAAAGGACAAACATTCTCATTTAAGTTTGGGCTTTCTTTGTTATCTACTGGTTTTTGAACCCACTGCCAGTTTAGAGCCAAGTCAAGGGAAGATTATGTGCCAGAGAGATCTGAATTGATGACTATGTAGAAGAAAAGACCTTATTAAGCCAGCCACCAGGGGAAGACAGAGAGTGTTCAGGCTCTGATGGTTATATTTGGTGTGCCTAGCAGCTAAAAGGCTGCCAGCTGTCTGTCCACATGGCCAGTCATACTCTGGACAGGAGCCAACTGTGCTCCAGCCTTTGCCTGGCCAGCAAGCAAACCACATTTGGCAGAAAACGTGCAAGATATCAACCTTTGTGTGTAGGTGCAAGGCGTGTAAATTTGAGGTTAAGGGTGCTCTGAGCAGGTGACTGCAGTATGGCTCAGATCTATAAACACTGTGGGACATACTGGAGTCACAGGACAAAGCTAGGTAGTGTATGGTTAATTCCACTTAAAAACAGGAATAAACTTTTTTACCATGTGAGTGGTCAAACACTGACACAGGTTGCCCAAAGTGGCCATGGAGTCTCCATCCCTGAAGGTATTCAAAATCGAACTGGACATGGCCCTCAGTAACTTCTTGTCTCTGCTTAGGCAAGGGGACTGGACTGGAAATGTTGAGAGGTCCTTTCAGTCTCTGTGTTTTCTGTGACTCTGTGAAACATAGGGCACGTAGAGGTGAACCAAAATTATTCAAGTGGGGGTGCCAGGAACATGGGACATGCTGGAGTTTGTCACTGAAGGATGTAAGGGACATAGACTGTAGCTGGGGAAATGTGGGAGTTGTTAGGGTATTCTGGGATCGTAAGTGATTTAGGACAATAAGAGTACCTTGGGGGTTGCAGTGCGGATGGGACTTGAAATACTGCAACCAATGTTGATGGTGGGATTCAGGTGGATTTATAACTGGAGAAGATAGGGAATATATAGGATTCCTAGGAAATGTTGATTCCTAGGAAAGCTTGATTAGTTCCACAGCTCCTTGATTACCTTGCTGTGCTTCATCATATCTTCAGTTCCTCAAATAATTTCAGCTCTTTTGTGCAGAGTCTTGGCTGCCAGTTTGGTGTTCTTTTTGTTGGTTTTTTTTCCTCCTTGATTTTTTCTTTAATGTCATACATCTCAGTGAGACATTTTTCACTTTCTTGAGCTAATTGTAGGCAAGAGGTGGAACCTGCATACTATGTGTTACTTTATTATGTATTCTTTCTTTCTGCATGCTACTCTTTGATACAAATTACTTTTTTGAGCTCTTTTATTGTGGTTACAGGGTGCTAATGTACTTCTAGCATGCCATAGGAGTCATTCATATCTGAAGAGTTTAGCTTTGATCATGTATTTTCTGTTATCTTTGTTGATTACCACTATTTGCATATTACTTGATTCTCCAGGTTTGTGATGTGTTGTTTGGTCTGGTTCCATCCTCATGTCTCTCCAGGTTCCTTGTTTGCTTTGCTTTCCTGCTTTGCTCTGCTTTGGTGTAAGAGATGTTTTGAAACTAGGTAATTTCAAAGGCAAAGGTTTGTTTTACACATTTGGAGTTTTAACTTTTGGCAGTTTAAACTTCATTCTTTACAAATGAGACTGATATTCACTGGAGATCGTATGGTGAATTGTTTACCATTGAATGACTGGTTGAAATAAGAATATCATAAAATGCCAGTGCTTCAGTGAATCAGTCCTGAGAAAATCAGGAAAACAGTTACTTTAGCATCAAGGTTTGGACAGGGACAAATGTGCTCCCACATGCATTTTCTGGACAAATGTCATACTTCTGTCTGAGTCAAAGTCTGCAGTTTCTACACACATACAGTGAGAATGGCCTCATTTTTATGCTGTTTGGGACAGTGAAGGTTGTTTCAACTATCTGCCTGTATCTCCGCTTAAAGACATACATTCACTACCATGTTTTGTAATTTCCCTGAAGTTCCTCAGTTTTTTAACTGCCTATGAACCTTCACACTGTGTAAATGACTTATTGGTGCATGGGAAGTAAAGACGTGTCCAAATATGAATAAATAACAGTGCAAGTTGGTTGTCTGCAGTTGCCATCTTCCTCTAGTCTACTCCATACTGCTGAGTGGATTCATCCATTTGGCTGTATTAGCAATTCTCAAATTTACTTCTCACTCTGCTGCATCTGCATGCTCTCAGGCTCATGTCTCCTTCTCGTTGATGTTTCACCTTAGATTGGCTGCCATCATAACCCACATGTCAAACTCACTATCTCCAGAATAGAATTTTCAAGGCTGCCCCTGAAGCCCGATCTGCTCCCCTCCTCTCCAGCACTGCTAGTAACAAGACTTTTCTCTTTCCTCTCTGGGAAATGACTAATTAGATTCTCTGATACCCATTCTTCTAGATTAGCCAAAAAGTCACTGTCACAACTTCCTATTACCTCACCTCTGAGTCAATTCTGTGGGTACAAAGAGTATATAAAATTCAAAATCCTTGTTTTTATGCACCTATATAAAGTTTCCACTTTTGTAGTTCCACTTTTTATTATTCCTTTCCTCCTTTCAGTAACATTTCTCAAAGTGATAATTCATTTATAGCTGAATCTGTTTAGTGGCAACAGATAGATCTGGTTTTCTAGAATTTATTTGCTCTCCTTACATTCACCTATGGCCAAGGCTATTCAGTGAGATGAAGAGTGAGGTAGGCATAAGCACAGCACCAGTCATGACATGCACCCTTTGTCTTTACCTTATGAAATAGTATTTCAGCTGCTGCTCCAACTCAAAGCATCCACAATGTGATTGGGATGAGTTAGTCAGACAGATCCAGCCTGATCGAGAAGTCCACAGGTCCTCAGGCTCTGCCCTTCCAGAAAGTCATAGGCTGGGAGCGGTATGTCTCATTGTAGATCTGTATACAATCTATGCTGGTGCTGAGCAACAGAGGGTCACAACACAACTCCTTCTCCTTGTTTTCCTCCACAATTTCTTTTTAATGATTTTTACAAAACTGATTTCTGAGTCCTACACTTTCATCCTACTCAGATTGCTATTAAAAGTTTTCATCCAGAGCGGGAAATACTGAAAGTATGGATTCTGTGTTAACCCAAGGACATTTAAAGTTTCGTATTGCCAATCAGCCTAAACTAAGCCAATCCATAATGTGGGCTGTTCCTCTCCTTTCCTGGGCATCCTCCCGTGTCTTATGAGTCCTGTACAAACACAGGATCCTCCCAACTGTGAACATGGTGGTGCCTATCATTTCTCTATCTGACTGATGAAGACATTTTACATGATGGCCTTATTAAGTATCTTGAATCAGCCTTTACCAGTGCCAGACAAATCCTACTGCCCTCTCTATATCATTGATGGAGATAATGAGGACACTGAAATGGTTTTAATTTTAAAAACATCCTTTGCACATGCATGCACTCTCCCTCTTTTTGTCACCACCTCAGGAATCACTATTTCAAGTACGACGTTGTACATGACAGCTGGATGTGAGTGTAGCTTTCTAGGTCCTTATGGCTGAATAAGAAAAAAAGAGAATAATCAAGACATTCCACAAAACTAGGGGTGGGAAGAACTTAAATAGCTATGAATTTATATACACATGCATATAGCATACTTGTGTACTGTGTATATATTGTATATATATATAACATACATATTTATATATGTGTACATACACAGACACACACACAAACACACAGGGCAAGAACATATGCAGGAATCTTTAAATAATCCTATATTGTGCGTGCAAAGTGACACTCTGAGGCACAAGATGCTGGTTGACTTGTTTATACTTATAAAGTACTCACATGAAGTAAAACATAGAGACATAAATTCTATTATCAGACAATTTCACTCTGCTTCTGTTATTTCTGTAATTTTTGAGGCTTTCTCCTGAGCCAGCAGGATACCATTTCTTAATGATACAATAATATCTCTCCTCAAGCATGATGTACCCTGTGTGTTCATTTTTGCAGAAGTATTTCTGCTGGAATCAGGTAGAATAAGGAACCTGGTGCCTTTCTCTTTAGAAAATGCTCACAGAGCACATATCGAGGCTTAGCAATGAGAGATCTTTCAAGTAATCTGTGTAGGCATTATCTTTCCTGATGTGTCAGTTTAATATTTCTGTGAGAAACAAAGATAGCCTTTTTCTGGAGCCAGAGACTAGGCCTGAGATTGTAATGTCAGTACCAAACTGAGCTGAACAAGTGATTAACACCTTTACACTCACTTATGTTACTAACACCGAAATAAAACATGCTTAATTCTTTCTAAAAGGAAAAGGTTGCCTGCAAATTTTTCACAATTTGAATGACTCCTACATATCATCAAACAGTTGGAAAAAAAAATCAAAATAGGATTCTTTAAATATGCTAAAGTGTTTATACAGGTATTTATTTATTAAAATTGAGATGTGGTCAGAAAACAGAAACAAAATTATCAAAATAACTTGCTAATTTGATAGAAATATCTGCTAGTGATATGAGAGGAGAATTTTCCATGCACGATGAATATAATTGCTTTTCAGGGCAGTTTTATGATATAAAGTTTGAGGTTACAAGTATCAAAAGTGATAACATTCGCCACATCTCTTCAATGAGAATCAAATGTATTGACTTCTTTAGGTAGCTAGAGTCCAAATCTCCTCTTTTGGAGGACAGAATTTTAACAAGTATGTCCCTGAGACCAAGGAAAAATTTTGGAGGAATTATGAGAAAATGGGGAAAATGGTAAATAAAGAAAGAAAAGGAAAATTATGTCAGATATGGAGCAGATTAAGAGAGTGTATTTTTAGGAACTTCAATTGTCAATTCAAAGTCTATATTTCCAGAGAAAACTTATTAAGCTTCTCACTCTATTGCAAGTGACTGAAAAATTTTGTTTTCTGGTCCTGAGTGTTTCACATCATGTGCTATTGTGCAACTGAAACTGCCACCTTCTTCATGCTTATCATGCCAGGATTTTTTTGTGAAAGCAGCAGCATCAGCACTTTGCAAGATTGGGTCATGAGATGTGAAAATTGTTGCTTCATTTCAACAATTTTACTACTTTTTAATATAGCCTAATAGTGTATTACAGCCATAGCATTCCCTGTTGAGTAAGCATAAAAGTTTCCATTTGCCTACTTTCTGTATTTTTTGTACCTGGCAAGCAAGCAAATTCCATGAATTTTACTAGTTCTTAATAAATACTCAGCAGTGATATGAAGCAGCAGGGGACAGGCAAAAGGAATAATAATTCTCCTAAATGAAAAAGTAGGATTAAGCCAGTTATGTTCAGGATGGAGAAGGAATATGCTTACACATGACAAAAATAAACTGAAGAAATTTCTTATATTTATAGAACATTTCTCCAAAAGTCATTTTGATGTGAAAAATGAATTGCCTTTAATCTTCCCATCCAAGACAGTCTTACCTTCAATTCTGCACTCCCACCCCACTTCTTTTGTGATTGTAGGACTTTGTCCCAGTGTCTGCAGGGGAGTGAAGGCAAGGAATTAGGGACTCTCCCATTCTTATGTCTGGAAAGGCATCAATACAAATGACTTATTCCCCTGTCCAGCTCATTGTGGTCCTGGAGCTATGATAGGGAAGCATTTCTTGTAAAAATCCTGCTTTAATGGAGAGCTACATGCTGCTCACATGACCCTGAACACGGCCCAAACAGCAAACATGGTTCTCAGGAGATTGCTGACCTGAGGAGCACTGCACAGCTGTACCTGGAAACCACTAGACACAGTGAAAAGATTGACATTTCATCTGCAGTTTAACAATAAATAATATCCCACTCCCTGCCAAGAGGAACCAATCAGCAGTTGAATAATACCTAACCCTCTCTGTAGCCAGCAGAGAATTTTGTCATTTTGCACTAAATTTTCCTCCAAATTGTTAATCTACTGTTCCACTTATCAATCTACAGTTGTTATTTCAATAGGAAAAGGGCTACCTATAGGTATTTGCCCACATTTCAGCTCCAGTTTTGTCATTTGGTTTTAGCTAAGAAGCATTCCAGTGCTGACTGGAAGGAAAACGCTCAGGAGGATCAGGTGCTTTCTGCCCTGGCACCAGCTGGCCTGGCCATATAGCTCCTCTATTAACACCTTTCATTGTGTTTGCATGTTGGATGGTTGATATCACCAAGAAGGCCATACGCATGAAGCAATTGTCTTCATCCCAAGTCCCCAGCTAAGCCCAGAGACTGTTAATCTGATGATCAGAGCTATGATTTCTTCACTAATGCACAAGTGAACATGGTATGGGTTTCATTCAATTTATGAGAGTTGGGAGCCTGTAGGGTGTCACAGTCACTCCTCCCATTGAGCAGCACATATCTGGATGGTGATAGAGCATCTCTGCTCTCGGGTAAACCAGATCCATGGAGTTACAAGTAGGTCACCTTCCAGCCTCCACCTTTGAGAAACTTCAGTGGCAGAAAAGAAAGCTAGACAATGTTTTGCAGGATTGTGTCATTTTAATAGCTTTACCCTCTGTCATCACTTGCTTATGGCTCATCATTTGAACATTTCCATGCTGCATTCCCCCATTCTACAACCAGCTGGTAAAATGGAGAAGTATGGATCCTGCTGGGCTCTTCCAACATTGACATCTGAAGTTGTTGGGGCTGAGCTGCTGGGAAGCTGTGCAACTACCTGCCTCCTCTGCCTTCAAGTGAACAGAAGTTACATCAGACAGGCAGGAGGTCCCCCTGGACTGTGCTTGCCAGATGTCCAAAACTCCTCCAATTGGGCTGTGTTAACCAACAGCACTGAACAAGGTGTGGGAGTAGATGGGGGTGACCTATGGCAAGGGCAATTCACTCTTTTGTTCAGAGATAGGGAAGATAAAACACAGAACACAGCGTTGCTACATATATACATGCCTAGAATACATAATTTGTCAAAATCATGTTCTTTTTAATACTTGATTAGGCTTCCTTGCCAGTCTGAGGCCCTCGTAGTTCTTATGGTTAATAGAGACCCCTGGTGCCAGGGTATCTTCTCCTGTCCAGCAGCTCCACCATCACAATTAAATGAGTAGTGGGAAAAGCAGCCTGCTGTTGTCAGGTATTTTCACAGAATATGCCTGCTACCTTCTGGAAGAAAAGTGTTAAATATTGAGTGTGTTGTACCATGATTTTGCTAGGCTTAGGCTGAAACTGGGGCACTTCTCTGACTTCTGCTTCTCTAAATGGGCCGTGGGGCTTTTCCCTGCCAGTCCTCCCTGCTTGAACTGCCGCGCAAACTGCCACGCCACTCCTGGGTGCCGGGGTATGGACCATCTTTCATGGAAAAGGAAAGGCTGCAGGAACTGGGGCTGTTTAGTCTGGAGAAGATTGAGGGGTGATCTTATTAACATTTATAAATATCTAAAGAGTGGGTGCCAGGAGGTTGGGACATCCCTTTTTTCTACAGTAGATAGTAACAGGACAAGGGGTAATGGGATGAAGCTGGAACACAAGAAGTTCCACTTAAATATAAGAAAAAACTATTTCACTGTGAGGGTGATGGAGCAGTGGCACAGGCTGCCCAGAGGGGTTGTGGAGTCTCCTTCCTTGGAGGTCTTTGAGACCCGCCTGGACACGTTCCTATGTGACCTGATCTAGGTGACCCTGCTTCTGTAGGGGGGTTGGACCAGATGATCTCTAAAGGTCTCTCCCAACCCCTACCATTCTATGATTCTATGATTCTATGATTCTATTATTTAAGAGATTATTTAAACATCCTATGGAGATGTTTACAGAAAAATATTTATCAATAACTAAGTGAACAATGTATAGGGAGAAGGTATTAATTTGGGCTGGAGTGAGAAGAAAGAAGAGTTGGAAAAGGGTAAAGTGATGCAAAACCACTCTGCAGTCAAACAAATGCACGAATTTTAGATCCATATTCGGTAATTTAAATCTGCTGACCTTTAATTCTTACTTTGAATCTATAAAGCTATGTGAAATCCATATTTCAGGTAAATATGTGACCTTGTGCCAAAGTCAACTTGGTAAGCTAGCAACCAAGAGGATGTGGCAAGGGATAGTCTGTTAAACAAAGCTATGATCTGAAGGATATTACCTTTAATACAACTATTTCACCTCTTGATATTTACTGTACAGGTTGTGGCCGTGAAATTCTTCCCTTTGTGCATGGACTTTTTTTTGCTGTTCACAGTTTCATTTTTCTGTGTGCTGTTATTAAAATTCACATCACATCACAGTTTGGTTCTATTAAAAAGAAAAAAAAAATCCCATGATGTTCTTTATCTGATACATTCCCATGCACAGTTTTGGTAGTGCTTATCTCACCTCCACTGATATTGTTAAAGTTACATACCAAGCCTTCACACTGTTCTGCTTTTGTGTAATCTTTATAGTAATGGGGCTAATTCAATAATATTCACACTGCCAAGTGAAGAAGCCCATAATGTAAAACTCAATTACCTTTTCTATTCCTTTTCTCAGTTGCTCTTCTACTGTGCTTAGTCTTTTATCTTTTTTACTGTAAACAGGTAGCTTATTTAAATTTAATAGACACTACTGCCTTTTTTTCCCTTGAACCTTCTAGACACTCTCATGAGATGTTCATTCACCTTTGTGTAATACCATAGTAATAGTAATACAGGAAAAAATGTAATGATTGCATGAAAGCTACAGTAAAGGACTAATGAACACTGTTTATGAAGAATGTCTCTTGGATTCCTAACTGCACTTCAGTAAATTATACAAATTAAATATTCATTACTTTGTACTTCATTAGTTCACATTTGGAACACTTTTTCTTCATTATAATAGCCTGCGGTAAAGGGTGTTTTTAATAAGGTTTATTCTGTTATTTTTCAGAAATTCTTCAGTTACAATGTTAGAGGAAAGTTGTATTTATTCCACAACAGCCCAGAACATCCATATATTCTGGAGAACAAGTATTTTCTCCCACGAGAATATTATGTAGGTTCACTAATTGTTCAGAGTTCTTATTTCAATAACCAAACTAACTAAATATTTAAACTTATTTCTGCGGTAAATTTGCTTACTGATCATATCCCAACTCAGAAGGAATTGCAATTACATTAGCACAAGCAATACCTGAGGAATGGTAAAGCAAAAACCACATGTTTTGCACTGTTGCCTTGCATTGCTAGCTGTTGGTGCTGGTTGCAATACCTTTGAGCAGGTTTATTTGGTACAGGAGGCAGATGCTACTTGACAACCTTCAGAAAGTGGAAGAAGTTACAAAGGTAGTGGTGGCTAGGGGTCCAGTGAAAGAAGGTGGCCATGGGATTACGTCTGCCCCACAAGACATTGGCCAGCACACAGAAGTTCTTAAGGCTATTTGAAGGATGTTAACTGAATGAAATCACTTAAAAGGTTTAGTGCCTCTGGTTTGCTTTCCTCATGTGTTCCTTCATCCTCAGACATAGAATCTGGGGATGCAATCCATCTCCAGATAGACAAGGAAAGTCTCCTCACAAGCTGTGCAACACTTGAAAGCAGAAAAGTGATTTTTTGATTGTGTATGGGCAATAAGCCATGTCAAACCTTTTTATTCTGTCTTGAACTAGGAAAGCTGGCAATTTCAGCTGAATTTCAGTCACACTGCAGGGAGGAGATTCATTAAAATGTAATCTCAAAAGAATTTGGTTTTAGCTTGTTTGTTTCCAGAGCTCACACAGTGGATAGATAGAAAGTAGAGATCCCTGATCTGGTGATTAGGAGCTATACAAAGAGAAATAATTTGATCTATAGATTAGCTATTGCTTCTGGCTAGATGAAATAGTCTTTTATTTCTCTTTCCAAGAGGCCTCAGCAGTAAGTCCTGTTTGTATTGGTGATGGGATTGTACTGGAGTGTATATACTCAGTCCAGGCTGGAGCTGCACATGTTGGATGCTTAAAACCCAATGCAGTTTCAAGTAGACGTAAAGCAAAGTTGGTGGTGGTTTGGGGAGATCTTCATTAATCCAGAGTTGAAAAACATTGTCCATGTTACTTTGCTGAGGTTACACAGGAAATCCATGACAGAACTGTCAAGAATCAGTGGCTTATGATCTTTTGTCCTGTCTATCAATAACACAACTTTTTTATCCATTCTTCTGCCAAAACACTAAGTTGAAGTAAAGTGCAATGTTTTTAGTTGCTGCTCTAGGATATAGTCATATACCTGTGTTTAAATGAGGTTGTGACTTATTTAGGTTCTCATCCTTCCCACCTGGTGGGTACTGTATACAATTTGGCAAGCCAGCTATTTCTATTATGCCTCTGGCAGTGCAAGTGGAAAACTGGGGAGAGAATAGGATTTTGCTGAAAAGAAACAGGTGCATCTGTACTGGGTTAATAAATCAGAAACAGAGAAACGTTAAATCTGAACAGTGTCCAGCTCTCTGTGTGCCTGCCTTTTGCTGCATACTAATTCTCTCTTTTGTGAGAACCACATCAAACACAGATCAAGTTCTACCTCAGAGACTGCATGAAAATCAAATCATGTTTGGATGCTATTTTATTTACTGAGAGCAGACACCTCCAGACCATGTTTAGAGCTTCAAGGGGATGTCATAGAAGTACAAATCAAGGTAAGAAACTTCATTGCCAGTCACTGTTTCTTATACAGGTAGTTGTATTCAAAGCAATAAATAAGCACCACTTGAAAAGTTTAGGGCAATAGCCAAAAATTGATTGGAAGAACTGCATGCTTGGCTCTTGCATATTTTATTGAACAGCTAAGTGGGCCACGAGATAGTTATTTCCAGTTTAGCTGATTGATTCGTTAAGATCCACTAGATCAATATAGTCCAAAGCTTATTTAGCTTCTTGCAAAAGATTCCTTCTAGAAGACATCTTACCACATTGTTGCCATCCTTTCACACTGAATGCACACATGCAGACCTGCAGCTTAGGCAGAGCTTCCTCAGTAGTCAGAAAATTCAAGTCTTCATCCCCTATATCCTGTACCTTAAAGGACTGTAGCACTATTTAGTTCCTGGTTACCTCTTCCTAGTCCTCTCACACTCAGGACCAATGTTTATTGTCTCTTTCTCTGAGTAACTTGAGCACAGCTCTCTTCAAAATATTAGTCTCATTAAGTGCTGTGCATTGGTTTGCATTTGAATAGATCTGTGTGTGCCTACTAGAGGAAGGACTCTGGCCTACATTCTCCTCTGATCTGTGTCTAAGTTTGTCTCCCAACAGATCTACAAGGTTTGCTCTGATTCAGAGGCTGCAGATTTATTTCCAGGCATGCAGTGCAGTAACTAAGGGATTCTGATTCTGCTACTGGAGTCAAGGTAGTTGACCATATAGACATACTCTACATTGACAGTTCTTCAGGAAGATATGACAAAAATCAATATGGGCACAGATGCACATCTACACACAGAATTTGCCCAGGCTTCCAAGACACGCTCTTCTCAGCTGAGCTCTTCTCACAGTGACTGGAGGGTGCTGCTTCTCCCTTGCTTCAGCCACCCATTTCACCCAAGGTATCTCAATAGATGATGGGATACAGAGTCCTGGATATGTTCCACTGAGGCTCTTTAGGGAGGACATTTGCTAGAAGAGAACAGATGGCTCACCTTGCTTCCACTGGTGCCACAGAAGTCATTAACATGATGGTATGTGGAAGACAGACATTTCCCCAACAAAGCAGTGGTTAGTCCTGAACTTTATCTAGATAAATGTGGTCAAATAAGACTTATGAAGACAATTTCACTACTGGAAGAGGATTGTATGTCTAGTGCAAGAAACACATAGAAACTATGCTTCTAAGTATAGCATGAAAATTAGCAGGGTCCCAAGGTGTAAGTAAGAACATCTGATGACACAAACATTAACATATGAAATTAATATCTTCTGCAAGGCACTTACACAGCTTGAGACAAAACTCAGGATGGTTAACGAACCCCCTTGTGTGTATTATCCAACAGGAAGACCTGTGTCATCAAATATTTTTATTATCAGCTGAGATTGCCTACACTCTAGAATGCAGCTATAATTGAGAACTCCAGTTATGATTCCTATTGCAAGCTCTCCAAATAAAACAAAAAGCCTAAAACAAAACAACATTTTTGACAGAGTAAATCATACATCTGACAGTTCTAATCCTTCAGTTATAGCTCATCCCAGACATGAACAACAATATGCATTCTGTGCCTACTTCACTGTGCTTTTAACATTTTAAATTGATGTGGCCTTGAATAGATCTCATACTTCATCATGAGCATTCAGGGGAGATAGCAATAATTTGTAAGTAGCAAGCACAATGTTAATAAAAAAATTACATGGCATCATGAGCTGGAAGGATTTCACTGTATTTGTTATTAAATGTCCTTGCATTGATAATACTAAATAAACAAATAAATATAATCAATAGTCCTGAGCCATTTCAGGATGCAACAGCATAAAAAAAAATACTGCTACATTTTACAGCCATCTCATTGGTGACAGCACATTTTACAAAAACAGAGCAGAATATCCTGGCTTCCTGCACATAACTTGTCCTTGGAGGATATTAACAGTTTCTTGTTCAACTTGAGGTAGTTTTGAGACCCCAGGAACAGTTAGTTCTGTCAGTCTGTGTGGTAAATGGGATGGACATAGGAAAGAAGAAATTTACTCAGCCAAACACCCAGATTACTCAGGAGAGGCACAAAACTAGGGGATGATTAAATAGTTAAAAATGAACTGTGGTGTTTGGTGTTGAGTGGAACAGGAAGACTGAAAAACGGAGAGAGAAGGATAAAGCCCCAAAAGGACTTCGGAAGGGCAGCATTCTGAGTGCCAACCTGCAGAGTACCCTCCCACAGGCTGCTGTCAGGTCTCACCTCCCCACAGGCAACCCACAATGTGCGTCTGCATCCCACTGGCATTGATAAAATCTAAAACACTGCATGGGGACTTGCCTAACAGGTGCACAAAAGGCAGGGTGCATTTAACCCTGACCTTCCCTGAGCTGCAAGTGCTTTGGAGCGGACATCAAGGAAATGCCTCTGGGCTCTGCTGAGCCTTTTCCTTGAACATGAACCTGTGCCAGCCTTGTTCTACAAAACCCAGGCAAAAGAAATGGTCACCTTTCCTTATGCAATGGCTCGGTTCTTGGACCTATCTAGAGAAAAAGTGTGAGGTCAGATTGCAGTTTCACTGCTGCCCAAATTTTCTCAAGCCATATGCTAATAACTTGCAGTGGGATATGTGTCCAGGGTACTCTATCTCAGGGAGAAGGACACCTGAGCTCCAGGCCAATGCTTGCAAAACTTTGTGTCTGCTGGCTAAGGAACAGCCAAGAGGAGGCAGATGATTTGGCTGCCCTTCTGCTTCTGCCACCAGTGCACACCTAAGCATGCCACGCTGAAAGAACAGCCCTGAAACCAACAAGACCAAGAAAAACGACATTGATAACAAAGGTATGAGAGCTTCTTCACATACAAATAGAATGAATAATTTATGAATAGAAAGTTTAACAGAAAGCTGAATACAGAGGTACTGCTGTTTCGCTCTATTATATTGCTCTCGAACAAACGCAAAACGGAAATGCAGATACAAGTCGACAAAGTTGTAAATACTGTATTGCAGTTCCTATGTCTTTGTGCACTCACAGATCTCATGAAAAACCTCAGTGCTTGTAGGTTGGATTTTCTTTTGTTTCCTGTGCCTATGACAACTGCTTATAACACCAAGTAAAATAACATTTCAGTTATAGTATTTCAGACACAGAACAGATGACGCATAGTGCTTACTCGTTTGGTTTTGCAAGCCCTTCGCATGGATCTCCCCATTTTTTTAAAATTTCTCTTCACTCCTGAAAAAAGAAAAAAAAAACCAAAACGTGTTCAAAGGCATAAATTAGATGAGGCCAGGGATAAGTCCCTGTAATATCTCATCTCTTTCCTGGAAACAATAAGAAATCAGATAAGTCCCTCAAGCAGAGTGCATTAAACGTGACAGAACAGAGATCTTGCAGAGACCTCATCAAACAGACAATATTCAGCATTAATTCAGTGTCCATTTTGATTCGTTGCAGTCGGATGGGAAATGAGGCTTGAGTGACAACTTTATTTAGTAAGTCATAGGCTGCTGAAAATTTTATGAAATGATGCAACATACATGCAAAACAGTGGGGCTTTTTATTAGCAGTGCTCGATAAGATACCGTGAAAATGTGAGTAATTTTCATTAGCTATTTGTCAATAAAAGGCATGGAAAATAAATTAGATTAAAACCCTGCTCTGCATAATTCTGCCTTTGTGTTTGCAGAAGAAACCTTATCACAATGCCTTTTAATAATACGGAGCATCTATTGCAGCGTTTGTTGTTTTACCCCATTATGCCAGGAATACTAATTTTTCACTTCATTTTGTCTCCAGCCAAAGCTTCCATTTGTGATTTGGAGCATTACCCTTTCCAATATTCTTACATCAGTGGTGCTTATGAAACATCTGGCAGTTTCATTTCTGTAGACACTATCTTAACCAGAGGTTTTCAGATGCAGACTACTTTTCTTTCAGAAAAGCCAGTATGTGTGCAATGGCTTGTGTCCTGTGGAAGGACAATCATATTGTACCTAACACTGAATTAAAACCAGCAGAGAGAGTCAGAGATAAAAAAGGTGAGCAGAGTTCACAGCCCCAGGGCATTATAATGAATATCATTCTGATGGAAGGTGTCATTACTGCTGGCATTTGAGATTGAAAATAGGAAAAGTTATATTAGACCTCTCTCATAATAATAGCAATAACAATTCTTTAGAATAATTTTTAAATTAACCTTATTAGTAAACTCATCTAGGTTTAGCTCTTTCCCTGATTCCCAGCAGAGGAATTCTTTAGAGGGCTAATGCCAGCTCTGTGTTTCCTCCTCTTCTGATGGCTTTCCTTGAACTCTACATGGAAATCAATTTACCTCCTCATTCTTCACACAGGCAGCAGCTTCTACATAGAAATAATCTTTTAAACAGAAGCCAATTAAAGGGCTGGCAAACCATTTTCAGAAATGAAAGCTACCTGTTCCAAAGCACTGAACACCAGAGCCAACTGCAGAGAAAAAAAATACCTATTTTATTTTACCAATTTAAAAGCAAACCTATCCTGATGCAAGATACTTCTAAGTGACATAGGGTAAAAGGAAGACACCATAGTTAAATAGAGAAGAATAATAATTTTCCTTGGCTTTCTGTAATAGGACACAAATACCTGTGAGTAATGCCCCAATGCTAGCAGTGAACAGGGCACTTAATAAAACCCAAACAACTGTCACACATAGGTTATAAGGTCATTTCTCACACATAAGATAAACTGGAAATCCATCCAAAGGATGCAATCTGAGAAACTGTTATGAAGTTTACAGGAAAAATAAAAAATGAGTTTCACATGTTATTTTATTTCTCAAGGGCATTTTGATAAACATATGCATACTCTGTCAACGCACAGCTTACCCACAAAAAAGGCAAGAAATCAGTATCATAGGGAATTAAAACAGCAAGTGTCCTTTAACTGCATATTATTGTTGACCTAGAAACACAATAAAAATGTACAATTATGCAATGATGCAGCTTCCGTTGCATTTTAGAGCTGTTTCCTGATTATATTTGAAATACTGTAGTTGAGTTTTATTACCACCTCATTGGAGATGAAACAGAAACACAGAGTGCAAGGTCAAAAGCCATATAGATTCAACTCTGGTTCCCTGAATGTAGCATTAAAATACAAGCCGAGTGCAGTAAGTAGGTAGCTGTGTTTCAAGGATAATGTTCTGCATCTCCACATGTGGCTGCAGCCCCTTGAGAGTCAGCAGAGGCCGCAACTGTTTGGCATCTCTGGAAATCACAGTTTCCTAATTCACCCTTTAGGTGATCAAATTCAAGCCTTTTGTTTCAAATTAGGCTCTTAAAATGTGCTGGAGTGGGGGAGTGCCTGAGCAAATCAGGAGCAGCAAGCCTGCTGCTTTAACTGTCAATGGGAGGCCAGGCAGACCAGCCTCTGTGCCAAGGGTCCCGTGCTGTGAATTTTCCCAGGAGCTGCCTTTGACTTCCACTGACCTAGATATTAATGGCATTGCTCTGCTGGTAGCTGCTACCATCCAGCTGAACCTATGAAGTGAATTTTTCACCAGACACTTTGGCTTCCTGTTTATTCTTGGCTGCCATGGGAAGTGTGGCCCCTACTCATGATAAAGGCAAATACAGCTTGAGGCCTGGCTGTCTGGGATTCCACCTTCCACCTCATGATCTTCCATGGCAACTGGGGTCATGTGGAGTGCTGGCGGTAGCAACCCTCATATTTCAGTGGTTCTTCTGCAGCAAAGAGTTCTCCTTGCATTTGGAGATAACCTGAATTCAGGCGCCTTTCCAGCGGGTGGGATGTGGTGTGCTTCCTTTCCCTGAGATGGGGAGGGGGAGTTAGTGGAGGTCTCCATTCCAATCATCTTTCCATCTTTTACCTTTGAAAAGAGGCAGATCTGTGTGCATTTTATTAAATTGCACTGAGATAAGTCAATAGGGCACCTTTGGTGAATCTAAAAATAAACAAAATAAAAATTGCTTTTGAGAAGGCTATTAGAACTCCAGCTGTTCATAGATCCATTCTTAAATAATATTTGGCATGAAGCTATGCAGCACTGATTTGAATCCTCTCAGAGGTGAGAGAGGAAGATCATCTTAACACATCAGACTCATTCTGCAGCCTGATGTAACTGGGCTGCCTCTATTAAAAGTCTGCTGGACTCTCCTCCCCATGCTTGTCACTGAGGTTCACTGTAAACCCTGCTGCTCTATCTAGCTTCACTGTAACATATAGTCCTGACTACACAGTGCAGAATTTAATACAGCAAAAGGTTCTGTAGGAGAAAGAGTGATTGGCCCACCAGACACCCCAAAAAGTGGGAAACGTTGTAGGAGAGAGAAGAGCCCTCACTGCACTGTGCTCGAGATCCTCTTTATCCAGCTGCAAATGGAAGACAGATGTCCACAGGAAAGCCAATTTCCTTATAGGATGATAAAGTACAACGTGACAAAACTTGCCAAGCGTTATTTCAGTACATAATGTATGTCTTCAGGAGTACAAGCAACAGAAAGAGAGAGAGAGGAAAAAAAATCAGGATACAAACATGAAGGAACAGAGCCCCATCTCTGCAATGCTTTTGGCCCCATACCTTGCCACAGCTGCTCTGTGCCCTACTCCATTGGTATCTGTAAAAACCTGGAGTGTAAACAAAAGAATGTGTAACTGAGACGTTTTCATCATTTTACCATTTCACCTATATAAAATGCACATTGTGAATTATTGCCAGCATCAGTGAAGAGATCTCACTGTGGTCTGTATGACCAACAAGGCAGAATGAAAACTTCCTGCGCCCTTGGGAGCTCCCATTTTGATTAAACATCTGAGAAATTTCCCAAAAGACTATTACGCTCAATCAATATGACATTGCTTCAGCTAACAAAATTCTTTTAACATCCAACATCCTTTGAATCGTGGATTAGAGAGGGCAGGTTAGTTCAGATTCTGAACTACATTTTAAATTACATAATTATCTAGTAACATCACTGTATATATTGGAATATCTATTTTCAATCGAAAATCCCAGAGTTCTTCACATTCTATTTTTTAAACTGTAAGAAATGAGTATTTTAATATTTTGAAATATTTTGAAAGCTTGAACAAGTTTTCAGGCTTGCTAACGTTATTCAAAGTCAACTGCATATTCTTTAACACAGGAAAATAAAGGAATGTACCATGTAATTATTGCTGACATCTGAAAATCTTGAAGTTAAGACAGATAAAAATGTAACTACTTACATGACTGTATTTATTAATGGATTGTGAGTATTTCATTGTTGGTAAAATATTTTTCCATCATACAAAACAAGTATTTTTCATTGTATAAAACACATTTGTGAAGGAAATTAAGGAAATTAGAGGAAGGCAAATTAACTAATGAATTTTCCAGTTTTGATTTCTGTTGTTTATGGTACAAAAAAGTTCTCCTAGGGTTTTGTTGCTGAACTAACTGTTCACATGTTTACTATTTTTATTCCTTGTGTGACAATGAAAATGTTGTGCCTTCCAAAATTTTCAACAAACCTCTCATTCAAAACCCCAATATGTGAACTATTTTTTATATTGTAGCCTACTATAGTTATCTTTGCAAATGCATTTCCATCTATATCCCCCATGACTACTCTGTATCTTTGAAACTTGTAGATTATGTCTTCAGCGGAGGTATAATTTTTCTACCAAACAGAAATATTTGACACTAGCTTTTTCAGAGTAAAGCTTTAAACAATCTCATGGGACTGGACTGCTTCTGGGTTTTTTTTTTTTTCTGGGGAAAGAAACGTAGTGGAAAAGTGTCTTTAAAAAGGAAAACAAACAGAGAACCCAATGAAGCTGAGCACAGTTTTGCAGGCGCCATGGGCATGGGCATAAGGAAACCATTTCCCATCCCAGTGTTTGTATTTTGTCATTGTTTCCTCATGTTCTCTTTTCTATCATAGCCTCCTATCTCATGTTTACTAACACCTCTTAACTGTTCACTACTTCTTACAAGCATGCATTATAATACTTATTTCTTATAAAAACACTTCCACTGAGCTCCCATGAGTACAACCAGTATTCTTACACTGTTAGATGAAAAATACAATGGTGTTACTATTTTGAAGTGTCTAACCCTTCTTGTTGCAGATTCATATCACAAATGTGGCTGTCTATGGTATGCATAAGGCTGATGGCTAAAAAAAATAAAAAGACAATATTTTCTACATCTATATTACATGGTGGTACTCATGGGCTCCCAGCATTTTGTGTTACAACTTGAGCCTCTAAACATGTTCTGAGATGAGATGGAGGACATAAATCAGATTGGGATCCAAGTCTACTTTACATATTTGGAAGAACTGTAGAGAAAATGCTAGGAATTGAAGGGTTGATCTGACAACTCTTTTGCAAAAGCTCCCTGAAGAGATAGAGGAAAAGTCTTAGATGTCTAAATCAAAGAGACTTTGCTGCCTGAAAAAAAGGTAAATGTAAGCATATAGATTATTTTCATGAATTAAAATTATTAGAATATCCAATGCAAGTGGACTTGACTTGATCATGAAATCGTTGAATTCAAGCTTCTTGGCCCTTACATCAAATGAACCACAAAGAAGCAGCTAATGGTGTAACTAATTATAGTTACACTGTGTCTTAATCACAGTTTTTCAGGACAGTTTCAGTTACAACTTACCATTAAAAAATAATAAAAAGGTGTTCTCTAAAAAAAATAAGGTGAGTCTGTATCAAGGAATTGTATGGATCACAACTTGGCTGTCAGTCTAGACAGAATCTACAGATATATCCAAGGTTTCTCATGAGAAAGTGTTTTACATCATGTCAAATATTGGCTGGCCTCCTACAGAAATGGAAGTACAATGCAGGAAGCACTGTACTTCAAATCTCATTTCTTTCACTGAGCTAGGGTAAAAAACAGTTCCTCAATAAACTGCACTTCCCAGCTGGCTTGGACCATATAATGACTATTGTTAGTCTAACAACCCTGGGTTTGTTTTCACAGAATCACAGAGTGGTAGGGTTTGGAAGGGACTCCACAGCTTCCCTGGGCAGCCTGTGCCAGGGCTCCCTCACCCTTACAGTAAAATAGTTTTTGCTTATGTTTAAGTGGAACCTTTTGTGTTCCAGCTTTTGGCCATTACACCACATTCTTGCTGGACTTTCAATCACACCTGTATCTTTCCAAGTCCTTAAAAACTGCAGTAAACACAAATAATGAATGTTTAACATGACAAAAAAATTACTTGTTCCATTTCTCTGTTTTTACATACTGTAAAAATCTGGGGCATGGGAGATAGAGAAAAAACAGGAAGAATAGAAAAATTACCAGAACAATAAGGTGATGAAGACAGGATAATATAGATACAAATATGAGATTAGGAAATACATAAAAGCATGTAAATAGATTTTCATCTGAAATTTTTTCAGCAAAATTAGTGGCAGGATGATGTACTCATCACACGAACACAGTTATAAAGCCTTCATAGGACACCCACTCTGCTGAAATTCAAGGAACATCTCATCATTGGTTCAGCTCCACAACATGGATTTTGTTTGCACTGTGAAAGGCACTTGCAAGATGGACATTGTACAGACACATTCACGCATGTGCACACAAACACATCCCCTCCTTTCCTCCACCCAAATCACCAGTGTCCAAGACCAAAGTCACTTCTCTGTAGACCATGACTGAGGGATATGTGAGAAATGTCTTATGCAAGGTACAGTTAACACAGCAGAAACAGAAAGTCTCACAAGCCTCAGAGCTTCTGCAGCTCTTTTTTTTAAAAAAACTATATCACCTTAATTCTGATAATTTCCCTTTCTTACATATGTTCCACTTCAATGCCTTTCTTCCAACAGTAGAAGCAGACATTGTGAAGACTAGGGAAAACACTGGTGTAGTAAGAATACAATCATAGAATCATAGAATGTTAGAGGTTGGAAGGGACCTTTAGAGATCATCTAGTCCAACTCCAACCAAGGACATCTCTTTCTCACTGTTTACCAATGCTGGGGGATTGTAGGCATGCACCTGAAGTATGCTTTAGTGCAGGTGGTATGAAGGAAATCATGCAAGAATATAAAAGTAACCTTTACTACATAACTGAATAAACAGTCTCCTGATATAAAGTAAATTTTTCCTTATACCACTACAATTTTCCTTTATAAATGAATTCCTTTGCGACTTGGTTTCCTCAGATGTCATATCAAGACTTTCAGTTTGTGTGTGAAATATGGCTAGTTCTAGGCATCCCTGGTACACTATATAGGCTTTGAGGTCATCACTATGCTTCATTCTCACTTGCTCTTTCTACTTTTAAAAATTTCACTTTAAAAGTTTTTATCAGCTGGCCAGATTATTTTTTTTTTCAATAAAATCACTTAATTCATTTAATGCCCATAGTCATTAAGGCTTTTAGTGGAATCATTTTAAAATATGCATTTGAGGTCACTTTGGCTCTATTAAGCTTTTTAAATAAATTAAATCCAGGGTCTCTGCTTTGTGAATACAAAAGCACATCTTGCCTGTGAAGCCAAAAACAATTTAAAACATATGAAATGCAATAGAATTAATCTGTCCAAAACCAAAAGGAAGACAGTATTTATAGCAGCTGATTTATTTGTTTGATATACAGTATGTGCTCCGGTTTATAATTTTTAAGGTGTGTGAAAAGGGTCACATTATATATTACAAAAATAGCAAGGCAATGATTTACAAGACTTCACTTTGCACCTATTGACCTTCTCAATAAGAAAGGTTGGTGATTGTAACAGCATTGAAAAATTAAACCCATGGGAGTCAATTTAATGTAGTATAAACTCTTTAACAACCGGTAAAATAGCTATATCTGCTGTCCCATCTGCAGAATATGTTTCAGTTGTAAAATGCAATTTTTACTAAAAAGTGCACAAGTTTTCTTTATTCTACAAAGCATGTGTTTCCTCCTCTGTGGAAGCAGCTGCTCCCTACCTTTCATGTGGCAAAAATGGAAGTATTGTGTTATAACTAGTCCTCTCAGTGGGAGAAGAAAAAAGAGGAAGAAAGAAACTGCTTAACAGAGGTACAAGCCATTTTGTCTAGTTTCTTTCTGAAAATTAATCTCTGAGCTCTGAAGGAAATATGTACATCTGTTTGTCTTTTGTTGTGGACAAATGCATTAGTCTGTCCACAAGGAAAACAATATTAGCCCATGTACAGCATGAAATAATCAATATCTAGACTTAACAATTGGATAATGCTTCATGTTAACACATTCACTGTGAAAATGAGAGATTAAGGGCAAGATATCTCTTTTAATTATCAGAGCCAGGTGTCACAGACATTCCAGAAATAATGATATCTGAAAACATCTAACGCATTGCCAGGTAAATGAAAGACAAAAAACGTTCAAACTGTGATCTTCCTTATGATTTACCTCATTTTTTTTTTTTTTGCAGGATTATCTGTCTACCTCAGTAACTTACACAGGTGGAAGCTGGCAAGCTAGATAGAATCTTCTCGTATCTCTGGTTTATCATCCCTAGGACACCTACCTCATACAATTTTTGCAAGGAATCAGACAAAAAGCAGACTAGAGGTACATAGAGACTGATAAAGCTGTGTATAAATAACCACCATTCTCTAAAACAAAACAAAACCTAACAACAAAACAGTGCAAGTAACACATCAGGTATTCTGGTTTTGGCTTATACCCTGGGGAGGGGAGAGAGGAGGGGGTTTGCTTCCAGAGACAAAGTTAATGGCAGATACACAGAACTGGAGACATAACTACCACCTTTTGGCTGTTGGAAGAGTGCTGTGGTGCATTTTGGGTTTTTTTGACAGAAGAGATTTTTTTTAATAGCTGCTACTGTAATGATCCAGTGAAATGTGGAAACTCACTGGAGGTTCGTACTCCGCACTAGAATTTATTTCCCTGACTAAGGAGGCAAATGGTGAGACAGTTGAGGGCAAGAAGATTAGTGTTTGTGCAAAAGCATGCAAGAGATGTGAATAAGGAGATTTGCATAATGCACACTAGTGGGAGTTCTTTTCCAATTTAGCTCATATAGGTGGGAAGTTCATTATGGTATTTCCTTTATAATTAATTCTTCTTCCAGGACAGCAGAATAAAACAACTGATGGTTCAGCAGTAGATATCTTTTTTACATCTTACTGTGAAAGACCAGTGAACACACTGTCTCTAAGTCTCATTCTAGTTACATATTATATATGAAAAGAAGAGATCTCTTCTGAGTCTGTTTTAAGTTATAGTCTGGTGTGCTATGTACTGTAACAATCTCCACACATTCATTTTAAGTCCTATTCGATTTGTTCATTATAATTCCCTGGAGAGATAAAATGGGTTAATATTTCAGCACTGTGCTTATTAATGGTTAACAGTTTCATCAGAACATGATATTCCCATACTGATAGTAGATGAGGTGAAGGAATGGGGTTGATCATGTTAGCTTGTCAAAAAAAAGGTATAGACACAGTTACTGAAGCTTCGATGATGATTAGAATTAAGGAAGTACCATAAAATAACAGATAGCTCTTGTATTTTTCCTGATTCTAAGATATTTGTTGGATCTGAGAAGACTCCATAGAAGACAGGTGAAACCATCTGTTATAGCCAGTCAGTTTTAACAGCAGGAGAACAGGCTGTCTTGTTGCTGTAACATGAGCAAAGCAAATGTACATGAAAAAAAATTTCTAGTTACAAAGACTAGTTTGCAAAAACACACATGTACTTGTCCTCCAAGGCTTCTGCTTTGCTTTGTTATGGAAGCCCAAGCCAGGCAAAATAAGTTAAAAAGCTACCAAGGGGGACAGTGAGTTCAGCACCATATTTGCAAAGATGTACATGACCATCTGGGACTAAAGCTGAGAGGGAGAAGATTCTCAAGTTCTTCACCACACTGTTAAATAGTGGGTTTTTGAGGCACAGTATCAAAGTGTTTTCTTTCTTCCTTCCCTGTTGTTTGCTCAGAATTTTCAATGAAGTGTTCAAGTGGTATCTGAATCTTCGCAAGGCAGAATCAACCAGTAAATCAGAAATATTGTCTGTAGTCAAGTGAGCAATCAAAGAAATCCCATTTATCATTTGATTTGAAACAAGTGTCTGAATGTGTCCAATATCTCCAGAGGTAGGTTTATAACTTTTGTGTATGAATTCCCCCGGTTGCAAGCACTCAGTTATAACTCCCAAAAGCCTATCAGAAAGGCATCCCAGGCATACAGTCTGAGCTGCTTAGGTCAAAGATTAAAGAGAAAAAACAGGGCAAAAGGAACTCCAGAAAAGTGTCATATTAAGAATCCTTATACTACCTACCATATGGCTGATGGAGATAGAGGATTTCTAATCTCTTACTGTCCTGTCACCACAGGAAGCTCAGGCTGGACCTTCTGAAGCATCACAAACCACTCCAGACTAATAATCTTGTGGAAGGTCATGTAAAAAAAGTTCAATAATAAAGCAATTGGGACAGTACCTTGACATTTGGGATAATAAATATTATCAACATCAGCTAGAGTTCAGAGAAACAGTTGAACTTCACACGTCAAAATTGCTAGTGAGAAGTATCAGAAAACCTTTTAGACTGATATTTTCCTGGGAGAGGTGACCAGCTCCAGGAATCCTTGTGCCTCAAGCATGATTCAGTATCTTCTATATATTTTGTCTCCTTGATCATAGAAATTAGAGCTGGAGAAGACTCCCAGGTCACCAGACTGCTGTACATTTTCAAGCCTTTCCCAGTGCTCATTTAATGAGAGAAAGTCCACGTAATGACACTTGTACCATTTCTTTCAGGAGATCATTCCTCAATTTTAAGGGGAAAAAAGCCCCTTCTTCCATGATTCTTCAATAACCCCTAACAGCACTGCCTGGTAATGTCAAGTGCTGCTGCACTGAGAGCAGAAAGAAAATTACATCTGATTTAGAATTTCTAGTAATGTAACTTAAACACACACAATGCAGAGAGATATAGAATCTAGACCCTAGGATTTCACTTAAGAAAAACATCTTTTTTTTTTACTTTCTTTTTTTATTTCTGTTATAGATCCTGGGCATTTGTAAAGTCCAAAGTCCTTACAGGAGCTGTAGGAGCTTCACAATGGCTGTTATGCAAAGAGGAATGGATTTGAGCCTGACTAGACTAAGATATTTCCAAGACCACAGCACTGGTTTTTTAAAGGACTTTGCAAACCAATAAATAAAAGCTATAAACAAAAAAATCAAATAGAAAAACCACTTTAGATCTACTAATAGTCATCTCCTAACCTCTAGTAACAAATCTCCTACTACAGCCAAGATAAAGAACTGAACAAAAGAAGGTGCAGGAGAAAGCTGGTGCTTGATATCCCATACACTGAGTGGGCTGAGCTCTATAAATTATATGTTTATATTGTTCGGCCTCTGCTATATTTCCCGTGTCACTGAATCCATACACGATGCAGATCATAGTCATGGAAATCTTATTTAAACATACCAAAGGCTTCAATTCTCCTAATTTCTCGCCCTTTCTTATGTTTTTTGACACAAGCTTAACCAAATACCAGATATGGGCAGACAATAAAAAGCAACTGAGTTTCCATAGCTAGGTTCCATAGGAAGCCATTTGTCATTGAGCTGCGGTGGCTGACTGTATGTGTGTATGTCAACTAACACATAGGTGGAACAAAACAGCATTAGCTTAAATCATTGCAAAGGTCACATTTGCCATTTTGCTCAAGCAGCATTGAGATGAGTCTCAGTAAAATAAAATATTTATTTCTAATACAAACTGCCTTCATCATTTCAACTGACATATTTTACTTCTCACTTGTAACAGACAAGGAGCATTCATGCAATTAGGTAGCATAGCTTATCTGCCAGTTGGGAACTCCTTACACATTTGATTGCTAGCAATTGTCCTCTTATATCCATAATTTGGAAGGAGCAGGAGGCAGGCTTCCCATAGACAGAATACTACAAAACCTTCCCAAAAAGAAAACATGCAGTATTTCTTACTCCTCTGTATTCTGACACATCTTCCCAGCACAGTGCTCTCACATAAAAGCCTGAATCATAAACCAAGCAGGAGGGGTCAGATAACACCTACACAGCTTGCTCTCAGGTAGCTTTATACACTTAGGCATGTCTGGTTTGTTTATTTATACATCAGTGAAGGTATGCTAGGTAAGTAATTGCAGCCAAATAAAACCTGCTGGTTGTACAAATTGAGATTACTAGCTGAAACTTTCTCATGTCACCTCTAAACACTGAGGCAGGTCCCAGGATAGTTGTAGTGATGACTACCAAGCCATAATACAAGCTGTCAAATCTGCTATAATCAGGGGTTAAAATAATACACACTCGGTATTGAATAATTGCTATAAATGTCCTGAGGAGTAAAAATATTGTTTGAGATGTTGTAAATAATGAGTCTGGATTTAACTGCAATTTGATATGTCTGTTCTGGTTTTTTCCATGTAATCTGGCCCCAAGTGTCTTTTCAGGTCTGCTCTTCAGTCGATGTTAGCCACAAAAGTAACAGTACCTCTGTGTACAGTATACTAACATCTGGGTCAATCTGAGGTCAAAGCTCAACTAAGGGAGGCAGCATGTAATAAATATAAATGAAGTATATTACTATGATAAATATAAGTGGTCTATATTAATGTGAACAAGCTTGACTGATAGTAAGTGTATTTCCAAGGCACAGGGTCAAGCTTGGTGCATCGGTAACGCTGAAGGGCTGAATGAGATGCATTGCTGCAAGCAACTCTGAGACAAAAAAATCCCCAAATAGGCTATGATCTCATGTAGTAGATTTTTCAATTATGATAATAAAGACAGTAGCCCTTCTCTTACCATTTTCAAATCTTTTCTGTCACTGTCGAAGGAAGTGTTGTTCCTTTCCTGTTGGAACTTTTTCCCACAACACTCTGGAATTGCTAATACTTGTTTGGTTTCATCACTGAAGTTTTCTCTCCCATTTTATTCTTTCCTCTCTGCAATTCGAACTGCCATGTAAATATTCTTAAAAAAAAAAAAAAAAAGGAAAAGGTCAGCTTCTTTATCCATAGCATATCAATATTTGAAGTTTGTATTTAGAGTCCTCTGAAAAAAGTTCCACAGGAGAGCATTCCTGATGAGAACTTGACTTTTTTTTAAGCTTTGCATGGAGTTTGTATGCAGTAGTGCACTGAGCTCTCACAAGGACTAAGTCCACATGGTAACTCTATGGAAAAAAGGATCAGTTCATCCATGAGCTTGTCTGCTAGGTAGGTTTTCAGTGAGGCTTCCTGGAGTGCTGCAAAAACAGAGCCACTGCGAGGACATAGTTTGAGCTCAAGTACTCAGGATATTGTTGCAGGATTTGGCACTAAGCTGGGTAACCTGACTTGTTATCTTTGGGATAATGGTGCAGTAAAGCACAGTGGGGAAAATCTCTTCATTCAACAGAGACTAGAAAATGTAAACAACAACAACAAAAAAACCCCATGCAACAGGAGTAGTCAAAAGATTCTGGATAATGTGCTACAGAAAGGACTGAGAGGTATAACTTGTACCATATCTGATTTCCTTTCCTCTCATTTAATAGACATCTGGAGAATGAGGAAAGTGTGATGAAACAGTAAACAGCAACACACAAGTCTTCTGTTTTTGGAGTGTAAATGACTAGTGACATAGGATGTTCCATTAAATGATGTCCATGAAAAGCAAGCACATAGTGAATCATCCATCCACACAGGCTTGCAATAAGAATGTTGCAGAACTCATCTCTAGGCTGATATTGCTGCTATTTAATGTAGTTTCTAGCAAGCCATTTATCATATTTATGGCTACACCTAACCCTTTTTACTATGTTCTTTTTTCACAAGTTCTCCTAGAGAAAGGCTATTCCACAGCTTTATGAAGCTATGAGCTGGAGAATAATGCATGACCTAAGGCAAATGGAGGTGAATGATGCCCACATTATTCTGGTTGTCCAGACCTGTCACAGAACTGCCAGTACATCAAGCACTGTTGACCAACTTTGCCATATCTTTAGTTTACGTAATAGGCAACAGAATGGAATCAAAGGTGTGCTTCAAAGGCTCCTATTATGTTTTCCTGCATCAAGATTTGAAGGAAATCTGAATGCATCACTTTCTGAAAACAGAGGTCTTATCTGTGCAATACGAATTTCTGTCTTTCCAGCAACAGAATAGGAGCACTGCCTAACCCTCCTCAATAACCATTTCCTCTGGGACTGCACTTTAAGATAAATACGTAAAGCTTATTAAAAATATAGCTGTTTTTCAGACTCCTTAGTCTCTTCCAATTATTTGGACTGTTGAAAAAATACAAACACTAAGTAGCAGCTGCTGGACCACACACCGTGTGAAAGAAAGGAAGCTGTATTTCTGTTGAGAGGCTTCTCAGGAGCTTCAAACCATGCAAATCCTTGTGCTTCAGCTAAATCCCTGGAGTATGTAATCCTGATATAGTTAGACTGTTCTTGGATCATTTACTTCCCAAGAAGCTTACTTTGCTGCATGCTTGGTATGCAATTATTTATAGAGAAAGCCCTGTCCCTTTGTGAAGCAGAAAACAGCTCATGGTACCTGAGTTGCCACTTGATATGCATGTTTTCAGTTTTTCTTTTTTTTTTTTCTCAGAAGTAAAATTCATTGGACTATCACAAAGATTCTTTAAGGCTCTACAGAGCATAAGAATGTTGATATTTGGTCAGACCAAGTGTTCATATCCCTCAATATTCTGGCTAATCAGGGAAATAAAAGAGCAGGGAAAGTGATGCTTCCTCATGTTCATAAATTTCCTAAGCCTGAACCACATCTCTGTGGTTAATTAATAGTCTTTCTTTCATTAATGTTTTCAATTGCTTTTAGAAACCATTGGTATTTTGGCATCTGCTACATTTTGTGATAACTAATTTTAATAAAGAAATGAGCATCTCTGTTTTCCTTTAATGACTGTAAGCTTAGAGAAAAATTGAACTTTTCTGGGTTTAATCCTTAGGCTTCATGTGATTTCCTCATCTTCAAAATTTTGATATCATACTCATCTGTCTCACCGGCATGAGTCATTCTACCAGTTATTTCACTAACATTTGTTAGTGAGTCAATAATACATGTTAATCTGTACTAAAAACATTTAGGCAAGGTAATAACTGATTTCTTGAGTTTCTTTTTAATTAAAGTTTGTTCATGACAGATAAAGTTGTGCAAACTTCTAGCAAATGTAACTGCATGTAAAACATTTGCTCATGCTGGCCAGTTTCCAAACTAATTCAATTGCTGAGTCCTATGTATTAGTGAATAGAGAGTTAGCAGAAGATGATTTAAGTTATTATATGAAGTATATATTCTTAGTAGATGTTAAGCTTGTTGGATCACTATTCTACCACCTATACTTTCCTGAGTTGCTGATATCTTTGTTCAACATACTTTTAATATTAGAGACGTATAAGAATGTTGTATTCATTATAACTCTCATCTAAATTTTATAGATGTTTCATACAGCTTAGTCAAAGATCCCACTGGAGTCAAAATCACAATCATGAAAAATGTTCAGAATGATGGACTGACAAATAATGAAAGGAAATAAGGGGATTACATGAGCACACTGAGAAAGAAAAAAAATATAGTTCATTTCTCTTCAAGTAACTGCTGATAACAGAACTAAAATGGGAAGGTTACTTCCTACTTCTTCATCTCTCCCCTTGAGTATGTACCATCTGAAGATTAGATTAGATCGTGCTAATTGGAGAACTGCTTCTTTGAGTTTAGTAGAAGATCCAAAGAATAGATTTTCTTCATACAGACCCATAGCAACATCGTGTAATTTGGGCCACAAGATGATGGACTGGAGTTAGGGTTAAGTCCTGAGAAGAGTTAGTTTTGTCCACAGAACTGCCTAGAGCCACCCAGTAGGAAAATGAATGCAAGGTAGAATTGTACTTGTACTAGGTGGTGTTGTAGGAAAAATTAAATAGCTTAAATGGTGAATGTGGTCACATGCATATATGTGTGAGCGAATACCCACAACTGAACTTCTGAACTCTAAAAGCAGAACCCTGCTACATGCTGCAGCTAGTAAAGGCTAGTCATATGTTTTAACGACATTTGAACTAAAAAGACAAGGCTTGTTTTGAACATCACTTTTCATGAAGACACACAAGACAACACATTGTGCTTCTGCACACAGACTGCCTTGGCTCTGGAAAAGAAGCAGAGACCCTTGAATAGAGATGAAGACTTTGACTGGAGGTCAGAACCTGAAAATGGGTAAAGATCCTAAAATCAAGGAGAAGGATGCAGATGAATGCCAGGGGCATCGAGAGACCTTGATTATGCCTATAAGCAGTGGTGCAACACAAACTGACCTGACCAACCCTCCTGGGCCAACAGTGATTGTAATGCTGTGGGAGCCAGTGAGGGTGAGACAGTCAGAGAGGGCAAAAGCTTGAATTTTACTGATTCTTAAGTAGGCCCCACTATTCAGAACAATCATTGGTTGCTGTTACTGTTTTGGCTGTGACAGGTCAGCAAAGCACGCACAGGTAAACGGGGAGCCTATGCACAGTCAAGTCAGCTCATAATTACTGGGCAGTTTGGTAGAGCAGCACCCTTTCAAATTATTTCATGGTGGAAAGGCTGTGTCTTATATTTTGTCTCCAAATACAGATGCACATGTGGATGAAGAGGACCACATTTCATTATGCTGCTCAGCATAGTCTTCTGCTGATGAGTGTCATGAACAGGAGTCTGGTCTTTCTCTTCCAGCACAGCTAGAAACACAACTCAAGGGCTGATTGCATCTTCCCTTTCCCATGGGGATCTGCTGCTCAGCACAACACAGGCTGTGGGAGACAGGATTAAATTCCTTCTTACTGCATCTGATTTGGACCTATATTTCCCGACTCCTGTGTACCTACAGATATCCCCTGCCTGTAGGGAACTGCCCTGCAGTCCTTATGAAAAAAATTTGAAAAAAAATTTTTCTGCCTCCATTTGAAAAAAAAAACCACAAAACCAAAATACTTCAAAATGTGAAAACAAGGGAGACAGAAAAAAAAACAAGATGCCTCAAGACACATCACATGCCAGTCAGTCCTGCAATCTAGTCCTCACTCTCTTCCGCCCGTCCATTTTTTCTAATGGCTGGAGCAAGGTCATAGCTTGCACTTCCCAACCACTCAAGTAAGTGAAGGTCCTCCCCACGATGCAGCTATGTTGACTTTCTGACCCAGGGATTTTTGCACTCTTCGCTGGATGATGGGACAGTTTCATCAACATACCTCACATTAGTTTGCTGGTAAGTGGTAACGCCTCAGAAACTGAAGGAGAAATGGTGGCAGCAAGTGGCTAGATGGAATACGACACACCTGAATTTGTCATCTCCACTGCCAAGATTAATCCTGGTCATAGTCCGAAGAGCAGCACTGCACCCTCCAATGTCAGAGGTTGCACACAGTAAACATTTTACAATTTTTCTGTTCTATGCTTTCAGGAGATAGGACTAAGAATGCCATATTCTTAGTGTTCTGACCTGCACCTGTCCCAGGACATCTTAGATGATGTGACTTTCTGATAGGCATATGAGAAAATCAAGGAGAAATTAAATTCCAAAATTAAGTCACAGTTATTGAGGTACCTCTAACTGTCTTTAAATATGCCTTGAATTTGTTGTATTACACCTCAGTTTGGCTTTGAGGCTCAACCAAATATTTTTGTTAGTCAACATTTTACCAGTTGTGGTATTTTTGTTTATTTCTATGCCATTGAATACCACAAAATTCTGTAAAACTCTTCAGGAAGCACATTTGCAGATAATTATTGGTGCTAAGTTTCACAGATCTCTCTGTTGGCCTGACCATAATTCATTTAATTCATACTCCACTGATGCTGTGTGATGGCATTAATCGTGTCTGGCAGTAGGAAAGAAAGTGCCTCACAAAATCCTTTTATATCAGAAAATATGTATCAACCAAGCTGAGAATTCCCACACATGTAACTAAGATTATTCCAGAATCATATTTGTTTTCAGAACTAACTGAACCCCATCTTTGTTTAGAACTATTTTGTCTGGGACTGACTGACTAGAGACCGTTTATGCTAGACCCACCTGGACAACCTCACAACTCTTTTAAGATATGCTTGCTTTCAGCCTCTTGGGATTTTGCTGGTGCCCTGGGTAGAAATCTCTTCAGGTAATTCTTTGTAATTTTGAGGTGTAAGTTATCCAGGCCTGCTGATTTGAAACAATTTATCCCACATACAAGGATTGTGTTTTTTAATATCTTTCTCATCTCTTAACAGAGTACTTCATCATCTTCACATGAAAGAATCACTTCCTCTAGTTTCATTTTGAAAACAGAACAGGGATTATTTATCGTACGCTCCTGCATTTCCTGTCTCATTATTAATGGCATTATCATCTCCTGTAATGGGCTTGTATTATTGCTGGGATTTCATTTGTGCCTAATATACTTTTTTAAAAGCTCCTTATTTTATGTTACCCAGAGACAAACATTATTAGCCTTTCTTATCAACTATGTTCACTTCACAAATTATATTGATTATTATCCATTTCTTTCTTTTCTCTTGTGTTATATTTTGTTGGGTTTCCCCCATTTGTGATAGCTTCTCTCACTTCACAGAATCACAGA
The DNA here is from genome assembly GCF_028858725.1 of Colius striatus. Lineage (NCBI taxonomy): Eukaryota > Metazoa > Chordata > Aves > Coliiformes > Coliidae > Colius > Colius striatus. The sequence goes on along the minus strand of NC_084759.1, from coordinate 176,562,006 downwards.
AGAATCTAGGGCCAAAGTTGCTTCTTTTGACTATGGACTCACAAATTTCTTGCCAGATGATAAATCTTCTTGAAAAAATCTAAATTGCCTTTTACAGCAATATTTCTTCTTCCAATTAGTTCTTCTCTCTCTGGCTCCTCCAAAAATATCAGATTGGATCTGCCCTACTTTTTGGCCACAATAAATGTAATTGTCACAATTTTGGTCCCTATATAAGCACAATCTTCCGCTCTAGTGGTTCAAAGCCTTCGTCTTTCATAATAAAGTTGAAAATAATTCCACTTTACAATGGCTTCTGAATGATAATATTTTTAATTTTTTTAATGAACTTTAATAATATTGTACTACTGGTTGAAAGAAGCCCTTAGAGCAAGTCCTTGCTCCAAGAGTCTCTAGCAAGTACCAGCCTTCCTTACTATTCGGTCTTAGTTTAATGCTTTCCAGGCTGTGTCATCTCCTCTTTATGCAAAAGAAAAAAAAAATAAAATATATTCCCCTGCAGATATCAGATCCATATTATTACATATCTGACCACTCTGAGAGCATATCAAATCAGGGAGGATCCTCTTGCATCTATCCAGGGAAACCTGGAAACCCCTGCCTTACCTCTACACCAATGCACATAGCCTGGGGAATAAGCAGGAGGAACTGGAGATATGGGTATGGATGCGGGGCTACAACCTCATTGCAGTCAGAGACATGGTGGGACAGGTGCCATGACTGGGGCACAGCCATGGAGGGCTATGTATTATTTAGGTAAATGAGGCAAGGGGGTGAAGTTGCTCTCTATGTGAGGGAGCAATTAGAGTGCATTGATTTCTGCCTGGGTGGGGATGAGGGGCAAGTTGAATGTTGTGGGTGAGAATTAAGGGCCAGAGTAATGTAGCTGATGCTGTTGTGGGAGTTTGTTGTAGACCAGATGATCAGGAGGATGAGGCTTTCTACAAACAGCTGTGAGCTGCTTCACAATCACAATCCCTGGTCCTCATGGGGGATTTCAATCACCCTGATATTTGCTGGCAAAGCCACTCAGCCAAGTTCACACAGTCCAGGAGGTTCCTACAGCATGTGGATAACAAGTTCCTGTCACAGGTAGTTGAGGAACCAATGAGGAGGAGTGAGCTGCTGGACCTTGTGCTGACAAATAAAGAGGGTCTTGTTGGGGCAACCTTGGCTGCAGTGACCATGAGATGGTGAAGTTCAAGATCCTATGTGAAAGAAGCAGGACATCAAACAGGATTGTGACCCTGGACTTCAAGCAAGCTCACTTTGGCCTCTTCAAAGAACTGTTTGGAGGAATCACATGGGATAAGATCCTAGATGGTAGAAGTGCCCAAAAGAGCTGATTGATCTTCAAGTGCCACTTCCTCCAAGCCCAGGTTCAGTGTGTCCCCACAAGTAGAAAAGTGGGAAAAGGAGGCAAGAAGCCTCCATGGATGAACAAGGATCTGCTAGGACAACGCAGGGAGAAAGGAGACAAGAGGTGGAAAAAGGACCTGGTTTCTTGGGAAGAGTATAGGAACATTGCCAGAGCATGCAGGCGTGCAACCAGGAAGGCTAAAGCCCTCTTACAATTAAACCTGAAGAAGAAAGGAAAACAAGAAGGGCTTTTTTCAAGTATATCAGCAGCAAAAGGAAGATTAGGGAGAATGTAGGCTCACTGCTGAACACAGAGGGTGCCCTGGTGACAGAGAATGCAGAGAAAGTCATACTACTGAATGCGTTCTTTGCTTCAGTTTTTACAGCCAAGGCCAGCTCTTGGGAAACCCAGTCCAGCAAGGATAGTAGGATAGTCTGGACAACTGAGGACTTTAACTTGGCAAATGAGGAAGAGGGGCAAGCTTCGCACTCATAAATCAAAGGCACCTGTTAGTTGTCAGGAGGGGTCAACATGGATTCATCAAGAGGAAATCCTGTTTGACCAATCTGAGAGCCTTCTAAGAGGGGATAACTGGCTGGCTAGATGAGTGGAAAGCAATGAATGTCATCTCCTTTAACTTCAACAAGGCTTTTGACACTGTCCCCCATAACATCTTCATCAGAATGCTCAGGCAGTATGGCTTGGATGAGTGGACAGTGAGGTGGAAAAAGAACTGGCTGAATTACAAAATCTAGAGGGTGATGATCAATGGCACAGAATCAAGTTGGAGGCCTGTGGCCAGTGGAGTTCCAGAGGGATCGGTTCTGGGGCCAGTCTTGTTCAACATCTTCATCAATGACCTGGATGAGGGGACAGAGTGTACCCTCAGCAAGTTGGCTGATGACACCAAACTGGGAGGACTGGCTGATTCCCCAGAAGACTGTGCTGCCATTCAGAAGGATCTCAACTGGCTTGAGAGTTGGGCAGGGAGGAACCTCATGAGGTTCAACAAGGGCAAGTGCAGAGTCCTGCATCTGGGAAGGAACAACCCATGCACCAGTACAGGCTAGGGGTCAAACTGCTGAAGAGCAGCTCTGCAGAGAGAGACCTGGGAGTCCTGATTGATAATAAACTAACCATAAGCCAGCAATGTGCCCTCATGACCAAGAAGGCCAATGGTATCCTGGGATGCATCAAGAAGAGTGTGGCCAGTAAATCAAGGGAGGTTCTTCTCCCCCTCTACTCTGCCCTGGTGAGGCCTCATCTGGAGTATTGTGTCCAGTTCTGGACTCTCCAGCTCAAGAAGAACAGGGAACTTCTGGAGAGAGTCCAGCGCAGGGCCACCAAGATGATCAGGTGACAGAAGCATCTTCCTTATGAGGAAAGGCTGCAGGAACTGGGGCTGTTTAGTGTAGAGGAGACGGAGGAGGGATCTCATTAATATTTTCAAATATCTAAATGGTGGATATCAGAAGGTTGGGGCATCACTTTTTTCTGTTGTGTCTGGTACCAGGACAAGGGGTAATGGGAAGAAGTTGGAATACAAAAAGTTCCATTTAAACATAAGGAAAAACTATTTTACTGTGAGGGTGATGGAGTCCTGGCAGAGGCTGCCCAGGGAGGGTGTGGAGTCTCCTTCTCTGAAGATTTTCAAGACTTGCCTGGACTTGTTCTTGTTCGACTTGATCTAGGTGTGTTGGACTGCAGGGGGGTTGGACTAGATGATCTCTAAAGGTCTCTTCCAAACCCTACCATACTGTGATTCTGTCATTATTCCTGGACAATGGCATCAAACTTGTGGTGTAGATGGAAGAACAAGCAATGCCACTGCAGCAGTAATGTAGTGAGTGCCCTTTCCTCTGCCCCTCTTTCCCCACCCAACCCTGCTTCTGAGAGGGAAGTGGAGTATGGAGCCCCCTCTGAGGGATGTCAGGGATGTCGAAAGAGGAGGTAAGCTTCATTATTCCCTGTGAGCTTGTTTGCCCACAGAATGATGATCTCTGCAAATATCAAGAACTTCTAAATACTAAATAATGCAATTAGCCTAAAAGCTTTTAAAAATTAAGAGGCCTTATCTATTGCAAGACCTGTGAACTCAATTATCTATGGCTTGCCTACCTTTAGCTAAGGTCACTTTTTGTAGCCTCATGAGAAGACTTTAGAAGGTTTTCTAATGTCAAGATAATATGAAGTTTCCTTATAAACAGGTGAGGGTTTATCTGTTGCATATAATTAGAAAATAAATGTCAGTCTGTCATATTTATCTGTTTTGTACCAGAACTGCGGGCAAAAGCTACAAGTGATATGGAACCAAGTGTTCTTCTTTAGCATGAAGGAGGGGAACATGATGATCTTGAATTCCAAAATCATCGTATTACTGTCATCTAGATCAGAATTTGGATGATGGTAAGTAAACAAATTGTAACATGCAAGTTAAAATCAGCATGTGATGGTATAGGCAGTGGCATTGGAACATAGTACATTAATATCTCCCTGTAGGCACCCTACTTTAAAAAATATTCCACACTGAGATTCAGCTGCATACAGTATTGGCTTTAATATAGCCCTTCATTTTTAAGTGCTGCTTGTTGTTTGAAGCAGCATCATCTGGAAACATAGAGATCAAGATCTCTTTCCTGTAGGTACAGGCAAACAAAAACCATCCAGCTTTGTTGTTTTAGCAGCTATTCATAGATACTGGACTCTGATTACAAGTGGTGAGCAGGTATGGGGTTTGTATGCTTTAAACTAGCTGTAGGTCCCACTACTGCAGTGTTAATGAAAATATTTCTGGAAATCTCAGTAGCTTTAGGTCAATCATACAGTCAAACTGCTTGAGTCAAACCTTTCATTCCTTTTCTACCTGTGGCAAAATGTCAGAAGATTATTGTCTTAAACTAAGCAATAATTTATAATTGTTAACCCAGCTAAATCTATCTCACATAATGATATTATACCAAAGCAAATAAAGGATGGTACTTTGTGGCAGCCGTGAGCAAAGAAGGGAGCGATCCAGGTCTCTGATGCTGATTCTTGCAGGATTTTTTTCTGTTCTTCCTTCACATTGTAACCTCTCATCTCCATCAGTAGTGTTTGCTTTTGTAATCTTTAGGTATTGCATTAATTACCATGTTGCATTAATTATCACTTTAATCATGAGCTTTCTCCTATATCCATGTATATATAAAATTTAATTGTCTGCTGGCTTCTGGAAATAGCCAGTACAGAATAAAACCGATCCATTAACTCATCATCATTTCAGTCCCAGGCTTGTGGGATGCAGATTAGTTCAAGAGATACTCACTAATGCTGAAAGATGCATGTACAATTAAGTGTCTTCTTTATTCAATGGCTGTCTTTTTTGTGTGGAATATAGCCCATTATCATTTATATGGGTATTTTATATAGCTATACAGTTAGACTGAAGTGTAAGTAACCCCCATCTTGCCCACACTGTCTGTGACATCTCTTGTTCAAAGTATTTTTGAATGCTAATTAGGTTTTCACTGCCCCTGTCTTTAGTGCCTGCTAGAAGGCAGCTCCCATCCAGTAACCACCTTGAAGTTACCATAGATCTTGCTAATTATCTGTTTCCCCATAATTCCAATGGATACGACCCTGTGCAATCTGTGACAAAGGGGGCCTAAATTATGCAGTAAGGATCCCTGGATTCTCTGATTTCTAACATAGCAAACTGGAAATACTGCAGCTTTAGATAAATATTAAAAATTGAGATTATTATTGCATTGAATATAAAATAAATACCTAATGACAGAAATTCCTTGCATTATATTTGTCACAGTAAATGAAATTTGGTTTACCCTACACCTCTGCTTCCAAAATGTACATGAAATGAAGAACTGAAGGGCAAAAAAATTATCAGAGGCAACAGACAGCAGTTATACTGGTTAAAAGATAATTTGGGATTTGAGGCACTAAGGAAGCATTGGGAACTGATCTGAGACTCAGGATTCAGAACTCAAGTGTGAAAGTTTCTGCTTAAAAGACAAGCGTGTAAAAAGCCTGACTGGTTAACATGTTAAATGGCATGAGAAAAGTGCAATTTCAGTCTGTCTGCACATGAGAAAACAGCACAGAGCTGCTCATAGCTGTGCTAAAGAATATTTGGCAGACTATCGCTACCAAGAAAGAAACAGATTTATGGCTGGATTCACACAAGGACCTTAAATGTTGCACTGCCTAAAGCTTAGAGTGGAATGATCTGTCTCAAGTAGTCAGGAGGAAAACCTGAAGAGAGAGTATGTCTTAAAGCTGACCCTTCTTAGAGTGACACAAGGACAGAGATGGGCCAAGATGAATCCTGACTCCCAGGGACAAACAGTGCCTTTATCTGAAGGACCTGAGTTTCCACCTCAACTGCTTTACCAAAGCCCCTGCTCCTGTCATCAGAATGGTTACAGCCTCAAGACAGGATAGAGGAAGAAATGCTGTGCCTTGCATATTGTAGCAGCATTCAGTGGCCAAGGGGGACACGATCCCAACTCTCATAATGAAACTGGAAGGTCCTCTGTGTTCAATCCATATGAAATAATTCTGTAGCTTCAACTGGCAGCCCAATGCCCTTGATGCCAGGTGACATAAAAAGTCTCTTGTGCTTCAACTCCCCTGTTCTCACCATAAATGCTCCATTCATTTAGGTGAAGGTGAAGGAGGGACATCTATGCAGCTTAACAGCCCAAACTGCACAGAAAGCTGCATATCCTCACTACTAAAATGTTTCTGGAGACTTGTGAGAACTATATCTCTGAGCTCCTCTTGTCAGTAGGAACAGCAGTGCCCAGGGAACCTGTGTACCAGAGTGCTCTTAATCCAAGGCAATGCTGCTTCACTCTATGCTTGTTGTTGGGTGTCCCATCTAATGGATGAGGTTGTGAGCCCATTGGGTCAGACTGCAGGTGTAAGACATGCCACCCTCCATGAGTGCTTATTTTGTGGATCCAGCTGGGCAAAGTAACATGAGATGAGCTCCTTGCTCTTGAGTCCCCTCCAGGCTTCTCTAGGTGGAAGATCATCAGGGATTTTTGAGTACTCAAACTTTAAAAGCCTTCAGGGCTTTTAAAGCTTTTGTGAGTCTATCTCTCAGACCCTGACAGTAATCTTAAACTGTGCCTGCACAGAGCATGAATAGAGTAATTGCTAGCCATGTTTGAATCTAGTTTTATCTAGAGGAGAGAGTGTGCATTAATTTGTTTCTTTAATGAAAACAAGTTCGGCCACTGGGGCATGATTCTGCCGTGCAGATTGCCAGGGTTACAGCCATTAAAGTATTGATTTATTATGTGAAGTGCAGGTTATTTTGGTACAGATGGTAAAAGGTTTTAATATGAAAGCTGCAACTTTGAAATCACCTCTACGATTCACTGGTGTCTGGAGGGTGAGCTGTTTCAAACCACTTCTCCTATTTGCCCTTCGCTTTGGGGGCTCTGGGTGGGAGTGGGACGTACAGGACAGACTTCACTGCTTTTTAGTGCCACTACAAAGATCCAGAGCAATAACAAGGTTCTAGCTTGAAGTTTTATAGATCTGTCACTACAACTGTCTGTCAGGCATCCCTCAAATGAGGTGTCAGACATATGATCCATAGGTGAGAAGAGCATGTTCCAACTTCCAGATGAGAAGATGGCATGACTCTCTAAAAACATGTATCTCTTTGCAATTTAAAGCAGGTTAGACATTTTCAAGTTGATGTTTTTCCCCTATGTTGGGAGTATATCAAGGCCAATGAATTTCACCCAAATTAGTGTGTCATGTCCCCAGCTTCTCAGCTGAAAAGACCGACTACTATAGGAGTCCACAGGCATTTGCACCCTACCTGCCAACAAGTGTTTTGGCAGGCTGCTATGAAAGTGGATCACGGACCCTCCAAGTCTCTAGAGCTTTCCTGGGAGGCTGGTGGACCCCCATGTTCCTGGGACATACTGTTCCCCAGCAAAAAGTCTGGTGGGTAAAAGAATCTCTGGGAAACCTTATGCTGATGTCTCGTGATAGGCTACTCTTGGCTGGCTGTCATTCTAGTTTCACAGACAGCTGGCTCCTCACTGGCCCCCATGCAGACGGTAAGCTGGCTGCATGGACAGTTTGGCTCCTTGTCCGTCTGCCTGGCAGACTGCAGAAGAGCATGTTGCATTTTGCAGATACTGCAGTGTCCCTGTCTAAAAAACATCCCTCTGTTTCCAAAATAACAGCACTAAAGATTTTTGTTTGTTTGTTTGTTTGTTTTAATTTTCTCTTGGTTACATGCAAAATGCTGCAAGCATTTCCATTCTGTTTTTTTTGACCTGCCCTCCAGGACCTGCTGGGGAGGTGTTTAGAGCCTGGCTACATCCATAGCTTAATTACACTCTACTGGCATTGACTACATAAATAGAAAAAAAAAAGGATTGTTTTGTTTCAGTCTTCTAGCACTCTTATGCTAATGCAGGAACAGATGTATAAATCACCTGGGCTGTGTACCCATGTACTGGAGGCTTTTCTGAAGGGATGCATTACAATCCGTCTGCACTCACAGTTGGTGAGGATTAACACTCCAAATGCCTTTTGCTCTCCTCCTCAGTTCTGTGCTACATTAAATATTTGAATGGAGGATGAGTTACTCTTCTGCTTAAATGATATCTAAAATGGAGGACTACAGCTCCTCTCCAAGTGAATAAGGAGAGACAATGAAAGTGTCTGAAGTAATACAGTGAGAAAATTCACTTTTTACCATTCTAACAGATCATGGTATTATTGTCTTGTTCATTTGTATTAAATCTTCTCCCATTTTTTCCAGCTATAGAAATGTAATTTGCATCATGTCTTTTTCCCAGGAGGGAGATGCTAGAAACTCCTCAGAATGTGATTAAGATTTTTCTCACTGAGTTCACATTTGTCTTGTCGTGATTTGTGAGTAGCCTGACTTATTTGAAATACTAATGCTAGAAGTTTGGTTTAATTGACTAAGCCCTGGTTCTTCTATAAACTTCTTCTTCCTATAACATTCACTTCTTTCCAAATTTCTTTCATCACAATGACCTGTGCAAATGCAGATCAGCAATCATCACCAAAATGTCACTTATGTTCTTCATGATTTCATTCTCCAAACTTCCTATATTTTATATCTGCAAGATGGAATTTTTGCAATAATTTCTGCAAAAGTGATAAGATCATTGCAAAAAAGGAAGTATATGGTGAAGATACAGAGAGTTGTAGTTAACTTTGACTCCAGCCAAAAGGGTTTTATAGAGGAACTGTTCCTATTGATCTAATATTTGCAATGTTTTCCTATTATCCATCTAATCCAGGACTTCTCTTTAAATCACTTAATTCAGATCCTTTTAAGACAGGACAATGGCATGCCTTTCATACACTAACACCTCTTTGTATATTATCTGCTAATTAATGCCCTTAAAAACAGTTTCTCTGGTCTCCACTAACTAATCAGGCAGCAAAGAGACCAACCTATTAGCCAGCACATTGTTGAATATTTCAACATCAATATAGAACAAGTAGATAGGCCTATGGGAGACAAAATCAAATTTGTCTTTGTTAGTTTTCAAGTCAATTAAAGATGGTCTTCTATTGATTTTAAAATTTTCTGGGCTTCCAGAAAACCAACTTAGACCCTTAGTCTATTTAATGCTTCAGTAAGGCTTTTTTCTCCCTGTTTTTTTTAGCCTTTTACGATTTCCTTACATATTCCTTCACATTTATTTCTGTTAATCTCTCCCAGCTTTTTTTCACCCAGGATCAAAATTACTGTGATGTCAGCTGTTAACCTTGGTATGTAGTCTGAGTTTTTAAAACTTTTTATTCTATCCCGTCAGTTTTGTCTAAATGGGAGTAACCACTTGCAAATAAAACACACTTTGTGATTATGTCTCTGAAATATAACCTGCTTTAACACACCTCAAAATACTCTTCTAAATGTAGAAAATGACAATTCCTTCTTTTTTTACTGAAGACAAATGGTAGTAATGGAACCATTACAACCAAGGAAGGATTTAAATCTAGGAAGAACTTGGATTTTAAGAGCTTAAAATCCTCCCTAGACTTAGGAAGAACTTCTTTGAAATAATGCAACACTGGAACTCTAATAGACTCTGTGTAAGTATTCCTTGGGTTAATTAAACTCTTTTTTTAAACTCTTTACATTAGTGTTCCATTTTTCCCTTCTTTGTAAGATTGACTAGCTGGCATATAAGCCAGATGGCCCACTGCCAAGCCCCTTAGAGGTATGACTTGGTAGATAATCTCCAACACATACCAACAGAATTACATGTTTCCAAACCATCTTTTATATCAACAATAACAATCAGAAATCTTTGTATATATTGACCTAAAGGCTGGCACATTCTCTCAGGAAAAGGGAAACTTTGAACCTGACATTTTGTGGCACCTAAGTCCCTAAGTTCTGAATGCCAGGCTTATCTAGGGTTCTCCCTTCAGTTCAGAGTATCCTTTCTCCCTGATCAGTGCTTCCCCCATGTTGAACTCCATGGTCATTTCTCACAGAAACTAAGTGGGATATACCCCTTTTCACAGTTCAATAATTCCTGCTAAGTAGTCATTTTCGTTCGACTGCTACAGTGTGGTACACAGCAGAGTGCAAAAGCCACAGGTGCTGGAGTGGAAGTCCATAGCCGGCTGCAATGTGTGGGAGGTGCCTTACCTACACATGCCCAGGAAGTTCTCTCTCTCAGAAGTTCATTTTGTGGGAATTTAACTTTTTTTTTAAGAGTTCTTCCTCCTTTATGTCAGTCTGGTCTGGGATTTCTTTCAATCCAGTGTTATTTCTTCTCTCTTGATTCTCCAAATTATCTATTTTTTAGGTCCTTGCTTTCAAGCTCCTGAAGTCTCTTTATCTGTATCAGTAACTGCATCTGAATGCTTGTTTAAGCCTGCCTCAACTTCAGTCACTCTACCTTTTATTGTAATTCCCTGAAAGAGGCTTGCATCAAAGTTTCCATTGATGTTAGCTCAGACAGTAATTCTCTAATGGCTGCCAATCTTCCTCCATTGTACTTTGTTTGCAGCACAACGATAGGCCTCTGAGACCTCCTGGGGTCCCAGTGCTTCTCTTGGGCTGCATGCAAAGGCATTGGTAATATCAGAAGTGCAGCTCTGTACAAGCATGCTGGCATTAGGGATCACTAAATATTTTTAGGTGGGGCTTTGGGATATTTTGCACTCTCTAAAAATCATCAAAAATGGCATACTGATGGCTGCTTTGGATAACTATTACAGCCTTCGAGACATACTCATTTCTCTGAGCAACCTCTCCTAAACATTTTTCCTTTTAGATTTCTAAACTTGGTAGGCTTTAATAGAGGTTGAGTTCAGCCTCTCTGTTGGAGTATGTGGCACACTATTCACGGCACTTCTACATACAGATAATATAGGAAGATGTAACACAAGTCTCAACCCCACATCATGTTAAGGTGGTCACTCAGCCTCAGGTCTACAGGCTCAAGCTTCTCCTTTTGTCAAGAAGCAAATTCCCATGGTTAAGCTTATTTCCCATTTATGCCTTTCCTGTCATAAGAATACAGAAAACCAGCTAGCTCTGCATTCTGCATTTCTTTGAAGATTGTCTGTACCTTCATCCTTCCTCATAGTTCCCATACTTCTAATATCAGAGCAGAAGAAATGCCTTCTTTTTCCTCCACTGCACTTTCTTCACTGCCTTCTAACTACCACTGCAAAAGTTATCTGTTAGCTCCTTGAAGCAGTTGTATTCAGTGTGAAATTGTTCTCTCCTCAGTTACTTTTATGCCCAATACCTGTCCAGATGGAAAGCAAACACCCCATTTAGTGATGAGGCTGTCTGATGTGCTTTTTAATTTTTTTTTAAAATTAAAAAGTATTTATGTAGTTGTCCAGCGTTCTCAGTGCTCAGGAAAACAAGATAATTTTGGATTCTTTCCTATGGATTTTGCATTTCTCTGCAGGAAAGAATCCAGGTAGTTAATTTCCAAAAACTGTTATCTGGAGATAGATATCCAGAGTCCACCACAAAGCTTGCTCTTAAAACTGTGTCAAAAAACATCACAGTTGTCATCTGCTGTAAATTTGCCTTTTGGTGAATGTTACTTTTTGTACTGAAGCAACTGTGACACTAAGGACAAAAAGCCCAGGAGGCCTCTCACATAAGGCAGAGGAGTTCCTAACACAAGGAGCATTCCACAGTGTTTTGAGTGAGAGCCCAAACTCACACTCAGCTCACATTGCTTTTTGGATGGTTTGGTAGCCCAGCTGTGTTCTTTAGAAACACAGAAAAACAGACAGCTATCTATGTAGCATCTGCTGTAGCAGCCTGTTTTGACCTGGTGGATATATCATGTGTTTCATACCAGCCTTAATGTTTACTGCTACAAATGCCCTTGCTTTCCCCAAGCTTGGGTTTGTAACAGTACTGCAATGAATCCTACAGCCCCATACTTCCTATCATGGAAACTGTAGAGATAGCCTCAAAGAAAGAGATCTACACAGGTGATGTTATTCTCCTCTAAATTCAAATGTGGAAATGTCTGTCAGCTTCTCTGGAGATTAAGAAATCAATCAACAATCCTTGCCCTCCAAAACCAGAAATGTATGAAACTGTTTCCTTTGCTTTAGTCTACAGGGATATGTGTACATTCTGCTTTTGCTTTTTTTTGTTCAGTTCTCTCCTTGCCCAAGACCTCATAACCCTGATTTAGGTGCTAATATGCTGCAGTAAGTTCCCATCCCCAGGCAGCTTCATCATCTCCAAGCCGTGCAGGCTTACACTCTTAACCTGTCATAATACCATGATTAAGACTCATCATACATTTGAACAGTTCAAAAGCCCATCTCTGCTTCTCCATCGGACACTATCTCTCTCTCATTGAAAGGCAAAATCAATTGTACACTTCCCATGGAACAGAAGGAAGCCAAATGGGCAGTTTCCATGGCATTTTACAGTATTATAGCCCAGCCCCCTGGCCACATTTTATCTATACTTCTAGTTCTGCTGTTCAAAGCCTTAGTGGACTTTGTGGATAAACCAGAATCATTTCCTTTTATTCTTTCGCATTGTTGATAATTTGAGGTGACTTTGAATGACTATAAACCTTCCTTGCAGTATTGCACAGGTTCTTATGGCTTTTTAGATCACAGTGCTGCACTTGTTAAAATTTGTAAGTCAGAGGTCTTCCCAATACACTGTTTGTCATTTGGGTATTCTTGAGATAGCCTCATGTCTAACAACAATTATAAGGATTGAATAAATACATATTGCAGGTAAATGACAGCGAGTCGTGAGACCATGAAAGCTCACCAAGTATGTTATAGGTAGCACAGGATCTACTGGCAGAGAGGCTCTCTTGCTTTGTGCTGTGCAGTCTCAGAAGGTGTGTATATGTGTGTGATAGCTATCTCCTACTGTCCTGTACAGTAGCATAAAAGCTGTTGAACAGCAGTAGAAAGCCTGGATGCCCACTGCCAGACAAAAGCTTAAATCAAAACAAGAGAGGAAAGCCATGGTTCTGCTCTAAGCACAGACGGTAGACATGCTAAAACAGCATATTTATAGGAGCCAAATAAAAATAACTGCATATGTAAAAAGCCTCTCCTTTTTTTGCAGTTCATATCAGTCTGTTTTCTATCTGGCCTTCAGTGATCAGTAACAAAAGAGCTCCTATTGTTTAGTGACATTTCCGAATATTTATAGTTCCCTACCAGTAACCTTTTGTTTGGTAGATAGTGGAGTTTGCACAGCATGCTGAGTGTGTCATTAAACATTTGCCTGAAGATCTGAGTGTTAGTATCAATGACAGAGTTTCCTAAACATGTCACATTTTCTTTGGCTGTCATGAAAAATTATAGCTGCTGTGACTCACACTTTAATAGCAGCTATTTGTGATATTTTAACCTAATGTACAGCCCCAGAGGAGAAACAACAGACACAATAAAGCATCTGCCAGTGACTTGCTCAAACGAAGGGACTCCAAGCATTATTAGGATGCCAAATTAAAGAGAAAAGGCTCTTGTGTCAAATGCCAAAGGGTCTCGGTGTTTGTTAACTTCACTGTAATTTATGTCTTATCCCTGAAAGCATATAAAGAGAAAGATAAGAAATATTCCTTTCCTCTCTATTGTCTCCTTCTCTGTGCTTAGCTGCACAGTTCTTGTGAAAGGAAGGGTTAAATATTTTTTAAAGAACTCACATAATGAATCAGTAATTCTTAGTAACTAATACTTGCGGGGAAGGTATCTTTGCAATGTTATTTTTTTTCAATGTAAAATTTGAAAAGTAGCCAAAAACTTGAATGACATGGGTATTTTGAATACCATATGGAAAAATGATATTTGTGTTACAACTCTCTATCTTTTCTCTTGATCATCTTTGTGTTTTATGTAAAAGAAAGCCAAAAAAATGCATATTCCTGTGGTAATAAGAAAATTGTTCTTTTCCCAATCATCTGCATTCTTTCCCTGTTTTTGCTAAAATTTCTTGTGCCATCATTACATACACCAAGAAATTTATCTATGTCCTAATTTGTCTATCTGTAGAATGAGAATAGAAATGCTTGCCTCCTTCCTAGCTAAATTCAACCTTATTTAGACTGTTTTTAGGAGCTTGAAGGGAAGAGGAAGAAGCTGCACAACTGACATGTTCTTGATTTATATAAATTCAGATATTTGTCCGATGATTAGGACAACAATACCAAAAGCTGATCTCCAAAGGAAACACAAATAACCACCACTGATAACAGCTTGTTAACAGATTTTCTTGCGATGGAGCTCTTGAAGTGTGTTTTAAAAGCATAGATGAATACATCATTCTGGAGCAACATCATTAGCCACCTAGACCTCTTCACCTTGGAGTAAAGGAGCTACTGTAGAATTTATAACAAAGGACCAAACTCTGCAGTCCCATATGTGGCTTCACTATATATCATTTTCTTTAAAGTATTTGCTTCCCCACAGGAAAAAAAGAAAAAACCCAACCACCACAAAAAACATGAAATGTGATGTTGTTTTTGCTTCTCCTCGTGCACATTCAGTAAATCAGGCCCTATTACAGCTGCTATGTCCACATTTCAACATAAAACTGTGATATCACCTAAGCAGTTTTGTGAAATATGTTCTCAATAAACGGGACCGAAAAGTAAAGTTGCTATCTGAATTAAAGAACAAAGTAATCTTAAGGAAACTTACAATTCCTCTTCAGACTTTATTGTCCAATATATTCTGTTTGTTAGGCTGACACCTGCAAATGTATTTATTGGAAATTTGTTGATTGCGCTCTTTAAGCAAGGCACCTAAGCAAGATTTGCAGGAAAGAGAAAGTCTAGAGGAGACCATCTTCCTAGTTATCCACAGATTGCATTTTCTCTTTTCATTGACTGCATTCACTCCTCTGTAATAAGTCTTGTGTTTCCATCAGATGTGTTAGCACAAATAGAATGATAAAATCATTGTTACGGTTGGAAAAAACCTTTAAGATTATCAAGTCCAACCACTAATCTCACACTGCCAAGCCCATCACTAAACTAAACCATATCCCTCTGCACCTCATCTATACATCTTTTGAATGCCTCTAGGGGTAATGACTCCAGCACCTCCCTGGGCAGCTTGTTCCAATGCTAAATAACCCTCTCGGTGAAAAAGTTCTTCCTAATGTGCAGTCTAAACCTCTCCTAGTGAAGCACATCCATCAGTATGTGCCTTGCCTTTGCATTGTAATGCAACTCCTAATCCCTCCTCTCAGAAGCACCAACATGCGTTTCTGCCTGATAATGGTATATCTGAATAACTGCTATCATATACTATTTTTCGTAAGAGGATTATGAAGACAGACCTGAAGTTTTTTATTACAGTTTGAGCACAAGGAACATGTGTGAATGTTGCATTCCCCTCCTCAAAATTTAAATGGAATTATTTACTAGAACTGAAGGCTTGCAGTTGTCACACGTTGTTATAAAATTGTTCAGAGACAGAGCTAAGACTTTGAATCCTGCTAAGATTATCCTCTCAAACCGAGATTCCGAAAAAAAGAAAGAGTACAATATCAGTGGCAAGTCTCTTCACAACGGATGTTTCAACACTTTGTAAAATATGAACAAGAATTTGGCACCTAAATCTAACAGACACAAAAGCAGAAGTTGTCCTTGTGTAGGACCCCGCTTTTTATCTCAGTCCTGTGACACATCATATTAGTAGTTATATCACTAATGAAATCTCTCACTGGTTATAGCTTGCGCTAGTATTTTGTCCATGTCTAGGGCTACAAATGTGCTTCAGAAGACACCATTAGGATGGCCTTGCACTTGTGTAGCACTAAAGACTCACAAGTATTCATATAGTTTAGAAACTGTTTTATAGTTCAGCTAGCTCTAGTCCATAACTCTGCAGCAAAGCATAAATTCAATGTGAGGTGTTATTGATCCAAAACTTTATGTGTGTTGGACGTTCCCCTGCCTAGAATGAAAAGAGAGATAACACAACACTCATCCCATTCTATAAACTGTGTTTTTACTTTGAGAACACATTTAAATGTTGTGAGAAGGTACATGCAGAGGTAAGCTGAGCTGCTGGTGAAGGGCAGAGGAAGGGGGAGAAGGAGAGAGGGAGGCTTTAGAAGAAAAAGCAATCTACAACAAAGTGGAAAAAAGCATAAACCATCCTGATTTATACTTTTTCTCCACCCCTTCTGTTGATTGCTTTTCCTTCTAGAGACATATCTTTTCTCTTCTTCTACAAGGTGTGATGTATACTGATTTACACTGCCTTTCCAACAGATAGTTAACCCAACTTCCTCTTATAGAAAAAAAAACATTAAAAACTTAATAAACTTTACCTTGTTCAACTAGGTTTATTTGTCTTTGCTATCTATTTTTTATTTCATGCCAATCAGTGACCTTGGTAATACATAAAACACCACTGAATTTGTTGCTGTAACTGGTAATAGTAAGTATGCTGTACTATCTTAAGGGAACCACACAGCAGTAGGTGTTTGGAAAATGTTGGACATAAATGAGCTTTAGATTATTCTGTGCTTAGCAGCATTGTATAGCACTGCATATTTGCTGTGTGATGGGTAGAGCTATATAAACACATAGAGCTCAGTTTCTTCCCTGTTTAACAGCCCTGCTGGTATAAATTGTTATTCCTTTTTGCAGCAGCTGCTTAATGGGCAGAGGAGTTAAGAAGAGACAAAAGGGTCTCACAAACCTGCCCAGCCTTGCCCTCACATGGTGTTAGGGCAAGAGTGCGAATGGGGCTACAGGAGTAAAACCATGTCCTTTCATGAAGGCAATAGGAACGAGTGCCCTTCTGAAAGAAATGAAGCTGGTCCTCAGATCCACAGTGCAGACAGGCACAAAGAAGAAGCACCCAGGTGGCCATGGCCTGGGTCTAGATTGAACCCAACCCTGTGGGAGCTCAGTTTTGCATGTTTGGAACACCATTTTCCTTTGTAAAAGACGGTTTACATAACAGTGCATATTAACACTACAAAGATAAAAAGGTTAGTGACTACTTGTGACATATGTGAGAAGGAAATTTCAAAACTTAAAGACAAAACATTGCATTTGTTGGCAAATAATTCCTCAAGGACCACACCTGGAAAATGTTGCAAAGAAGGACAAAAAGCATTTCTGTATTTTCAACCAAAATTTTCTGATAAATTCTTCAGTTGTAAGGTGACCTTTTAATACAGCATCATTTGAGAAATCTACATGTTATGAAATGCAAACGACAGTGAGTCAGTGTCTTAACTAGAGAATTCAAATAGGGATTAGTTTCTACCAAATAAACAGTACCCCTTAGGGATGCTCCTTGTGCTAACGAAGTCAGTGGGGTAATTATTTCCCTTTACACCATCATTTCTGTTTAAGCAACAATATCTCATTCTCCACCAGCCCCTCTGAGGTTTCAGAGGTGACAGTAGCTGCAAAGTATGGGACAGCAGCCCAGGTAATGGAAACAGCAGTTTTCCATTCTTGCTGATGTGGCTGCCAGGTCGAGATTCCTTTTAGCAGGAAACTGCTGCCCTACTGCTCCGGGCGGTAATGCAGTGGCTTTTCTGACTCTTTGCTGTCTGGTTCCAGACTCACGTGTTTGCTGAGCACTTACAGACTATCTGCCTTGCACCTTGCTCCTTTACAATCTGCTGAGGCCTCACAAGCCTCTGCTTGCTGCTGGAGGTGGAAGAAAGGATCTGGATAGCTCTTGTTTCAGTCCCAATAAGTACAGCAGCATTTTAACACATCACTCCTGTGTCCTATTGGCTTTTTAATGTAAAGTCCTTTGGGGCAGTAACTCTCTGTTACAAAGATTTGATAGAGTATCCAGTTGACAGAGATGCACTGTCTGCTAGGGGCCTCCAGGAATACTAAGAGCTTAAGAGCAAGAATAGGATTTTGTGTCTGATGCTCACATGGAGACAAAGACAGCTTTTCAAAGATCTCTTTCTACAGCCTGCACCAAAGTGACCTGTCAGGGCTTCATCTCAACTTGACATTTTGGCAGTGCTGCTCAGGTAAGAACTGAGAAGTCTGGATTTCGTCAGAACTTGACTTGAAAGGATTTTCAATAGTTCAGTTTCTTATTCCCTTCTGGCAAGGAAAAAAAAACCAAAAAAACAAAGGTTTACATGGGGGGGATCTCATGAAGCAGAAAATCCAACTTTTACACTGCATTCCCTCTTGGTGACAATATCAGTCCATATCATGGTCTCAACACCATTCATGTTTAGGATGTCCCTGCAAGAACATAGCATCATTTTTCAGCCTGTCTTTATCTAGATTTTATATTAAAAAAAACATTCTGTTCTGAGTCTGTCTAAAACTCCTACTCCCACCTTCTGGTATAAACAGCATATTTTAAATACAAAATAGCCCCTCATCTTTGCCCTTCGGTAAGTGATATAGTATGAGGTAAACAGGTAATATAACATTCCTTTTGTATTCTATTATAGCATAAAGTATCAGAAACAATATTTTGGCACAATAATACTGGCACCTTAGAAAATGGTTTTGTGCTGGGTCACCTACCTCTATGGAAAAAAAGTACTGTGAAGCCACTTAGGAGGAAATGAGTTCTGGAGGTAGTTAATCATTTGTGCAAGTGCAAGGTGTGGGGTGGGAGATAGGATTCAAAAGCAGCAAACAACAGCAAGACACTGAGGGAATGTGTGTTACGAGTGCCATTAATTTGCATTGAGTACACAGGGCCAGGAGAAGTAGTCTAGTTAATTAAACAATTTCACTGAAATGGATTCAAAACAGGTTTAGTTTAGCATTAAAACCAGCTTCAGTCTATATTCCACATGGGTTACATTGAGATAATTTATTCTATATCTAAAGAAGTTCAGAGATAGATTACGCAGTATTGCTAATTTTACAGAGCAGAGTTACTGGTGTAAGAGTTCCTCAGTATCTTTATGTTGTTGCTCTCATTTGCCCTGTTTGAAAATTTCCATACAGACAAAAAATTAAAGAATGAGTTTCATGGAATGTTGATTATTGCAAGAGACAACGGTGAAGTGACCAACTAGAAGTCTGCGGTAGCTTTTCACCTCCGGATATCTGCAAAAAAACCTACTGGTTTGATAATGTTTATTTATTCTTTTGTGTTCACCCAGTAAATCACAGTGCAAGTGAGTAGGGTTAGCTCAGACTTATAATACTGCAAGTGATGTATGTCTGTGTTGAACAACACTGATGAGCCAGGTAGAGAAAGTCGGACTAAAATAACATCTGTTTGATCAGCACCTGTCTGTATTCACTTTTATTATCTTCATCACATTCCCCATACAATAAAATGGGTGTTATTTGCACAGATAATGCATAAGGGAGAGGAGTCCACTATGTACACAGATGGTAGGCCTTCATCTCAAATTAAAATTATCATCTTTTCGTAGCCCAAAATTTGTTTAAATGAAAGCAATAAAGCCCACAGGAGTGCAAGGAACAACCATATTGTTGTATGGTTACCCTATTTCCTTAGACAATGAAAGATTATCTTTAATTTAAATATTTTTTTTTTATTTTAATTTCATCTGAGGTTTTAACCATCTGTGTGTGCACTGAACTCCTCCCCGTGCTCTCAGCAAAGCTGTGTCGCTCAACTTAGGATCTAGAAATAAGACAAGCTGGAGAGACATTCATCAGAACTGATCAATATGGACTTTAAAAGAAAAATTTAATAACTGTAAAGTTAAAGTGTGAAGTTGTATTCACTGACGTTTTGTATTTTCTGAAATATTCCACTAAAGAAGAATGAATACCAGAAATCAAATTTTTATCGTTCCCTCCACATGTAGTCTTCCTGCCACCTAGCACTTCAGCTTACCTACTTTTCACCAGTTGTAAATTATAAACTAGCATAATTATAATACCAAGACATCCAACAAAGTTCCTAAAAAGGACATGACAAAACAAAGTGTGAAAATGGGATATTTTCAAAGAAATTGTCATTCAGATCAAAGAGATCAAAAAAAGATCACAGAATCATAGAATGGTAGGGGTTGGAAGGGACCTTTAGAGAACATCTAGTCCAACCCCCCTGCAGAAGCAGGGTCACCTAGATCAGGTCACACAGGAACATGTCAAGGCAGATCTTGAAGATCTCCAGAGAAGGAGACTCCACAACCTCTCCAGGCAGCCTGTGCCAAAGCTCCCTCACTCTCACAGTGAAATAGTTTTTCCTTATGTTTAAATGGAATTTTTTTGTGTTTCAGCTTCATCCCATTACCCCTCGTCTTGTTGCTAGATATCATAGAAAAAAGGGATGACCTGTAAGATAATGTTTTAAAATACATATTTTAAATTTCCATCTACTAATCTCTCACAGAAGTGTGCATTGCTTTTCAATACACAGTTTCCACATGCAATTTTTATGCACAAAAAATTCCTAGTAAGAAGCCATATACTAATATAACACAAAGAGATGCAGATGCAAGCTAACAGACAGGCCACAAAATACAAAACAATCAGAAAATAAGCATTTATTTTGTGTCCCTTTATGACATTGTCTTCACGTGTAATAACTGGTTTTAGTATCCTGAAATGGACAGTCAAATGGATACCTGCAAAACTGACTGTAGATAGGTGAAGTGTCACTAATGAAGCAATAACACTCGTTGAAATCCATCATTACTTGCAGTTTTGGGTTGTGGGTCATTAATATTTTAACTAGCAAGTCATTAATAGTGGTAATAACCAATTCTAAGGGGATTATTGCTTGAATAAACTATTTTAATGGTATTAAACCTTTTAAAAAGCTTGGTTTCTTTTAACTTTAAATCTTGTCTCTACATGAAAAGGAATTTCTTTTTACACAGAAAGACAAACATTGCTACAAGTACACAGCACAATCTTGCATGGAATTTATTCACAAAGAGTATGGCAAAAGGTTCTCCCTGCCTGTATTATTAGACCTGTGATGTCGTTTCTCAGCCTTCTTGCCTTCTTTCTTTTTTGATGACTGCTCTATAGCTTGCCTTGATCAGAGAGACCTGAGATTCTTTAGTTGTAGACTCTAATCCCACGTCTTACATCAAGTTGTGGCTTTCTTTTGATTTAGCTGGGTAGGTACAATTACTCTCAGATGAGCTTCTGAGGGGTAAAGAGATATAGTTTAGTCCAGGCAACATTATTTTTGTGCCTATACACAGAGTAAGCCTAATATTTAGACTCAGTTCCTCAATATCTATTAAAATGATGGAATTTATTTTACAGATACCTCCCCAACAAGCTTAAATCATACAACTCAAGAGAAATAAGTTGACACAAAAACACGTATTTCATTATAATAGTCCCAGGTCTATATCATTCTCACATGAATATAGCTGGAGATAGGGAAGACAGATAAGAAAGATAAAGACCTTCTTACCCCTCTGGAAAGCAGAGATCACTTTCCCTCAGGAGACCCAGTATTTCCTGACTTTGATTCTATCAGTCTGTATAGGATGGAAATGGTAGCTGTTTTATGACACTCCAGAATTCCCATATCTAAGTCCCTATTGGAAATCTATTCTTCTAAGTAATCAACTCTTTCCTTGACTCAACAAATATATCAAAAAGGCAACAAAATCCTGGCCGCAATACTTGTATTGCAGGCTAGAAGAACAGGGTCCAAAATTGTCCTGAAAGCAGAACCAGAAGTAGACAGATAGCATCATGGTAAAGTATATCAGATTTTCTCATATTTTCACATTTTCATTTCCTCATCCTCATTAAATTATAGTCTGTCTTTATAAATAGCCATTTTCTCCAATATATTTATGGGACCTAAGTCTTTGTCACACTCATTCATTCTAGAGACATATAAAGATGCCAGCTTATAGATCTGACAATTGTTTTAAATTGTCAAGCACAAGTCTTTTGATTGGGCAGGTTTTCTACCGAGGTTTCACCACACAGAAATTTCTGTGTCTGACAATTTCTGAGGATGGAATTTTTGCCAAACACAACCCTGACAAGGAGTCAGTTGAGTAATTTCAGTCACTTCAGTATCTCATGGTGGATAATTTCACACAAAAATGTGAGAATGCATGTGGTCTATTGCACTAAAACTGAGTATGCAATAAGTTGGCATCATATGCCCCTCAAAGCATCTTGCTTGTGTACATTATGAATGTACTTTCCAAGAAAAAAACAAAGCTTGAATTAGCTGATACATCGGATCTTTTGAAATAGAATTGCCATTGAACACAAACAATGCAAATATCTCTACTGGTCTTTTTCATGTTTCCTCAGAAGCCCAGGTAACAGAAATGTCTGTCAGCAAATCCACAACTTTATTGTGTCCAGCCTTTGATTCTTCACTTCTTCCTAAAGATACAGCAGTCACCCAGAGCTTACAGGAGACATCTGTCCCCAGCTTCCTGCCATTTGCCCCTTATTCTCAATGATCATAGTGTGCCTCTTTCTGACTCCTTCTCCAGCTTTTTAAGCAAGTTTTTTTGCAAAGATAATAGCTGCATTTTCATACAGAGACAAATCAGCACATTAGTAGATAACAGATGATATATGAGAGGCTTAGAAATTAAAAGATTACAGTCAGTATAGCTATCTAGTAATTATTACAACAGAGTAAAAGAGACTGGTAATAGAACAAAGGACCTCACTTCTTGACTGTTAGTCACTATTCTTCCAAGACGATAGTGTCCAAAGGATATTACCTTGTCCTGTTTGGACAAATTGTTTTGTGTCTTATGTTAAAGTGTTGACAGACAAAGTCAGTGACAGACTTAAACATTTAGAAGCAGAAAAAAACACAGAATAAGTTCTCCATTACTTTCTTTTCTGCTAGGAAATACCAAAGGGCATCCCATTCCCAGCATCTCGTTTTCTGCTTTATAAAAGGAACGATTTAATGGGAAAAAAGCCTTTGTTTTCAGGCCTAAAAATTTAATCACTGAGAAGTAGCTATGAGCTCTGGATGAGTAAGTAGAAGTCTGTTCTCAGTATTTCCCATAGGACTGGTGGTGGTTTCACTCCATGGTCTGTGTATGTGTCATTGATATGCTAATCCAAGACTGAGAAAGCCAACATCATAAAGAGTAAATACTGCTGGCAACACAGCAAACATAACAAAATACAGAATGAAGAAGCTTCATTGCTGAAGTTCATTTCTTCAGGTTATGACTGAGTTGGAAATGTGTGAGGCTCCAAAAACGACTGTACTAAATCTGCAGCTGTTGCAGTGGGTGGACAGAAACCAACAAAAAGAAGGTAGGGTAACAATGAAGTTTGGCTTTTCTCTGTTTTTCCTGTGTTGAAAAAGATCTAAATTGCTATGGCTGCCAAGAACTACTGATGCAGCTCAGTAAAAAACAACTCACTGCTCAGAAACAGACAGATCTTATATATCTGGCAAAAATGAAGTAATTCCTTCTATAATTTACCTCCTTTCCTCCAAAAATACTTCCAAAACAGAAGCAGGACTTTAAAGCAGCAGATAGTTTCATGGTGATTTACACCTGAGTTCTGACAGACACAACGATTTGCTGCATCCCACGCACAGATCCTTGGAAACAAGATGTAACTCTGTGACAGATACACCTAGAATCACAGTCATAGAATCCTTTGTGTTGGAAGCACAGCCTTCTGGTGAATCAGCCAGTCCTCCCAGTTTGGTGCCATCAGAGAATTTGCTGAGGGTACACTCTGTCCCCTCATCCAGGTCATTGATGAAGATGTTGAAACATCTTTGGCAACTATATTAGCCAACTTCCTTGGGATTCTGGGATGAACCTCATTAAGTCCCATAGGCTTGTATATTCAGGTTTCTCAGCAGGTCTCAAACTTGACTTCTCATGTGGGAGGGACTTTGCTGTCTCAATCTCTCTCTAGGCATTCATCCACTTGAGAGGTGTGGAAAGAGAGGATGTCAGCGAAGATAGGGTCAAAAAGTTGTTGAGTACATCAGCGCTCTTCTCATCTGTTGTTACCAGTTTGCCAGTCTTGATCATCAGGGGAACTACACTCTTACCTTCCTTTTCTGGATGACATACCTGTAAAAGCCCTTATTATTCTTTACGTACCTTGTCAAATTCAGCTTCAGCCACAGCTTGGCCTTATACTCTTTCCAGGAAACTTGTCCTTGCTTTCACTGTCTATGCACTTTATTCTTGCCCTTTAATTTCACCAGCAAGTCTCAACTCAGTCATGCCAGTCTCTTTTTTTTTTCCTTGCCTGGTTTCTTACAGCTCAGGATTGAGAGCTCTTGTGCTCTACAGAAAACATTCTTAAAGATCTATTAGTTCTGTTCTGCTCCCTTGTCCCTGAGGACAGTTTTCCAGAGGGTTCCTAGTGACTAATTCCTTAAACAGCTGGAATTTTCCTGAAATTCAGGGTCCTGACTTTACTCTTCACCTCATATCCTTCAGAACTGCAAACTACATCAGTGTGTGATCGCTGCAGCCCAAACTGCCTCCAATCTTGACATTGCTGATTAGGTCAGAGGCTTTGGTAATCATCAGGTCCAGTATTGCACTCTCTCTGTCTATTACTGGTTTAAGGAGTTATCCTGGATGCACTCTAGGAGCTTCCTGGACTGCCTACAGCATGCTGTGCTGCTCTTCCAGCAGATGTTGGGGTGGCTGAGTCCCCAGTGTCAGCATGATGTCTCCTGTAGCTGGAGTGAGAAGGCTTCGTCAACAGGCTCCCCTTGACCAGGCAGCTTGTAGTAGACAGCAATCACAAAGTTCCTCTTGTTGCCTTGTTCTCTATTTCTTATCCATAAGCTTTCAATCTGCTCATGGCTGTTCTTCAGAGAGACCTTTTCACAATCAATTTCTTGATGTAGAGGGCACCCCTTCCATTCCTCCTTTCTCTCCTGTCCCTTCTGGACAACCTGTGGCCATCGATAGCCACACTGTAGTCATAAGGTTTACCCCACCAAGTTTCAGTAATATCAGCTATGTCATAGATTTCTAGAAGCATGATAGCTTCTGTTAATTGCTCATGCTGCATGCATTGGTGTAAAGGCATTTCAGCTAGGCTGTCAGCCATGTCACTTTCTTAGAGGAACACCCTTAATTCCTTTGAGATATTTTATTAGTGTTTCCCTAGTAGCTCCTCAGGAGCCCTTGGCTCATCTCCGTAAGACTTCAAGTGTACTGCACTATAGCCAGCACACATCAGAGTGACAGGCTAAAGGCCCATTTCTCTAACCCTGGCATGCCATCCCACAGTTTGTCATGTGCAAGCATAATATTATCCCCCTCCCCCTTCAAGTCGGGTGACCCACTCCGAAGTCTAGTCTCACCTCAACATATACATTAAGTTTAGTTAGAAAAAGCATTATACATTTGATGGGAAAGGATTAGGATTTACTTCAAGGAAAAAAAAAAGAGTGATAAGTAGGGACAAATAAAAAATAAGATTTGAAACGTATATGTGGTATAGTATAGTAGCACCCGTGAATCTTATCCTATATCAATCTGCTCAAGCCCACACTTGCACAGCAACACAACAGCAATGCTAAGCATTAACTGTCCATGAAAGATACGTTGAGATCTGCCGAGAAAAGACATGTCTGTAGGTGCAGAGTATTCTCATTATGAGTTTCTCTGTTAGACTGCATAGGTGGGGCATTCAGTGCATAGTGGTGAAGTAAACAGAATTTCCAATTTTCTTTTTAGTTCACCTTTACAATGATGCTGTCAACGGGAAATGAAAAAGGAAGAAGGCAATGAAGCAAGAATATTCAACCACAGATGAGAAAGGAAAAAGTAAGGGTAAATGCCAGCAGCAGGTACAGAGGAAATGAGAAGCACACTTACAAATATATCAATGAGGGGGAAAAAAAGAAAAGAAAAAAATAGGGAAGAAAGCAAGCAAGAAAAAAGATGTTTTTAAAATAACCAAGCACGAAAATGCCTGAGAGACTGAAATATATGCTGGGTTTTAATCTATTTTTCACAACAGAATAACAAATAGGAAAGCTGAAGAACTACACAGGCATAAGACTATGCAGGCTTTGTAATACTTTCCACCAGTCATGAGTATTCATTGATGTAGGAGTCTGCACCACAGTTGGAGGGTGACTGTGGGACTGAATATTTTGAGGACAGTACCTAAGAAGCCTATCCTTTTGTACATGACTTGAATGTCATTTCTAAGTAATATGCCTTTGTAAAAACTTCAATTTTTTTGAAGAAAAGGGAAAAAATTGCTTACTGAAAACCTGAACTCTCTTTACTTTGCAAGAGCAACAGGCAGTAAAAATTACTGCCTGTCCGCACTGCTATTTGCAGACCTCAAATTATTCAATGCATTTTATGATATAGACTCATTTTATATATAGATTATATAATTTGCTGAGAGCATGTTAGGAAACTGGGGCTTGACACAAAACTGGATGCATTCTGAGGAAGATGTAAACTGATTATGTATTTACCAGATCCCCTAGCCTTTTTTCTTGCTTCTGTGCCACTTTCTTCTTTCTTTTGTGATTTCCACAGCATTAAAA
Organism: Colius striatus; assembly: GCF_028858725.1. Classification (NCBI taxonomy): domain Eukaryota; kingdom Metazoa; phylum Chordata; class Aves; order Coliiformes; family Coliidae; genus Colius; species Colius striatus. The sequence continues at coordinate 176,535,698 of NC_084759.1, read as the reverse complement.
TTGTCAGATTCCAATGCTGATAACTGGAACAGACACATCTTTCACTTATGTCTCGTACTTTATACTTATTACTTATTCTCTCTTTATCTCTGATCAATTATTGGCCCAAAGACACAGTGGTACATTCATGGAGTTGCAAAGTACCTATTAACCTTGCATAAAATCTTCTCAGAAAAACACATCTTATGCAAAAATAAAGAAGTTAAAAACCTCCACATTCTTTTTGCATAACCTGTAGGAGCTCTCTGAAGAAAATATCCATTTAAAAAATAGCTTATTCTGCCAATAAAGATCCACATATGCTTGGATTCTGTGTCACTTAGCGAGATGCCTTTTCAGCCATGTGTTGCTGTACTAGAAAAATTTGTAAATGTAAGCAAAGTCACACACAGTCACCTCCTGCTGTGGAGCAATATCAAGATGCTTATTCTGGAAGAGTAAGTGAGCAGAGTGTGTAAGGTATCCTCAACATGATCTAACTGAACCCACACTAAAAGCTATCTTCTATACATAAGAGGGGGAAAAAACTCCACACTTAACAAAGCCAATTAGGAGGCAAAATCCTGTTAGGCTGTTAAACTGTCACTGATTTCAAGACCAGAGCTGCAGTAGTGTGATCTAACATAAGCATTACATCAGAGCTGTAACAGACCTATGAGATATAGCTTATCACTACATTTTGTGACATTTCCTAAACTCCTAGGTGTCTGAGGTACTGTCTGTATCACAGGTGTGATTTTGGTAAACCAGTTATATAGCAAGTTATCATGAAACTAGATCTACGTAGAAGTACACAAAGGATGGAACTGGAGCTGCTGAAAGGAGAGAGTACTGCCAGACAGTGCAATGCAGAGAGCTTGAGGTGTAGGGGAATGGGGTATGGATGTGAAGGAGGATATGCAGAAACACAGAGCCCTATATTAGGACCAATATTTACTTACCACCTATATTAATAATCACGAAGATGGCAGAATAAAACCACATTCATTAATTTTGCAGATGATGTTAAATTGGGGGGTATTGTACAAGTCAGGATTGAGAAATGTAATATAAAGCAGCTCAGAGAAATAAAGGCTGCAAATAGCAAAATGAGATTCAGCTTGTAAAAATGCAAGCTAATGCATGCCACAGGGGAAGAATAACTTGGGCTGGGGGAAGCCACAAATCCAATAGAAGGCAAAAACCTCAAGGCGACAGTGGGCAGCAAATTACACAGGAGCATTCCCTACAGGACGAGTGCAAAAGGGTAACACAATTGTGAGATGCTTACACAGAGGCAGTGGCTCTTGGACAGAGAGATTCAAGCCACCAGGTTTTTTTCAGAATACTGGTTCAAATTCAAGACAAATATACGTGACACTCCCTTAACTCAGATGTATTTGTGAGGGGAAAATTTCTATAGATAACCTCTGGTGTATAAATTGTCTCTGGTGTTTGGGATACAGAATCTGAAGGCTGTCAAGGTAGAGTGGACTCAGAGAACAACAGTGAGTCAAGGATGGTAGAAAGTAACAAACAAAGGACACTTACATGAGCTGCCAGAGTACGACACAGTGAAGTAAAGTCCTACAAATGCCTGGAGAAGGAGCAGTCACATCCTGCAAAAGGAATCTCAGGTAGTCCGGTTATCATCTTGATTAAGATGCAAGCAAAAAAATATCTACTACAGTAGAGTAGCTGTAGCCTCTGAAAGAGTTCAAGGTCTTATTTGTGGGATGATTTTGAGAGTAGGGGTGTCTAGCAAAATCATTCAGGAGAAGCAGTCTTGCACTGACAGTGAAGTGAAAAAGACTTTTCCTCCCATGATTTCTGTTATACTTAGTTTAGAAGATCTGTATTACAGTTGTATTTTCTGATTTTTACCTCTGTGAAGCAAAGAGAAATTCAGGGAAATAAAAACAAAAAGCAGTAAAAGAAGAAACTTCTAAAGGATTGGCATCCAAACACAGGAGCAACATTTGGGGGGCAAAAAAAAAGAATAAAAAACCAAACAAAAAACCAAATAAAGCAAAACCTAATGATGCCAGTGTTGTTAACTAAAATTCAAGTGAACAGATCACAATAACAAAAATAAAGATGTCAAATTGCTTCAGAGTTTGTTTTGAAGGAAAATCAGAAAGCTATGAGGAAGAATAGACAGGGGAATGCATTCAAAGATGGATTAACATTCTACATGTCCAAAGGTTACATGTGCCATCTCACAATAGATACGGCAAGAGTGAAAATGGCTACAAGAGGTGTAAGAAAAATTACCAAAAGAGGAAGGCATTTGGAAGTGTAATAATTTACCCTACATGAAGAACTACATAACAAAATCTAGAATATACTTAATGAATGTTCAGGTGAAGAACATGAGTTAATAAAGAACGCTAAATACAAAAATAGACAACAGTGTTTATGAACATCCTTTGTTTTTTAAGCAAGCTAATCAGGTACATGACAAGAAGATAGTATGATATTTTTGCCTGGACTTTGAAGTTTACTCAGGTCAACAGTTTCAATGAAACTGAACAAACAGTGTGGAAAAAAATGTATACATGAATGGGTGTGTTCTTGATTTGCCTGGCACTGTTTATGCTTTGCCTAGTTATTTCTGTATTAAGAAGTACGTGGCAACTTATCCCATGTTATGGAAAAACGTCACCAAGCAAATCTCAGCTGTAAGACTTGATCATGAGCATTTTGTCTCAAATATTCCTGGATGGTAGATTTGAAATTTTAACTTGAAAATTCAAACTGTTAGTATTTCTAGACTAAGGAGAATAAATACAAGAATCTCATGGTCGATTCTGTATTACCCATGTGCTTAACTTTATGCCCAGCAAGTGGTCTCTTTGCCTTCAGCTCCAAAAGGAACTCACTGGAGCTCCTGGCAGTGTGTGAAACTGAACTGAGGAACTCATCTCTGAGTTCCCAGTCTGGCGGTGAGACCCTGCTGACTCTCTGTCTTCAGGCAGATTTCACTACAGGGTAGGGCCCTTCCAAATACAGCTCACAAACAAAAGCTGACACTGGAGGAATATGAGACAAGGTTTTATGTACTTCTCAGATAGTTAGAAGCAATTCAGGTTGTTAAACAACTGTAAGAATTCATCAAATATGAATACAAAACATGACAATGAAGACACAAACTATTTCTAGAGCTTACTTCTTCCCTACAGTTCTGCCTACAGAATAAGGTAGCAAGGAGCTGTATGATACAGGGTTTGACACCTTTTGTATATCCTCAGTGAAATATTCACCAAGCTTTCACTGTGGAAAACTACTGACATGAAGAGGGATGCAGGGAGGTCAATGAGAGCACAATTTGAAGCCAGTGTGTTACACAGTCATCTCAAGGAGACTAATTTGGCCTGCAGGTCTTGATTGCTGCCAAGGATAGGTGACATGGAGGGAAGCTAAGGCTGACTGTAAAAGCCCATAATGAATTTGCAGGAATGGTAGATACAATATCCATCTTATTTGTAAGCTGGGTCTATTTTATAAAAAGAGAGCTACTATACTTCATGCAAAACTCCTCCCAAAATCTCAGAGTTTTCAGTTCTTGAAAATTATTCTCCTGAGCTCAGGTTGTAACTTTTATCCTTCTGGTTTTAGCTTTTAGTCGGGGTCAGTCATAGCCATGTGAGCTTAGAGACCTCACTGATCCTGCACTGTGATGTGATTCTAAATGGTTTTAAATGGAGAAAAGATAACTGGGAGTTATGATTCGGTGGTTTGATTAGAGGGCTGTCCTAAACTTTAGCGTAGAAGTACATGATGAGGCACTAGAGCAGGACAGAAACATAGAAGGCAGCATTGTTGAAGCAGGTTCCTGCAGAGCAGGGAAGAAGACGTAGAGACAAACTGTTTCTCTCCACACAAGTGGTACATGTTCATGCAACCATCCTTAGTAGATAAATACTGACATCCTAATTTTTTGTCTAGGTGTTCATGGTGTTGAGATTTTAAGCTCAAATCCTAAAGTATTGAAGCCCAGAGGGTTCTCATACTCAGCTGTGTGCAAACCTGGTCTTAGGCTCCACACAGATCTCCTGAACATCTTCCTTACTCTGCTCAGGACTTCTTGAAAGGACACTGAACTATTCACTTTGCCTCCTATCAGCCACAAATCCTTTTCCAGAAGAGCCAATATGGTGTTTGGAAGTGGAGAGAAGGAAGGCATAAGGCACAGTCTACTTGGCAAGAATGTCTTTGGGTATCTTGTTAAATCCAGCTTTTAGATGCTCCTAGGCATTTCAGTAGAGTGGCTGTAGGCTCAGTTCCAGAAGTTATTTCAGCTGGAAAATCTTAAGGTTTGAAATCTTGCCTTGTTACACTCAGTATGTATAATAAGTGCTAGCTCAGAGCTGCGCCCTGGCTCAAAAGGCCACAATTCTCCTGACTTCTCTTTAAAAAGCGTAGAACATGGAAGCTGTATCTTGTCAGTCTCCCTGTCTTTTCCGTGGTAAGGAATAGGACAGAGACTCCCATGAGCAAGCACTATTCATCATATGTCACAGCAGAAAGACAGGTTCCCATTAGCTTGAAGAGGATCAAGTGCTTTGAGACAGTCTGAGATTACCAAGAGCTCTCTCTATCATTCTAATCTTATGGGTAAATCTATGCATAAGGCTTCAAGTGCAATTATTGATGCTGTGTAAATATGATCTCTACACATTAACATAATTCAGTAAGGGATGAGTGCTAACAAAAAAGGAAGTGATACTGGTTGTTTAGTTATTGCAACTGCTGTTACTTTTGCTTTCCTTGATATAATTATGGTGATTGCTATTACTTTTTCTAATATATATTCTTGTATATATTGAGAAATAGGAAAAAATACTGCCACAATCTCCGTCTAAAAGTGGAAACTGAAAATAATGATGAAGAAGTCATCCTGTTTCATGAGTGGGTTTTTTCCCTGTGGCAACTTTAGAATACATTGCATGACGCTTAGACCTATAAAAGTAGCTTATGGCTTATGCAATAAAATGATCCACTAAAACAGAAACATCAGGAGGGAGAGTGGAAGAGAGGGAGAGGAAATCCTGTTCATTCAAATTTGAAAGTGACTTCTTTCTTTTTACAATATGACACACCAGAACGAACATCAGTCATAGCCTTCTTTCCTCTCAGACAGTTTTCCACCTTAATGAAGCAGGTTCATCATGACTTGCTATGACAATATCTCCTTTCTGCCCACTGTTCCACTGCTTTTTTTTGACTCCTTTGATTAAACGAATCATGCTGCAGAGTCCCACGTGATAACTATATTAGCTGGGGTAAGTAACTGATCTATTACCACAGGATAATATAGTTTGAAGGCATTTTAATAGAGGCTGGCAGATTTCAATATTATTTGAGGGTCATAGAGTGTCTGACATTTCAATTTGTTATCAGGCCACTCATATCACTAGGGCAATCATTAAACATAGACTCTAATAAGGTTTCTGCTATGTAGGGTCATTCATTATTGACAAGGAGGAGAGAAATAAATACCTTCCCAGAGGCAGCATGTAATACAGTAAAAATCATACAGTCTGGAACCATATTTTCTAGATTTGCTGGCAAATCAGGCATTACATTTGCAAATTAAACAAAATGAAAGGTTACTGATGAAAACACGAATACTTATATTCTGCTTTTACATACTGTCAGAACATACATTGCAGTCATATATATAAAAGAAATTGATAATTAGATCACAAGTTGGCTTATTTTGCCACTGTGATGAGAGCTAATAACCCACTTGTGTCATCTTTGGCTTTCTGAGGTCTATACTCCTGGGACAGACTTTGCATATTACAATTAATCATCATATATCATCTAGCTCCAATAGCTATTTAACAGATGAGCCATCTTCACCTTTCAACTAGGTAGACCTGTGAGATAGCTTGGAAACAAAGGATTAAATTCTTCATATGGGCTTATTAATGTTTTTCCCCTTAGATTAATATCTGGTTTATTTGGTGTATGCTTTAAAGGGGTTTTTTGAGATGTTTCTTTAATAACCTTAAGCTCATACACATTTCACTCATCTTTCAAAAATCACCTGTGTTATGCTTTAAAACTAAAAGTTACAGAAAAAGGAAAATAAATATTTTGTAAGAAGGAAAAAAATATTGTTAAAACAACAACTAAGAGGATTTTGACATATCTATTTACTTCTGGAAATTCAATTTGGGGAAAAAAAATATTAAATGTTTTCTCAGTTTCTTGGGAAAAAAATAAATTACACAGAAAATAGGAGTGTTAGGATGTACTTCAGCATTTCTGAAGAAATGTCAGTGTTGCAGTGTTGTGAACTCTGACACAGCAGCTTCTCTCCAGCTCATCTTTGGGTGTCCCCCACAAATAATCATTCCAATTTTAATGGTGTAAAAACTTATCTCAGTGGAGTAAGTTGTTCTCATCAGGTTTCCAAGCTCCCTGATATCGGAGAGAAACTTTTCAGTAAGTCAAGCAAGATATTCTTAAATAAGAAACAGCTCTCCCTCCAAGTTGTCATGGGATATTCCAGGAGAGGCAGAAGATAACTGAAGGCAAGATGGTTTGGAGACAGCTAAAAGATCTTCATGTGAAGAGAAAAGAATGGGTAAGAAGTGAACAAGTAAGAGACGCTCCCTGAACTGAACAGACTACATCTTCAAGAAGAAATTCAATTATTCAGTGAGCAGCTGAAATACTAAATATCAATATCCGAGATTATCCAACTTGAAATCTGAGAGTCCTGACAGCATTCATATATGTGGAGGTACTTTCTTAAAACAGGATAATACTACTAAATATACTACTGTCTTCTGCAGACAGTCTATCACAAGATACCTAATATTCAGTTCACATTTTTACATAACATTCTACATTCTATCAGAGACTCGTGCAATACTAACAAATGAGGTTTTACAGTATTGATCATGATGCAAATTAAGTATTTGGTACCACATTAATTTAATTTTTATTTAATTTAATATGTTTATGTAATCCTTGTTTTCTTCAAAATAATTCACCATATAGCCAATGACTAGGCAACAATGGGTATATTGCTGTCTGAAGAAAAAATGTCATGTACTGTAATTATCATCATTAATTTAGGATTATCAAACCTGGTCAGCATGAAAAAAAATATGTTACAGGAAATTCTTCTCCATGGGAAATACATTGAAGATCATAGAATCATAGAACAGTAGGGGTTGGAAGGGACATTTAGAGATCATCTAGTCCAACCCCCCTGCAGAAGCAGGGTCACCTAGATCAGGTCACATAGGAACATGTCCAGGCAGGTCTTGAAGACCTCCAAGGAAGGAGACTCCATAACCCCTCTGGGCAGCCTGTGCCACTGCTCCATCACTCTCACAGCAAAATAGTTTTTTCTTATGTTTAAGTGGAACTTTTTGTGTTCCAGCTTCATCCCATTACCCCTTGTCCTGTTGCTAGCTACTATAGAAAAAAGGGATGTCCCAACCTCCTGACACCCACCCTTTAGATATTTATAAATGTTAATAAGATCATCCCTCAATCTCCTCTTCTCCAGACTAAACAGCCCCAGTTCCTGCAGCCTTTCCTCATATGAAAGATATTCCATTCCCCTGCTCATCTTCGTGGCCCTGATAGAGGCAGAAATTTCCATCCTTATAGAATCATATAATCCCAGCATAGTTGAGGCTGGAAGAGATCTCTGGACATCATCAAGTATAACCCATTTGGTATATCTCCAAAGATGGAGAGTTCATAACCTCTCCGGGCAACCTATTCCAGTGCTTGACCAAGCTCACTGTAAAAAACTCCCTTCTTATGCTGAAAAGTAATTTTGTGTGTTTCAGTTTGTACCCAGTGTTCCTTGTCTGGTGTGTCTGGTCACCACTGAGAAGAGTCTGGCTCCATCTATTTTACACACTCCCATAATGATAATTATTTGTTAAATAAGATCCCCACTGATCCTTCTCCAGGCTGAACAGTCCTAGGCCTCTCAGTCTTTCTTCATAGAAGAGATGCTCCATTCCTTTAGTGATCTTCATGATACTTTGCTTGCCTCTTTCTACTAAGTCCATATATTTCTTGTACTGGAGAGCCCAGAATTAGACACAGCACTCCAGGTGTAGCCTCACCAGTGCTGAGTAGAGGGGAAGGATCACCTCCCTTTACCTGTTGGCCATACTCTTCCTAATGCAGCTCAGGGTATCCTTCCTTGTTGCAAGAGTATATTGTTGGCTTATATTCAATTTGGTGTCCACCGGACCCCTCCAGGTACTTTTTGTACAAGATACTTGCCAGTCAATCTCCTCCCAGCCTGTACTGGTAGTTGAGGTTATTCCTCCTCAAGTGCAGGACATTCTTCTTGTCCCATTTCTCCAGCCAGTTCGTGTCCCTCTGAATGACAGCACAACCATCTGGTCTATCAATCACTCCTCTCAGCTTTGTATCACTGGTAAACATGTTGAAGGTTCACTCTGCCCCATCATCTGGGTCATTAATGAAGAAGTTAAACAGTCCTGACACCAATACTCACTCTAATGTTTCACAACTGATGACTGGACTCCAATTAAACACGTGCAGCTGATCACAACTCTTTGAGCACAGCAGTTCAGAGAATTTTCAACCCACCTCACTATCCACTTATCCTGTCTGTATTTCTTCAGTCTATCTAGAAGGATGTTATGGCAGACAGTGCTGGGAGATTTAGTAAAGCCAAGATAAACAACATTCACCGCCCTCCCCTGATCCATCAAGCCAGGCATCACAGAAAGCTATCTGGTTGGTCAGGCATGATTTCCTCTTCATATATTCCTTCTGATTATTCCAAATCTCTTATCCTTCATACATTGAGAAATAGTTTTCAGGATTAATTACTCCACTTTTGTACAATAAAGTGTAAAATGAGAAAACATACACATTCAAAAATTATTTGGAAAATGAGACAATGTTGTGCTTAAAAAGATGAGTTATAAGAATGATATTGTTAGTAGTTTTCTTGTTCTTCTCCCTTTAATGGTTGAAAGTCTCATGAGCGAGTTTAAGAGGTAAGCCTGAAAAGCATTTTTTGGATGTTCTCTGAAGGGAGTTTGAAGGGAGCTGCTGCAGGCACAGGAGGTTTGAAAATCTGACGTCTCTTTCCAGTCAGAAGAGATAGCATAACTATAGTCAAACAAGTTCCCACATCTCAGTGTGCAACAGAGAGAAAGGATAGACGAGACAAAGATTGGGAGTTTTAGTCAATTTACATTCAATATCACCAGGAACTCTTCATTGAATTTTCTGAAGGAAGGATCAGGTCCATGTGTTTAATCTTCTTGTGTTCTTTTAAGGGAATGTTGTACAAACTGTGTGACTGGTTCACAGTCATTAGAGTACCTCACATTTCCCATCTGGTTGGCAATAAATGATAATACTGAACACCTTTGTTGAAATGTGAAGGCATTTTTTATTAACATGGACAATCTAATGGTAGCACCCCACACTTGTTGAAGAAAATATATTAGTCTTCATGAAACATTAATCCAAAGGCACAATGCAAGGGGTAGCTGTCAGATCTCAGCAATAAAAATTAATACAAGCTCTGCATTTTAGAAAGTGGAAAGAATTCTGTAGAAATATTAATATAAGATTGTATGCCTAATTTAATTCACACAAATCAGAAGGAGAAGGAACAAGTGGTTTACATTTTGGCATTAGCTGTCACCTGCAGCACAATTATTGTTACAAAACACAAAAAGGTTTGGAGACTGTAAGAATTTTTATATTAGTGGCTACTAATTTAGCAGTAAAACCAATTTGTTTCAGAGCTGTTAACTTCAGTTGAAAATACGTTGTCTCTTCATGCTTATTGGAGTTGGATTTATTTTGTTTACATATTTCAGAAAGAGAAAATACGTATTTTTATTCATACGGTTATATAACATCTCTGTAGTAGCAGCTGATCTTAATCTCTAGAATCTCAACAACATCTGAACTAATAAATATCAATACCATTGCAGTATGCAGAAACTGTTAGTTTCATGTCCCACCCTACATTATTTTCTGTAACATAATCCATCTCACTCCACATCTCTTGGCCTTTGTTTATCTCTGCCTTTTGACTATGCCTTTGCCTCTATTCTATCCCAAAACCTCATTCAACAGCAGGAATGCTGCTAGCTATATATTTCTTCACTCCATCGCTAGGGAAAGGAAGGGACTGAAAGGGATTGTGCCTAGCTTCCTGGGGTTGTTTCCTCCATCCAGTGGAACTCTTTTTGCTTTCCAGCAACATGAGTGAGAAGAGCAGCATTACCACCCAGATGTGATCTCATCTCCACCACAAGATGAGCTCTGCCACAGTAGTGTCTTTGTAAAGGGGTAGAAATACTCCACAGCAGTCTAAAATGGTTTGACAACATCAAGGTATTTGAAGACTTCACGGTCCTTCTTGGTGTCTGTTTCTCAAATTCTGATAGAATCATCTGTGCAGGTTTTATTCATTTAAGTATAAACATCTATAGGAATACTTTCATCTCTTTAAAATAATTGAGAAAATATTTGTTTGTGTAATGCTGTATTTCACAAGACGATGAGGCAAAACACAGTCTGTAAGAGAAATGACATAGCTGTAACTGTTCAACAGTTAATCTTTCCTGATGGAATCATCTAGGGCATTCTCAGGTGAAATCACAGTCTACATGCCAAATATAGAAACGCTCCAAATTATCTAATGGATATTCACCCTGGGACAGGTATTCAGATCTGTGAAGGTGTGGTCTAAGTGGTCTACGCAGACTCAGTGTCTGAATTCAGCAGGATCTGGGCATTTAACCAATGCAAGTCTGTGCTTTCTATGTCACTGCCAAAATGAATCAAACTGAATTGAATTAGGGCTGTTTTAATGCTGAATAAGAATGTCTATAATGGGGAGCAATGTAGATTAACAAACTCATTTTAACCAATACTATTAGTTCATTCAGATGTACTTCTCCAGCTCTTCTCACACAAGGAAGCTCTCAGGAAATGCTACAGTCGTAAAAACACAGTTTAGACTATGAGTGCAAGGTTATGGAGACTGGTTAAGAACAAAACTCTTTAACATGAGTGGTGTGTATTAAGGCCTACTGCCCCAGTGTAACATGTATTTCACTGGCTCTCCAGAGCAGTCCTGTAGGACTGCCTAGTAATAAATTGGTGTGGGAGGTTACTATGAAGTAAAAAGCTGCTGTCACATTCATTGCACTGCCACAACTAGCTGTGGTTGTTGGAGCTGGGATGAAAAACGGTGACATATATTCTTCAGATTCTTTCTCAGTTCCCTACCCTCATCCCCACACACTCAAAGACAGCTTCTACCTGTGCGAAGATCATCATATCTGAGAGGATGTGCAATTTGTTGCTGTAGCAGTACAGTAGCTGCTGCTGAGGACAACAAGCTGGCTCATGAATCATGCCTCTCATCCCTTTCTAAGCTTTATCTTGTGTCTGAGTTGCTGGTTCTTGGCCAAAAACTGTGAAGAGGGTAAATTCAGAACCGTGTGAGAACTTGGAAAGATCATATTTGCGACCTGATCTAGGTGACCCTGCTTCTGCAGGGGGGTTGGACTAGATGACCTCTAAAGGTCCCTTCCAACCCCTACCATTCTATGATTCTATGATTGATTCTATGATTCTATGTACTGAGCTCCAACATTTAAAATTAAAAAAAAAATAAAGCAAAAGCACAGCAAAGGTCCTGCAGATAGAAGTCATTAGATATTTCTTATTCACAAGTGTGAGTCATTTTGGAGATAACAATAGCAGAATATAATGGAGTCAGTTTAGTTTTCTCTCCCTGAACAGCACTGATGCTTTCTGATTCTCCACATCAGCTCAAAAGTTAAATAACCCTAGGAAATATGATCAAATGAAGAGCAAATTTCTTAGAGCAAATTTCTGTGGAGGTCAAGTGGGAGATTTGAATTCTGCTAGAGATGCATGGGAACTTATTGAGTGGCACATAGAAACTGTTCTGACAACAGAAAAGACCTTTCAATGAATTGGAACTATTCAGTATGTTTTAATAAAAAGATAACTCTTTTTACATGGCATTCACCTGTGCATCCCATCCACTGAGAGCTCTAACACACTCATCTATTTACCAGTCTCCTGTTGGTAAAAACGAACATGTTTCTTTATTCATTTAATCACTAACCACCTACCCATAACTAACTCTTTACTTATGAGCATGGTAACGAGGCTTGATCAGAGCCGTGAGTAGAAAATGCAATTCTGTTCTCCAATTGCCCTATTCATTATCCACCTCAGCATTTACATTCTGCACATTAGAATGCTGCATATAATGTGATCATTTACTATGTGGCTGTGACTGCCAAATACAATGGATAAAATAGAGTCTTCTGAGAGAGTTATTCTACACAGGGGAAAAACACAGCTTGTTTTAATGGAGTTTAAAAGTGATCAAGTGTAGTGCGATGTTTGCATAATACAGTCTTTGTTATCAGTCTTTTATATATAGAATAAAGTTGGTTAATATTTACATAAATCAAGCAATTCATGAGCAGCATACCAGTTCTCTGACCAGTATGGGTCAGAATAGAATATCTTAGCAAAATGTGTAGTTGTTAATAGATTCAAGGACGGGCAAAATAAAAAGACAATGTTTTTTATTTCCTTTTAGGTATAAGATTATTATCAGGCCCTAAAGATTGGGTAAAAAACCAAACAAATAGAAACACTGATTTGATCCAGCCCAGGCAGGACAGTGACCAGTACCAAAACGGTAAGGGGATTGGAGCATCTCTATTATAAGGAAAAGCTATGAGACCTGGGGCCTGGAGAAGACTGAGAGTGGACCTTATCAATGTTTATAAATACCTAAAGGTCAGGTGTTGAGAGGATGAGGTGAGTCTTTTTTGTAGTGACAGGACAAAGAATAACGGGCATAACTTGGAATACAAGAAGTTCCACTTGAACATGAGGAGAAACTTCTGTGATGGTGACAGAGCCCTGGCACAGGCTGCCCTGGGAGATTGTGGAGTCTCCTTCTCTGGAGGTCTTAAAAGCCCATCTGGATGCATTCCTGTATGACCTGATCTAGGTGGACCTGCTTTGGCAGGGGGATTGGACTAGATGATCTCTAGAAGTCCTTTCTAACCCCTATCATTCTGTGATTCTGTAAAAGGTTTGTCTAAAGCAGGAAATGAGTTTTCAGAGGAGCTCTGGCTTTATAGAAGGTTCCTTCTGCTGTTCCTTCCTTTATTTCTCTTCCCTCTCTCTTTCTTCCTCCCTGCCTCTCTCCTTGCATATATTGGTGTGTGAAGCTTTGGAAACTTTAAAACCCAGGACTGATTGAGTCAATATATTTGTTTTTCTTTTTTTTTCTTTTTTCCTAAAGAGATGCTTTCATGTGTTAAGATTAGGGAAAATGAGAGAGAGACATGGTACCACACAGATACAACGCATGTCAAAAAAGGTATTTGCAAACAAGCCTGCAATATTTCCCTCAATAGCTACAGGTTTTTTCTGCAGTGCTTACCTGCATAACTGAAAGTATACAGAGGAATGAATTATTTTCACGAGGGAAAAAATGCACAGTGAAGTTTCTTTTCATGTAAGTGATTTGCCTTCTAAAAATTAGATGTTACCCATGTCATATAAATGGAATGACTTAAGAGAAATGTTATTTTCACAGCCTAGTCAAGAGTACTCATCCTGCACACCATGTACACCTGAATCATTCATCCATTGCCTGGCCTTTCATCAGAGAGTGTTTATGCTTCAGAAGCAACTGCTGTACAGATTGCCTGTACAAGTCCTGTACATGTAGGAGAGGTTACATCCAGTCCACACATTTCCAAAGTAACCAGAAGTGGCTTAGACACAGGCATTACTTTCTACAGCAAAGCTCTCACTTCTTACTTGAGTATAAAAGTCATATAGGAATCTTTCAAAAGTACATACTTCAATTAAAAAACCTCTCAGGCCCTACCCCACTAACCTTTCTCTCAATAAATTTTTCATTCCTTTGTCTTTGTATGGACCCATAGATTACTAGAAAGCATATATTGCCGTATTGCCTGTGCAGTCATTGCATTGGTGATATTACTGTTTTGAAGCACTTTGGATTATCACAGGTATGAATGTGCTTTGTGATAAACATAATTTGCAAATCTTATCCTGTTGCAGAATACAAAGTGCAAGACAAGTCACAGTTTAGTGAATACCTCCCAATAAAATACCATTGATACTGCACTGCTACTGCTAGCTCTATTTCTGAGCATTACTGTAAAATACACATTTAATGGGAAATAAAAATAATAGCAAATAATACTTGCATGTGAATCTTTTTTCAATATGAAGAAAAGGCTAGTCATGAGAAAGGGAAACTCTTGTTTCTTTGGCGATGCATAGCATTCCACGAAAATGTGCAGTGGCAGGTCAGTAACCAAGGTCTTGTCTATGTGGAATACGTTTCTCTCATATAGCCCAAGGTAAGGGCCTAATATATGTTGTTATGACAATAGAACAAATTCTCCCCTCACTTTTCTGAACACAATGGCAGTCGTATTCTGCTGTAAGTCTCTTCTGACATGTTTGCTCTTTGAGAAGGGGTTGAATTTCTTGCCCTTGTGCAATGATAAGAGAAGTTGAATTAAGAAAGCTTGGTTTGTATAATTATGAAATTAGAACTGATAACACAGACCAGTACATTCTTTGCCAGATTTGACTGAGGTGGTGAAAAAAGATCTCAACCACTAGATCTCCTCACTGTCTCCCAGAAAGAAGCCACTGCCTTCCCATGTACATATATCTGGTACCAGCACAGAGCATTTCTGTAGCTGCCTAAGAACAGTCAGAATTGTTGATTCAGACCATCAGCCACATTTACTAAGCTGTCTTTAAAGTCAACGAGGAAGCCTCACCTGAGCTATGAGAGCTATAAATGAGTGGTTATAAGAAAGGGGGGATGTTGCTGTCTCTAACTGAGATAACACTTTGCAAAGGGAACACCAGTCATCCGACGACTGAAAAGGGTAAGTATGGAACTCAATTATCTCAGTGTGAATACTTTTAATACAAAGTCTCCCTGCAGACACTCCTGGTTTATGAATCTGAAGTACTGATAGAGCGTATCATCACGTTGGCTGGTTTTGACTTTGAATATACTGGCATAAACAGTAATACTCTCCTGTATGGTGAAAGATCTTGGACCATGTGCCACATGTAACTCTACAATTGCTTCAGAAAAAGGTTGGATTTAAAATGATGTTGGTATTCCATCTTTGACTCTAGCATTTAGTTAGGCACAGCACAAGATTCAGAGTTGGGAGCAGATGAGAATGTCAGTGTTGTGGGTTTTTTCCCCATGTGCTTCGAGCTGCAATGCCTCAGTCACACTCCAGCTTTCCAGAATAATAATTTAATTTGTGAAAAAGCCTTGAACAATAACAGATAATTAAACTTGAAGATTTACTGTGCTCTGGACCCTCCCTGACAAACATGGAGTAGAGAGGGAGAGTGACTGCAGCTCCAGAATCCTCCAAAGTTTAACCTAAAAAATACATAGATTTAGGAAAACATAACCTGGATGAATTCCTGTGCGACCTACTGTAGGTGGTCCTGCTTCTGGAGTTGAACTAGGTGATCTTTCGAGGTCCCTTCCAACCCATAAGATTCTGTCATTCTGTCATTCTGTGCCTGCTCCCTAGTTCCACTCCCTGGAAATGCTTTTAAACTCTGACTGATCCAGCCCCAGAGGGGCTGAAGAGGAGCTTCTGTGGTGAGGAACACACACCATCCTGGGCTGCTGCTCCTGCCAGCAAACATTGCTCTGTGACTAGTGTCACAGCGAAGGCAAAATCTGCATTACTAGAGGCAAAAAACCTGTCAGAGGCAGACACTGTGTCACAGACATTTCTGTTTCTGTGTGATGGTGGTGTTGACACATGTGACAAAATCATTTGCAGTGACAGTATCCTAGCTTCCTATTGATAATGGCAGATGACTATTTGCTTCACCAACAGGAGTAGCATTGTACTTTTGTTATCCAAAAAAACCCTTTTGTTTGCAATGGGGTAGATGACCCAGCCTCCTGCTCATACTACTGACCCTGCAGAAGCCCACTCATCTCCTTGCCCATCCTCTGCGTAGGTTCAACAAAAACTGTGCCTGTCTTAAGCTAATACATCAGACTGAGGTGCTTGTCACTTCCACAGCAAGGATATTTGCTCCCTATCTCAGCAAATAGTTGTTGCACCTGACATATGCCATTCCAAGTGTGAAGGTAGCTCCTAATCCTCATGTCCTTATAGTTTGTTCCTCATTCTTAATGAATATAGTTCTGGAAAATCAGTCCATTCTCTTTAAGAGGAAAGAAATTTTGAAAATTTACTTTACTGAGTGTTCTGTAGATTCAGGGGCTGTAACCACATAACTACCTCACTTTCTCCCAAGTGGTTTGTGGTATAGACTCCCCTGCCTATGTTTTTTTTCTACCCCATCACATCTTTCCCCCAGAGAAAGTAAGGATATTTCTGCAAAGCAGATTATCAGCTTGTATTGTCTGGAATAAACTACCATTTTGATGGGCCCAAAATACATGGATCTAACAAATGGGCAATTCTTAGCTAAACTGTAGAAGCCATCAGTCCTTGCTAGTGAGAGAGAGTAGTAACAGCCAGTCAGTCAATACCTAAGAGAAAGGACAAGTAAAACACTACCAAAAAGAACTTCCTCTGCACAGGCTTCCAAACCTAAGCTGGATGTATCTCCAGGAAATATGTTGTACTTAGAGACAGACAGATTAGCTACTACCAGAAATCTTTTTTTCACATATTATTCTGACTCCATGGCAAAATCAGCAAGTGGTCACTCAACTCCCCTGCTTTGACTTAACAGCCAGGAAGGTGGAATTAAAAGGGAAGTCACTTTAATGAATTTGTGGCAGTATCAGCAGAATAAGAAGGTAGGAGTGATGCAAGGGATCATAACTAGGGGAACGGTGGCAGGAATGGTAGAGGAATGCAAAGCAATTAATCTCTGTGCCATGAACGGGAATGAGTCTTATTAGTTCCATACTGCTGTCACACTGAGAAAAGAACTGAGTTAGTGAAGCCATAGTGACTACAGGTACTGAGAAAGGTGAATGGGAACCATTCTACCTTGCAGACAATCAAAAGCAGATCCTGCCTTCATCTTTTGTTCTCCACATCAGCTGGCAAATCTCTTTTTATTATTTTATTACAGGAGGGCTAATCTCAAATAGATATAGACTATGCAGATACACTTTATATAGAAACAGATATATGTAGGCATGTACATATTGTAATAGGTATAGATAGACACTGGGACAGATGTAGATACAGACACAGCACTGCCCTGCCCTGTCTCCCCTGTGCAGCTCCTTGACACACCATCAGAAATATCAAGTAGATTAGCACCTGACAAGGCAGCCTTCTAGGAGTAAGGCAAAAATAAAGCAAAAACTCATTAAGCACTGTAAGTAAATTGGGGTTAGGCATCTTTAGGGTGATTGGATGAGCAGACAACAGCAGATCAAAGAGCCAGGAAAAGACTGAAGCTACTCTTCTCTCAGTTCACCCTTGCTGTGCTTTCTTCCAGAATTTTCACCTTCTCTTTTCTCTTTTGCTGTGTGATGGTGTGATTTCACATTCTGCAGTGAAATGGCTGATCTTAGATGTGCCTTGGGAGAAGCAGCACAGACTTCTTTGCTGAAATGACAAGGAACTGATGAGGATCTGTGAAGCACTGAGAAAATGCCACTCCTGGGTGGTTATTTTTGGTGTGTAAACAGACATGTTTAACTGCAGGTCTTTTCAACCTTGTGATCTTTCTCCAATGCCTTTATCTCTCCTTTTCTCTCTTATACCTTCTGCCTCTTGGAAAAGAATTATTAATTGAAACTTTCATTATAAGTATTTGTGAAAAATTAAATGATTTTTGGTGTCAAAGGTTAGGAGTTCTTTAAATATTACATGAATTCACATGTGGTTAGAAATAGAAAAAGAGACAGCAGGACTCTTTAACATTGCATGCAAGTATCACCTAGTCTGTTCTAATTGCTTTCTTTTATCATGCTCACTCTGATTGCCCTCCAAACACAGAACAAAGAACAGATTGCAAAGTCTGCTTTTGGGTAGAAAATAGTCTAGTTAAAGACCCCTTGGCCTTGAGAGAGATTTAGGGACTGATGCTCAGGGCTGTGCCTACCCACACAAGCACCTCAGTCTATCACATCTAGTGACAGGAGCATCATGAGGGGTCTCCAGAGTCCAATATATGGCATCCCTTCAGGCCCACTTGTTCACAGCTGTCCTCACAGTCTCACCCTCACCGTTTTTCTGCTCAGGACAGCTTGCTAACATCATTCTCTTGCCTCCCTCAGTGCAGACAGATTACTGGGTGCTAGTACAACTATTTCAGAATCAGCTTTTAATCCCTCTTAGAAGTTTTTCTCTTATGTGTAAATAAAAGTAGTTTCCAGATCCTCATCTGAATGCAATCTCATGTCAGCAAACCCTTTCAAATATTGACTGGAAAAATTTGATTTTCATTGAAGATGTGGTATTAGCTGATGTATAACCTCCCAGATAAGGATGCAGCAGCAAGTTCCCAATTGTGTCTTCGTGACTTCACCTAAAACCAAGGAACACATTATTGGCAAGACTTATCTCAAAGAGGGGAAGAGATTGGCTTCAGCACCAGGCAGCAGTACTACAGAAACAGTGCAAATTGCCAAGTACCTCCCTTAAGCACAAAGAACCTGCTCATTCTCATCGCTTGGAAATTAGCCTATTTCAAGTCCTGAAAGCTGATGGACAGTCAATGCTGGCTAGCTTGTCCTTCAAAACCACAGACAAAGGCTCTGAGCTGAACATAGTCAATTAAGTTCCTACATCTAAGCCAGATGTTACATGAAGGTTTTCTTTGTTGAGCAGAAAACTGTCTGGATGGCTAGGCCCAGAGAGTGATGGTGAATGGAGTTAAATGCAGTTGATAGCTGGTCACCAGTGGTGTTCCCCAGGGCTCAGTGTTGGGGCCTGTTCTGTTTAACATCTTTATGAATTATCTGGATGAGGGTATTGAGTGCAGCCTCGGTAAGTTTGCAGACACCAATAAGTTTGGTGGGAGCATAATGCTGCTTGAGGGCAGGAATCAGGACAAAAGGATCTTAAGAGGCTGGAGCGATGGGCTGAAGCCAGTTGTATGAAGTTTAACAACAAGTGCTGGGTCCTGCACCTGAGCCACAACAACCCCAGGCAATGCTACAGGCTTGGGGATGTGGAGCCGGAAAGCTGTCTGTCTGAAAAGAACCTAGGGATGTTAACTGACAGCTGGCTGAATGTGAGGCAGCAGTGTGCCCAGGTGGCCAAAATGGCCAATGGCATCCTGACTTGTATCAGAAATAGTGTGGCTAGTAGGACCAGGGAAAGTAGTTGTCCCCTTGTTCTCGGCGCTGGTGAGGCCACAGCTCAAATACTGTGTTCAGTTCTGGGACCCTCTCTACAAGAAGGACATTGAGGTTCTGGAGTGTGTCCAGAGATGGGCAACGAAGCTGGTGAAGGGTCTAGAGAACGAGTCTTACAAGGACCAGCTGAGGGAACTGGGATTGTTTAGCCTGTAGAAGAGAAGGCTGAGAGGAGACTTTATAGCTCTTTATAACTACCTAAAAGGAGTTTGTAACAAGGTGGATATTGATCTCTTCTCCCAAGTAATGAGTAATAGAACAAGAGGAGATGGCCTCTAGTTGCATCAGAGGAGGTTTAGATTGGATGTTAGAAAGCACTTCTTCTCTTAAAGGCTTGTTAAATATGACAGGCCACCCAAGGAGGTGAGGGAGTCACCATCCCCGAAGATGGTTAAAAGTCACGTAGATGAATATTGTGTTCAGTTCTGGGCCCCTCAGTTAAAGAAGGACAGGGAGTAGCTGGAGAGAGTTCAGTGCAGGGCCACCAAGATGATGAAGGGAGTGGAGCATCTCCCTTATGATGAAAGGCTGAGGGAGCTGGGGCTCTTCAGCTTGGAGAAGAGGAGACTGAGGGTTGATCTCATTAATGTTTACAAATACATAAGGGCAGGTGTCAGGAGGATGACACTGAGGCTGTTCTCAGTGATGTCCAATGATAGGATGAGGGGCAATGGGTACTAGCTGGAACAGAAAAGGTTCCAAAGAAATACAAGGAAGAATATCTTCACTTTGAGGGTGACAAAGCACTGGAATAGGCTGCCCAGATGGCTTGTGGAGTCTCCTTCTCTGGAGACATACGAAACCCATCTGGATGATTTCCTGTGTGACCTACTCTAGGAGGTCCTGCTCTGGCAGGGGAGTTGGACAAGATGATCCTTTGAGGTCCCTTCCAACCCTTGAGATTCCAAGATTCTGTGATCAATGGCATGGAATTGAGTTTGAGGCCTGTGGCCAGTGGAGATCCACAGGGATTTGTTTTGGGGCCAGTCCTGTTCAACATCTTCATCAATGACCTGGATGAGGGGACAGAGTGTATCCTCAGCAGGTTCCCTGATGACACCAAACTGGGAGGACTGATTGATTCACCAGAAGGCTATGCTGCCATTCATCAAGATCTCATACAAGGAAAGGCTGCAGGAACTGGGGCTGTTTAGTCTAGAGAAGAAGACACCGCGGGGGAATATCATTAATATTTACAAATATCTAAATGGTGGATCTCGGGAGGCTGGGGTATCCTTTTTTTTGGTGGTGTCCAGCATCAGGACAAAGGGTAATGGGATGAAGCTGGAACGCAATAAGTTCCTTTTAAACGTAAGAAAAAAATATTTTACTGTGAGAGTGAGGAAGCAGTGGCACAGGCTGCCCAGGGAGGGTGTGGAGTCTCCTTCTCTGAAGACCTTCAAGATCCACCTGGACACATTCCTATGAGACTTGATCTAGGTGGACCTGCTTCTGCAGTGGGGTTGGACTAGATGATCTCTAAAGATGATCTCCAACTCCTACCATTCTATGATCCTATGATTTTATGAAGTGCTGAGGGCCATGGTTTAGTGACACCTGGCAGTGTCAGGTTACTGGTTGGACTCGATGATTTTAAAGGTCTTTTCCAACCAAAATGATTATATGTCTGCAAAGTAATGATGAATGACTGGATAAATACTCTTAGGCCACTTCAGTTGCAAAGCAAAACAGATGAACTTAAAATCACCACAAAATTCAATAGGGAAGTCAAACATGATTTCAAAATTTTCCCACCAAAAAAAAAAACCCACAAATCAACCAGTAAAAATGAGTGGATTATCAGAGACTGTTTCAGTGCAAATGAATCTGTTCTCTGAGAGAAGACTGTTCATCAACATGTTTTGGATCAGTTCTGTCAAAACAAACTTTGACAGAAAGAGTTCTGTGGGTTTTTTTTTTACAGAAAGGCAAATGAAACAGATAAATCTGTGGTGTTCTGACACTGATGTCTGCTGGATAACTTCTAATGATTTGTTTGCTCCATCTGGCAAGAACTTAAAAGGCTTATTGTGCAACTGGAAATAATATCTAGTGATATTCGTAAGTTGTCACTTAAAATTAGGTCATTACAGACAAACCTACTGCTGTATGACCAAATACAAAGAAAAATACCCGATACACAATAAGCAGCCTGAACAAATAACCAGGTGGCAAGAAAATTACAACTTTGAAAAGCACAGAACAGGAAGAAAGCTTTGACTACTTTGACTACTTAATTAGTTATCTAATTAAAACTCCAAAACTTCCTAAATTAGAAAAAATAACATCTGTCCTTAGTTTCTACCTTTACCTTTCAAAGAGTAAGAGAATGTCACCTTAGAAGAAGAAAACATTTCCAAACACAATATAACTTTCATTTTTCAATATTGGTAGTAATAACAATGTGTTTATTTTTCTAAAGAACACAAACCAATGAAATTTCAATGCTGAACAAAAAAGCACTATATCCAGGAAAGTCTCAAAAGGGCAACTTGGCTTCATAATCAAATACTAAAATGATTTTGAAAAATCTAATAATCTACCATCTCCCAGCAATAAATAATACATCCAGCAAACACAAACTTAGAAGGAAAAAAGTCTTCAATCACAGTAATAGTTCTCCTGCTGCCCAGTATATCAAATTACCTTTTCCTTTTCAAAACAATATATTTTCCCAATCCCATTTATTCCTATAGCCTCTGGGCCAGGTTCTGATCTCAGATACACTGTTCAAATCCTGAGTAACTAAACTGAAATCATTCCTTTCAAGTGGGACATTTTCTCTGGGTTAAATAGGAATTATTGACCAACGGAGCTGCACAAATAGATTACACCGAGGTAATTTTTGTGTTTCAAAGCATGAACTCTCTATACTGAATGCATCACATAATAGTGCCTTAAATGAGCATTTGCCCAGCCAGACCAATTGCAATACTGGTTTAAATTCAGCCTTTCTTTGCAAAGCACATAGACTGTTTTTTTTCTTTCTTTGATTTCAATGTTATCTAAACACAGAGAAGTGAGACTGAAAGGAAGAATCTGGGAAAAGATAAACTCTGTGCAAATAATCCTGTCCTTCTCAGACAGATAAATCTCTGAACCATCCAATAGCCTTCAAAACCCCTCTTGATTGGAATGATCAGGTTCATAAGTCTACCACTATAATTTCTACCACCAACCATGCTCTGCTGGCATGGCAACATGCCTCCAGACAGCCTGAGAAGTGTTGGTGGTCTCCAGACTACAGTGCTGGCTGCTCTGCTAAGGTATTGGTTCATACTTTTCCTGCTCTCTTCAATATTAAGAAGTGAGTTGTAGAGATTTTACAGCCTATCTGGGTACCATGTTCAGTGCTGCAATGTTCTCCTGCTGTTTTTCCTAATGTCCAGATTGAGCCTCATAAGATGTGATTTGTGGCTTCTGCCTCACATTATATCACTAGTTATTTCATGAGGAAAGTTGCATTCATCATCTTTGAAATAGGCTTTAGCTAGTTGTAGGCAGCTGTTGGGTTGCACCAAGAGCCTCTCCTCAGCAAACTTGATAAGCCCAGAAAAGCCTCCCCAGGGTAGAGCTACGAAGGGACTGTGAAATGGCAGTAACTGAAAAGATGGAATAAGTGTCTTGCAGGGTTTGGAAATGGGAAGCTCTGAGGAGTGGAAAATATGCAATGTTCACTAAAGCTCAAGTACATGACATAAATTAAATCAATGTGCTTCTGGTGAAAAAGAAAATAACTAATGTTTAGTCTAACAATGCATCTCCTACTTCTGCCAGGCTTCTTCCTCTGGCACCTTCAAATGAGTTCTCTTCTCATTGCAACCTTCAGGCTTAAAAAATGAACCAAAGAGGGAGAAATGAATGTAGAGGGGTTAGGAGTGGGGGAAGGTAGCATCCAAACCTAGTTCTGATTACAAGCATCAAGCCTTTTGTGAAATATCTCAGAAGAGTGGAAGTCTGGACAGATTTATGGGTGTGCATAACTCTGCTGGGTTTTATTTTGGTGGTGTATATATATGAGCAAAGATTAAAAGCCAAAACAAATGTCTAAATCACTGTATATTGGTGGTACAGTGAGATAAATACAGCACAGGCCCCAAGATTTTAAGTAATGTTGATTGTAAAAGATAATTTCATCTTTGCATTCATTTCACCGAGACTTGGGGAAAAAAATGAATTATGAGAACAATTTCGTCTGTACTATTACCCCCTCTCAAGACTTAAAGTGTTTTCTGTTTTGATGTGGATCACATTAAAAAGAGAAAGCATTTTAGATTTGAAAGTGTTTTTATTTAACAAGATACCAACAGAAGGTGATTGTATTGCATGTCAAAAATCAGAACTTCCTGAAATGGTAATACCACTCCCCTGAAAACGGTAAAAATGCTGCCTTCCATTACCAGTCCATTGCCAATGTGGTTATTATTTTCTTGTATATGCAAAATACTGCCACAGAGTCTTTCAAGGAGAATTTTGGGAACTAATTAAGAAAATTGTGATTACAAAAGGTAACGTTAAGGCAGGCCACTCTTAAAGCCAAGGAAAAACTTACATCAGCAGGTTTATAGAAAGTGGTTCTTTAGTGACCACAAATAGAGGGGATCATATTTTACATCTCCTCCAATTGACATAGATTGAATTCATGTATATACAGAATCTCCAAAGCCTGAAGCATCCCTTGTATGAATTATAGATATAAATAAAATCAGTCAATAATGTCCTTCTATCCAGAGAATTAACCCCATAAAATCTGACTTTTTAATCTACTCCTTGCTGACAAACAAAGATTTAGTGTGCCCATGTGCATTTTAAGCAACTTGATTGGTCAACCAGCACATGTACCAACATGTGCATGGAGTACCAGCACAAGTTTGGCTGGATTTTGTGTGGTTCTGTCATTCAACAAAAGCACAAAAAAATATATGATTCTGCAGCTAATCAATAGCTAGAGGGGATGTCAGTGATTATATTTGCAATTGCACTAGGATCTCAACAAATATTCCTGAACTTTTCCCCAATCCCAGCGGAAATGCCAAGCGTTGATAACATTCAATTTATGACTTTAGCAATTGCCATCAGTGTTTGTTCCCTGCAATCTGGCAGGCACTGTATATCCTTTACAAATGACAGTTGTATCTAACTAATCTCAACATGTCTGTGCTGAAGTAGTTCTAAACTGATCACATGCCTGTCCATAGATAACTGAGATATTCAAACCAAAGGCCTTTCTTGCAGGCTATGATGCCTATATAGCAAGACCTGGCAGAATCTTTAGACCTTTGTATGTTCTCTCCATGTAACTGAAGTTTAAAGAAAAGATTTTAAAGAAAATCAGGATGTGCCCAGTAGAGCTGCCAGTTAAGTACACTCTCTTATTTCTTACCATAGTAGTGATGTACATTCGTAAAATCTGTGGAGTTATGTTACCAAATGCCTGATGTGAGAGGATTGAAAAGCATGTACAAAGGAGATTTGGATTTGATTCTGCTAATCCTACTTCAGACTGGGGATCTTGAGAATGTGATGCGATCCATTTTTAAGATTTAACAGTATTTTCTAGATCTCATGCATTTTTCATCTCTCTGTAGAGTACAGGCTCTTTTCACTGTGAGGGTGAGGGAGCAGTGGCACAGGCTTCCCAGAGGGGTTGTGGAGACTCCTTCCTTGGAGGTCTTCAAGACCCACCTGGACATGTTCCTACGCGACCTGATCTAGGTGGACCTGCTTCCGCAGGGAGGTTGGACTAGATGATCTCTAAAGGTCCCTTCCAACCCCTACCATTCTATGACTCTATGATTCTAAGCAGACATCAATACTGTCTATGCTTATACAAATTTGTTACTTGATTTTTTTATAATTTAAAAAGTTATCTCACTCAAAGAAAAAGACACTTCACTTGTTTGATCAAGTGTTTCATGAAAGTAGAAATGGTAAGCAGAAAGTTTCTCTCTTAGGACTCTAATACTTTTCTAATGCTGATTATGGAACATGAAAAACACCCTCTACCTACCTTGCTCAGGATAATAAATCACTAAATTGTAAGCTTCACTTACCTTACAAATTTTGATAACAACATTAATAGAATTAGCAGCTTATCTGCTTCACCAGGAGATTGTTAAAAAGAGAAGCTGCAGCAATAAGAAAAAAAAGTAAAAAGAGATGGAAAGAGACCTATTTTTATGGCCAAACCTGGTTGTATTTCTTATGTTTGACAGTAAGGCAGTAATTGTGCTTTTTCTTTTTCTCCCACAAAATGATACAACCCTTTTTAAAACAATGGAGGAAATTCTATTCGTTATTGTCTGCTCATTTGGTTTCCATGCATAATTAAAGCTGGACAAAGGCAGCCTCTGATTAGACACTAACAAGCAGAATCAAAGGAGTCCAGCAGCAACCTGGTGCTGATAAACAGGAATTCTGAAGGGCTGATAAGCAGAGAGCCATTGTTACCCAGGAGCGGATTTACTAGCCTGTTTGGTTTGTTTGCTGGCTTTAGGGCAGGATCATATTCTGTAAAAAATATTGAGTTTTAATTGCTCTTCAGTATGCTCAGATTCAATGAGTCTTGAAGCTAGTCAGATTTACATCAGTTTCAGTGGGACTGAGATCACACTGGAGATGTGAGTAAAGATGTGAGTAAAACCCCACGTCTCTTCTCGTTCCAGCCCTGACTGTGTGCAGCTTTCAAGTGAATCTGAAGTCTGCTCCAAACTGATCTTTGCTTCACTTTTTCACCCTCTGCCCTTAAAAAAGGGATAGATTTGAATTTTGCCACTTCTACACAAAAACAGGAAGTGGTATGCAGTAAAAAGAAGATGTCTTCAAAGCTGTTAAGTGTGGATAAAATGGGAACAAGTCCTACTCTCAGCCTGACTGTGTGAAACCAAAGCAGGATTTAGAATCTCCTACAAAAATAACTCATGCTGGCTCTGTATGTTGAAGTGTGAGGAAGTTAGTGAGAAAGGTGGCATTTTGCACCGAGGCTACACAGAAGCAGCAGCTATTTTGGGAGGGTGTAGTAGCTCTCACAGCTGATGTGCATCTCCTGACAGCATACACGGTAGTTAGATCAGCATAACTGAGGATGTCATAGATGTGCTGACCCACCCTTAGACACTACCTTTTCTGTTAGTAAATAGCAACATTGCTGTGCGAAGAACACATATATTCCTAATATCCAGCGTGCTCCTGCAGCCTTTACAGCTGTCCACAGCCTAAGACTGTTTGGACTCTGAAATAATCTAAGTCACTCTCTGGGCCCTGAAACAAGGAGAACAGAAATAGTCAGCTCAAATAATAGTAAAGTTACTGCTGATGTTGATGCTCATAAGACCATCTCACATTGCTGATAACACTGGACAAGATGTGGAAGAACTGAAGCCATGATGCAGCACAAATGGCTCTACAAGACAATAGATGCTGATGGGCTGATGTATACACCTAAACTGAATGGAAGTACTATGCTTTTGAGAGAATACTGTGTACTTTTTAAGTGTCAGGGACAAATCAGAGTTTGGCTGTGCCCTGGGCATGTATACTCCATTTGAAGTCTCTGGTGATCTAGCCAGGAGAGCCTGATTGCCCAGAGAGCGTTTCTGTATGTACCATGGCAAACACCCAGGAGTTGATTCAGTGGCTTCATAACAGGAACCCAACCCAACAGAGGTTCTCTAATGCCCTTCCTTGTGCTGGCCAGGACTCTCTCAGTTTCCTGTATATAATGGCTGCTGTTGTCTAAGATGCCCTGGGTTATCCTTGCACACCAGATGTGTAGGTCCTCAGCAGGCACTTTATCATAGATGCCATCCTGTACAGAAGCCTGTGATAGCTCAAGTAGTTGTGATCTAGATAGCTCAAAATGAATATGATCTCATTCACCCACATTTGAGAAACTGAACTCCCAGAAAAGGAAAAAAGAAGCGGCAGTTTGAAAGAGACCCAAGTCCCAAGTACCCATCAGAAAGGACCTTCTGCAGCTAACATTTCCTTTGTAGAGGCACCAGTGGTAAGAATGCAAACCCAGATCATTTATAAAAACTGACTTAATGAAACCCCCTTGGGACTTCACCTCACATTTGGATAAGGTGGGGAAAGCCTGAAAATCAGATGTCTGCCAGACCCAGGAAGCCTCCAGATCTTGACCTTAATGTTCCCTACCACAGGTGTTATCTGTCTTCCAGTCAAATGTCTGAAGCAAAGGAAACAGAGATCTCTGAACATTAGCTCCACCAGTTAGGACAAGGCTGACATACCATGAGTTTCTTTGGAGGGGTATGGGACTGCCAAGGTAAAGGTTGAAGTTAATCATCTTCTAAGTGATTATATTTTAATCTCTTTATTTAGGGATTCTGTCTCTCTGGAAGACTCATGACAGCCTCTTGCCAGCTCCAATTACAAAACTTACCCACAGTTTTAAAACAACCTGGGGTAACAAGGGCTTGGAAGTTTACTAGAAAACTATAAAATAAAATTCATTTTTTATCTTGCTGCAAAGACATGAAGAAATCTAATAGACCTGTGACAGCTCATAAACTATAGGAGATAGCTAATCCATTAAATAATACCCAACTATTAACATTTGTGACTGGAGGATGTAACATACATGCATACCTAATCTCTGGTGTGAGTAGTTAAATTCAAGCCCAAATTGTGCAGCAGGCTCCCTTCTGCTACACAGTTTTCTGTTCCTCTTTAACTTTATACCTATTGAAATAAATGTCTGGACAAAAATCAAACCTGAGAAGTAAAATATAAAATCAAAATACATTTCAAAGGGTTTAGGTCTATGCTCTGAAATATTTTCTCTCTTTTGTGATCATTAAAAATGCTTCCTGGAGCTCATTTCACACAGTTCACAGTTCTGTAGACTCCATCCTGGTTTGTTAAAATACAAATTCCCTATCTATGGAGTGAAATCTTATAATCTGCCTTAGAAGCTTTACTTCAGCTTGAGGACTAATATGAGTAAAGCAAGAAGGATTTAGCAATATTTTTCTTTTGAAGTAAACCTACTTGTGGGAAATTTATTTCTAATACAAGTTTATTTCTGGTTTTGAGTTGTCTATTATCCAACATGTCTTAAATGTTGTTATTGTCTGTTATCATATATTTTTGTTATATTAACGCCTAAAGACCTTCAAAAGATTTGCAATCCCATTGTAGCAGATGATGAATAAATAGAAAAAAAGATAATGTGTGCCTTGGAGGCCTTACAGTTGATAAATATTTGCTTAGTTGCTTAGAGAAGTAATTTTCTGCACATGGCTTGTTTGAAGCTATTCATTTCAGCTGTCCACTGCAAGGGTTGATCTGTGCCCGAGATCACAAGCTACTTATTTTGTTCCATAACTGGATGACAAATATTTTAAGCAATAGAAAGATGAATGATGAACAGTAAATAATACATTTCCTAGAGAAATTTTTGCCCAAGTGACCACCTGTGTAAAAAGTCATGAAACACCAAGGACTCGTAAATTCATGGTTTGTTTTGTTCTGTTTGTGAGGACACAAACATTTGACAGTTCTCCAACTGTTTGCAAATTAGTAATAGAACTCTACAAATAATAATGATGCCATGCATTTGCTGGAATAAAAAATAGAACTTATAGACAGTGTTCAACTGAACATGCTTCCAGGCGCTTTCTCTTTACGAGTTCTCCTCTTTTTAATGTTTTTTTTTCAGCTTCCTTCTTAAAATAAAGAATTTTTGTCACATATGCCACTATCAAACACTTTTCTGAAACAGTCTTCCAGTGACATCACACGTGTCAAACAGAAAACTAAGCATGGGAAATGTGACCGGGCAGTAGCTTTAAAGTGATCTCCTATAGACGTGGTCTGGAATGGAAATTCTTCTCTGGAGGGCAATAATTCCAGAAATGTTATTGTAAACATACTGAGACCCATTCTTATTACAGAGAAACATGCGGTAAAACTCCTCTCCCTTCTAGAAACATCCAGACACAGATACCCATTTTTTCTGAACATGTCCAGAAAACAGCAAGTAGCCAACACAGACCCCTGTGTATCCAAACAATTAAGCCTGCCGCAATTAGAAATAGGCTATTTAAGATAATAGGATGTTTCAGAGATGAAGAAAAGCCACAGGTGGTAAATGGTACACTGAAAGGATTTGCTAAACACACCAGAAGACCAAAGATTTGTAATTGCATACTTTGTTGATTGAACAATGGGGAGATAAACATATCTTCTTCAAAAGAACCCAACAACAAAAAAGGCAAACAATAATCTGAGGTGCCAGTGTAACACAAACTCATCTTTGAACAGAGTGATTCAGATGGAATTATAAACACTGCAAGAGGAAATATCTTGAGTCTACAACAATGCATTACTAATTATGACAAAAGAGAATTCTTTCAGTGAAAAACAATCTTCTAAAATGTTTCTAAAAAGAGAGGAAAAAAATGAAAAGGAAATCATTTTACTAATTTCACTTCCAGCTTAGAAGCAGAATGCCTGCTTACTATTTATATGGCACGAGAAATGTGCATGACTTCTTTTTTGTTTTACATAAGCAACTTCTCATTTTAAAGAGCTCACGGTCCAAGCATCAGATTTGTCAAAAGACCACCATCAGTCACAAAGTTTAGTATCCTGAGTACTCTTTTTCTGAAATTAACCTTTAGGTCACCTATTGCTTCCTTTCTCTAGTGTTCATGACAAAAAACCTGACACACAGAGCATTCTCAGACTGGTGCCATGATTTTGCAATGGACACCACTCCGCTAGAAATGAAATCATCAATACTGGTCCCAAAGATAGAAGTTAGATTGTCTCATAAGGCTGTTGAAACACATAACAATAACATTAGAGACTAAAACATTAATTGCTTATTTAATGGCGCCTCCAGCAATATTTATTGTTCAATGCACTAGGAGAGCCTTTTTCTCCCCTTGCGTATTACTGGGAGGTTCTTAGCACTTTCATTTTTTAACTCTGGTGTTACCAGAGTGGCGAAACCTCTGCTGTATTTCTGAAACAAAACCCTGATGAAAGTGCTGCTGGACAGTAAGACAGTATGAAAGCAGTTTTTTTCCAGTGCACTAATGACATGGAAGATCCTGTTAGCTGCATCAGAAGGTACTGGAAGCTGGTAAAATCAGGAGGATAAACAAACAGTAGAAATTCTTAAAAGTGAAGAAATCAAAAGAACTAAGGGATGCCATCAAACAGATATTACTAAAATTTTATAGATGAACATGACGCTAGAAGCTAATTTACTGCACAGAAGGGAAGAATTGCATCTGCAAGCTTTGACTGACTGTTATCACTCCCTCTTCCCAGGGCTCTTTGGAGTTTTTTCCAGTGCTATTGATTCCTTCCTTATCTGCATTTAATTTTCTTCTGCTTTTTTTTTCAAATAAAGTTTGAAATAGCTTGGTCTTTGAGAAAGCCCTGTAACTGACATCTTACAGAAGTACCATTCATGGACATGAGGACGTGTACCCCAGGGGAGCAGAAAAACAAGCCACCTGAACAAGGATTTGAATTCAATTCACTTATCAAGAAATGCTGATATTATCTTCCTCTTGAAAAGACTTTTCTGTGCAGACCAGAAAGTGGAGGAAGTAGAAAGCCTTCTGACTACTAAATGTTTCCCATTTATCGTGGTTTCTGTGATATTCTGGCAGAGATTGATTTATAAAGCCAGTGGTCCTTAGTAGTTGCTAGGAAACAGTGCTCTGCACTCCATCTGCACACGAGGGGATGTGCAGCCAGAAAGTGTGGTTTCTAATGGAGTAATTCTTCTGACTTCAACCCTGCACGGAGAAATTTCAGTATGTGGCTTCCCCAGAACAACATAAGCAAGTTTCAGTCTGTCTGCATATATTATGGCTTAAACTAAGCTCAGCTAAATTGAGCTCAACAACTTTTATTTCCAGGCCACATGACCACAGAAATTTAGAAAAGCCAGGGATAAACCAGGAGGGACTTCCTGGGTAATATATAAATCCAATCCTTCAATATTTCTAGCAACCTACATAATCCCCTTCTTACATTTATCAAGAACCATCTTCAAAAGCCGAAGTATTTTATCCCCTACAAACTATACTGGTAAATAGTAGCCTGCTTGTAATTTCTACCGTAAATTTATTCCTAGGCTTTTGTGTGTGTGTTTCAACATCATACCTTCAGCCAAACAGCTTTATCTTCCTTGGTGTTACCAGCTCAATGCGTTTATAGACAGTGATCCTATCTCCTCTAAATCTGTTTTTTTGTTTGACTAACCAAACAAAAGACCTCTTAGTCATATGTGGTAAACTCTCTTTTCCTGTGATATAGTGATGCAGCACTCCTCTACACCTCTTTGTTTGAATTTTTCTTTCTTGAATGTAGGTGACAAAAAACATACATGGTGGTTCCAAGTACTACAGTGCATCAGTGTCTCCCTCTCTCTGTTCAAAATGCATACACTGTGTAGTTTATGATTTGGGGGATTTTCACACCAATGGCTCAGAGACATCCAGTGACTGACAAATAAAAATTCATCTTTTATTTTCCCTTTATTTTTCCCATTTTCACTGGGTAGTAACTGGTTTTGTTATTGATTCTTTACAGCATCACCTCAGATTTTCTTCATCTAATCCCATCCTGTACTTGTGTCTCAAGCTAACAGGTTTCCTACTGAGTTTGCCCTGGTGATATGGGTGGGTGCTTCCCAATTTTGTACTTTCAACAGATCTAATTAGTGCACATCCACTTCTTGATCACTAGTAAAAGTATTTAAAGAACATCGTTTGGAATTTTGCTCAAGGGTGCTAGTTTCCCTTTCAGCATAATCCATCACTGTCTGCCCTTTGGGCAGTTCCTTGTATTAATTCTCATCTCACAGGATAGCTAGCAATTACATGAAATATTTTACTGAAGAACACATAGGATACATCTATGGTGTTAATATGTTTTCCTTGGCTTAAAAAAAAAGCAACCAACCAACAGTTACTGAAGAAGCCTGAAACTTGGTCCCCTTTATTAAAGTGATATTGCACTTTAGGGTTTATTCTATTACTCTCCGTCTCTTTCATTTTCCCTAAAATCTTGCACATCAGAATTACTGGTCTATGGTTGTTAGGGTTGTCTCTTAACATCTCTTTTTACCTGAAATTGTCACACTTACTAGCCTCCATTCGAGTGCACATATCATCTTGATGAGTTCTGATATAACCCTTGTGGGGCCATCTCCATTTTTCGTAATCCTCTTCCCCATAAACAGTCCTGCTTTGCATCTCTGTTCCACCTGCTCATATTCAGAGGCAGAAACAAAGCATTAGTTGCTCTTGGGGCCATCCCTAAAATAGCTTTTAAGAGCATCCTTACCTTTTTCCTACTTCTTTATTTTTTTATGGCTGGAGAATTTCTTCTGATTTCTCAAGGTTTAAATTATCCCAAATGTTGGCAATTCATCTTCTAATCATTCATTTTGCATCCCCCAAGTGCTGGTTTGATTCTTAAAAATTCTTTGGCAAATTGCAATAACTTACTTAGTAGAATTTTTTTTCTAGCAAGGTTTGGAGTCCTCTTGCCTGAGAATACAAATTTCAGACCAACACTCTACCCCATTTCAGTGCCTTTACTTTTCAGTTCGCTTTGCTACTATATAATTTGCTATTTTACAGTTAAAAGCCTTAACTACCAACTTGTCTTTGTATATACTGCCATTCCATTGACATTGAAATTTGGTCAGCACTGTCATCACCTGATAGTATAGCATTTTCTCTACTACTTTCTCTGTAATAACTTTGCTACTTGTCCATCACCAACTTAAAATAATATCATCTCTTAGCAGTTCCACAGCTCCCTGGAAAAGGAGGTTTTTGAACTTCCACTCTGAGAAATTATTGGATTCTACTGTGGGTGTAGCACCTGTTCTCCAGTCTATGACTGTGAAATTTAGTCTCCCGTAATGATAGAGTCTCCTGGAAGCTTCTCTCTCTCATGATACTAAGCAATCTCAAGTCCAATGTTCACTGTAGAGTGCAATCCCTTTCACAGTACACCTCTTTCAGAATCCCTTCCTGAGACATTTTGACAAAAACTATTCCTCTTTTATCCATACTATTATTTAAGGTTTTTTACTGACAGTCATATTCTTAATATGCAATGCTACCACTTTATCTTAAAAAATCCTTCTGCATTCCTTTCACAGAGTGCACCCTGCAGTACTCCAACTCCAGTTGCAATTAGTATTCTATCGTGTTTCTGTTATCTCTCCAATATCCTGTTTCATGTCATGCACCAATAAGCCTAATTCTTCCATCTTCTTGTGCAGGATGCTTTGTTGCATCTGTTGTTGATGCCTCACTTCACCTGGTTTCCCAGCTAGGTTAAGTACAGTATTTGCACTGATTTGTTGTCTATCCAGTCATTGGGGTTTAGGGGTGTTTTTTCCCCTGTGTTTACTGCTATCTAATATTCTTGTTTTGTTGATATATCCTCACTGACTGGATTTTACTTTCTTTGTGTTAAAAGTAGGTGACGGTAGTATAGCTGTCTCCCCATTTTCCCTTCTTTTTCCCATGTATTGGCTTCTGCAACTTAAAGCTCTTCCTATCTATCATTGCAGACTTTGTCCTGGAAGAGTCATGCTCCAAGGATTCAAGTGAAATATATCCCTAGGAAAAGATTCTTCTTCATGGAAAAGCTCCTTTCAGTAATATTCATTCTCCCCCTTGGCACTGCTTCTGTTACTAGTATTCTGCTATTCTGTATTCTTTACTGTGGAATGGATTTTTTTCTTTTAAAACTTTATTTGATGACACATTAAAAGATTTTTTTTTCTCTTCTTTTTACCTAAGTGTTTATACCATGCTCATCACTTTGGGATCTGGCTTTATTTAGGCAACTAGAGTGTTTTATCAGAACATTAACACCGTTGCAAAGTGACTCTCATCTCAGAAAACAATACAGTGCATTTTCTATGTGCTCTTTGGTGTTTGTCTTTGTGTTTTCCATAATAAACATCTATTTCAGTTACACTATAGATATGAGTTCTTTGCTGTATCTGGAGTGGCTTAAAGACAGAAGTCGGATACGTTTGCAGGATGAGATAATATTTTTATTAAACCAATGGGTATGGTTGGGAAAATTAATCAAGCTTTTCAGCATGAAGGCACATCTTTGGGTCACTTGATATCTGAACTGTTAAAAACATGAATAGATCTTTGTGTGCCTAAATGGCCCTTGAAAGTAGAGAAATACCATCCTCCTCTTATATTTAATGCTTAAAAGACTTTACTGTGTCATAAAGAAGCCTTTGTAGATTTAGAACCAGAATCGAGTGATCTGGGCCTAAAATATGTGACATTCTTGATAACACTATTAATGGTGTCTGTAAAGAACAAAATTTAGAAGAAACATTACTTACTGCTGAAATGTCATTAAAGACTGAACAATTATGTTGGGTTTGTATGGTGGAATTTTTTGATGGGAGAGGAAAGGTTATAGTGGTGGGCCCTGTAACAAGTTGCTCGAAGCTCCCCTGGCTCCAAGTCAGACCCAGAACCCAACTCTGGTCAATGCTGAGGCAAATAGGCATCTCTGTAATAACTATTTAAGTAGGGGAAATCTGCAGCAGAAGGAGGAAGTGGGATGAGAAAAAGTGGGATAGAAGGAAAAATAATCACATGGACACCAAGGTCTGTGAAGAAGGAGAAGAGTAGATGTGCTGGAGCAGAGAGTTCCCTGCATCCCATGGTGAGATGGCAGCTGTCCCCCTGACACCCATGGAGGGCAACAGTGGAGCTGAGATCTCCCAGCAGCTCATGGAGGACCCCACAGCAGAGCAGGCAGCCATGTCTGCAGAATTCTGTGACTCTATGGAAAGCCCATGACTGACTAGTCTGCTTCTGAAGGGCTACAGGCTGTGGAAGGGACCTGTGTCAGAGCAGTTCAGAAAGATATGCAGCCTTTTGGAAGGACTCACATCAGAGAGGTTCATGGGAGACTGTCTCCCATGAGAGGGACCATGACAATTGAGCAGAGAAAGAATGTGAAGAGTCCTTCACCTCTGAGGAGGAAGGAACAGCAGTTGTGTGACAAACTGACTGCAACTCTCATTCTATGCCCCATGCACCACTCGGGGGAGAAAAGAGACATATGGGAGTCCTGGTTGATAATAAACTAACCATGAGCCGGCAATGTGCCCTCGTGGCCAAGAAGGCCAATGACATCCTGGGATGCATCAAGAAGAGTGTGGCCAGCAGGTCAAAGGGGGTTCTTCTCCCCCTCTACTCTGCCCTGGTGAGGCCTCATCTAGAGTACTGTGTCAAGCTCTGGGCTCTCCAGCTCAAGAGGGACAGGGAAATTCTGGAGAGAGTCCAATGCAAGGCCACTAAGATGATCAAGAGACTGGAGCAAATTCTCTTATGAGGAAAGGCTGCAGGAACTGGGGCTGTTTAGTCTAGAGAAGAGGATACCATGGGGAAATCTCATTAATATTTACAAATGGATGTCAGGAGGTTGGGTTATCACTTTTTTCTATTGTAGCTAGTAACAGGACAAGGGGTAATGGGATGAAGCTGGAACACAAAAAGTTCCTTTTAAACATAAGAAAAAACTATTTCACTGTGAGGATGAGGAAACACTGGCACAGGCTGCCCAGAGGGGTTGTGGAGTCTCCTTCCTTGGAGGCCTTTTAAGACCCATATGGACACACTTCTATGTGACCTGATCTAGGCTGACCTGCTTCTGCAGGGGAGTTGGACTAGATGATCTCTAAAGTTCCCTCCCAAGCCTTACCATTCCATGATTCTATGATTTATATTTAGAAGCATCTGAGTAACAGCAAATACGTACTTGTTATCCCTTGCAACTAAATATCTGTATATCATTATCTAAATAAAGATAAACTTAAGCATATGTTAACACAGACTTCAGGATGTTAGCTCCTCAGGACAGAGAGTCTGCTTCAACACTTACTGTTTTTAAAGCACAGTACACATATATACAAGGAACCACAATTTTAGATTACTACTGTTGGTGGCCAGTTTAAGTTACTTCATTAATCTTAGATAAGAAAATTATTACCATCAGGTATTCAGATCTCTTTTAACAGTTTTAGCAAGTAGCAGCTTTTGCTTGGTAACAGGGGGAGCAGGTTACAGTGAAGACCCAGTAAAGAGTTCTCGGACTTTCCCCCGACTCTTGGATTCAGACCCACGTCTGGCCCAGCTGGGCCAATCTGGCGCCTCTGCGATCACTATTTAGGGATGGGAATTTGAAGTGCTTGGGAGGATGTATGGGAGTGGTACAAGTTGCAGGTGACCACACGGACCCCACAGTCAGAGAAGGAGAAAGGAAGGAGCACCAGACCAGAGATCCCTCTGCAAGCTGTGGTGAGAATGCAGCTGTGCCCCTGCAACCCATGCAGGGCCATGGCAGGACTGAGAGCCACCAGCAGCTCCCTGTGAGTGCACCCAGACAGGCGAGGGACTGTGTGAGGAGGTGGCCATGGCGCAGGCCATGCTGGAGAACCTATTGGCACCAGAGACCCAAACAAGAGGCAGAAAGGAGCTGCAGCCTTTGGGATGAACTCACGTCAAAGTGGCCCATGCGGGGCTGCCATGTGTGTGAGGTACACTGCGAAGGTGCAGGGAAGACTGGCCAGGATCCCGCCTGCCCTGAGGAGAGACAAAAGCAGGAGCTATCAGGAATAGACTGACTGAAACTCTCATTCCCTGCCCCCCTGAGCCATTCACTGGGGGAAGAGAGAAAGACACGGGGATAAGGACTCTGAGTCCGGTAAGAGGGGAGGGGTGGGGAGAAGGTGGTCTTGAAGAGATGGTTGTGCTCTTCATCATTGTATCACTCTGTGTTGTTTTGTGTTGGTTATGTATTGGGGATTTATGGTTATATTTTAGTTGGTGGTGGATTAAATTATTTTCTGTTTTCTTCCCCAAGCAGAGTAGTCCAGTCTGCTTTGTCTGGGACCATAAGCAGCAATTAAGCTCTCCCTGGCCTTTGGGAATTCTTAAGTCTGTGGTACTTGAGTCTAATCATGATCTTTTGTCCCTGGATGGGCCTAAATCAGGACAGTGACTTATCTGAAATATTGTGAACAAGTCCTATTTCTTACATCCACAATAGGGGTGTAAATATTCACAGGCATTTGAACATCACTTAAGCAACAGCAATAAAGACCCTGAGCATTTTTCGAGAATTAATGACTGCCTGAGAGTGTTAATAGCCTGAGGTGGAACTTCGGGCCATTAACCCCAACTGGTCATTAAACTTCAGGAGAGGTCCAAGGCTGAGGTCATTGTGACATTTATGAATTCTAGCGGGGATGGTATATTTATATATGTTGATAAAACACTATTTCATCTGTATTGTTGTAGATCAAAGCTACAGATAAACTAAAGAAACTACAAATCTCTAGATGCTAGTAACAACTGGAACCTTTCCTCATCTTAATGGAAATGACTGCAAGTGTCAACACATCAGAAAACTCCCAGCCAGGTTGGAAACATTTTCAGCATCTGTGAAACAGTCACAAAAACAGGCAGATAGTTCCAAAGATTTCACTTAATAAACCCTTGAGAATCAGTCCAGACTGCTTCCTTAGGGAAATAGACTCTTGTATGTATAAGCCCAGATACAAGGAGGGGGTAGGATGATGAGGAGAATATAGACAGCAAAAGGATTGAAATCCACCCAGAGCCAGGGTCTAGCTCCTCTTGAAATCCAAGATGTACCTTGATGGTACTAATTGCACAGATATCTAGTTCTCACAGTCTGTGCATTTCTGGCAGTGCACAGAGAAAGGATGAGGACTTCGTGTGTTGTCAAGGGGCAGCACTGACACCAGCCTGGGTACCACCTTGAGCACAAAGCTGAGGGCTTGAGTAGCCAGTGCAAAAATGACACTTAGCTAAAGGCATCCAGATACTCTTTACACACTTGAATGAACTAAGGGAGATGAAAATGCCTTGACTTGTAGGAAGTATCCAAGGGTGCTGTTTCATCCGTTCAAAGGACCAGCCATAATGGCTAGTTGCTTTCCAGAGAGCATCCCTGCTCTCCCATTTTCTTTTCCTCCACTTCCTGTCTTTGTGGCCCTGCCCCTTCTTCATGCCTCAACAAGACCACTCAGCTCACTAAACTGACAGATACCCGAAGGACAGAAGAGATGGTCTTTTTTTGTCTGTTTATTTGGGAATCAGAGGGAAAGTACAGCCTGCAACCAGGAAATGGGGATGAAGGGACAGCAGCCCTTTAGATAGGCTCATGGGTGCTTATGGGTAAAAATCAATGAGCAGGGCAAGGCAGGTGATATTGTTGTAGGATTCTGCTATAGGCCACCTGATCAGGAGGAGGATGTGGATGAGGCCTTCTACGAACAGCTGAGAGCTACTTCACAGTTACAGTCCCTGTTCCTCATGGGGGACTTCAACCACCCTGATATTTGCTGGGATAGCCACACAGCCAAGCACACACAGTCCAGGAGGTTCCTGCAGATTGTTGACAACTTCCTGTCACAGATGATCGAGGAATCAACGAGGAGGGGTGTGCTGCTGGGCCTGGTACTGATGAATAAGGAGGGCCTGGTTGGGGATGTGAAGGTTGGAGGCAACCTCAGCTGCAGTGACCATGAGATGGTAGAGTTCAAGATCCTGTGTGGAAGAGGCAGGACACAAAGCAGGACAGTGATCCTGGATTTCAGGCGAGCTGACTTTGGCCTCTTCAAAGATATACTTGGATGGATCTCATGGGATATGATTCTAGATGGTAGAAGAGCCAATGAGAGCTGGTCAGTCTTCAAGCACCACTTCCTACAAGCCCAAGATCAGTGTGTCCCAATGCACAAGAAAGGAGGAAAAGGAGGTAGGAGGCCTCCATGCGAGGATCTGCTGGGACAACTCAGGCAGAAAGCAGCCATCTATGAGAGGTGGAAACAGGGGCTGGCTTCTTGGGAAGAGTATAGGAACATTGCCAGGGGTGCAACTAGGAAGGCTAGAGCCCTTCTAGAATTAAATTTACCCAGGGATGTTAAGGACAGCAATAAGGCATTTTTCAAGTACCTCAGCAGCAGAAGAATGGCAAGGGTGAATGTGGGCCCGCTGCTACATGCTGAGGGTGTCCTGGTGACCAATTGATGCAGAGAAGGCTGAAGTACTGAATGCCTTCTTTGCTTCAGTCTTTACAGCCAAGGCCAGCCCTCGGGAAGCCCAGTCCAGCAAGGAAAGCAGGATGTCCAGGACAGCAGAAGACTTGCCCTGGGTGGAAGAGGAAGAGGTTAAAGACTTGTTGGCCAAGCTTCGGGCTCATAAGTCAATGGGTCCTGATGAGATGCATCCTAGAGTGCTGAGGGAGTTGGCTGATGTGATTGCTCAGCCTCTCTCCCATCATTTTTGAACAATCATGGAGGACAGGCAAGGTGCCTGAGGACTGGCGAAAGGCCAATGTTATGCCAGTCTTCAAAAAGGGCAGGAA
The DNA here is from genome assembly GCF_028858725.1 of Colius striatus. Classification (NCBI taxonomy): domain Eukaryota; kingdom Metazoa; phylum Chordata; class Aves; order Coliiformes; family Coliidae; genus Colius; species Colius striatus. Next base: position 176,495,824 of record NC_084759.1, on the reverse strand, counting down.
GGACGACCCAGGAAACTACAGGCCGGTCAGCCTCACCTCCATCCCTGCAAAGGTGATGGAACAATTCATCCTGAATGTAATCACTAAAAATGTGAAGGAAAAGATGGTTATCAAGGGGAGTCAATATGGATTCACCAAGGGGAAATCCTGTTTGACCAATCTGATAGCCTTAATCGGCTGGCTAGATGAGGGGAGAGCAGTGGATGTCGTCTACTTTGACTTGAGCAAGGCTTTTGACACTGTCTCTCATAACATCCTCATCAGAAAGCTCAGGCAGTGTGGCTTGGATGAGTGCACAGTCAGGTGGATTGAGAGCTGGCTGAATGACAGAGCCCAGTGGGTGGTGATCAGTGGCACAGAATCGAGTTGGAGGCCTGTGGCCAGTGGAGTTCCACAGGGATCGGTTCTGAGGCCAGTCTTGTTCAGCATCTTCATCAACAACCTGGATGAGGGGACAGAGTGTACCCTCAGCAAGTTGGCTGATGACACCAAACTGGGAGGACTGGCTGATTCCCCAGAAGGCTGTGCTGCCATTCAGCAGGATCTTGACTGGCTTGAGAGTTGGGCAGAGAGAAACCTCATGAGGTTCAACAAGGACAAGTGCAGAGTCCTGCATCTGGGAAGGAACAACCCATGCACCAGTACAGGCTGGGGGTCAAACTGCTGGAGAGCAGCTCTGCAGAGAGAGACCTGGGAGTCCTGGTTGACGATAAACTAACCATGAGCCAGCAATGTGCCCTTGTGGCCAAGAAGGCCAATGGCATCCTGGGATGCATCAAGAAGAATGTGGCCAGCAGGTTGAGGGAGGTTCTTCTCCCTCTCTACTCTGAACTGATGAGGCCTCATCTGGAGTCCTGTGTCCAGTTGTGGGCCCGTCAGCTCAAGAGGGAAGGAGAACTTCTGAAGAGGGCAGGAAGGACAACCCAGGAAACTACAGGCCGGTCAGCCTCACCTCCGTCCCTGCAAAGGTGATGGAACAATTCATCCTGAATGGTGGCCATAAGGCCACCAAGATGATCAGGGGACTGGAGCATCTTCCTTATGAGGAAAGGCTGTGGGAACTGGGGCTGTTTAGTCTGGAGAAGAGGAGATTGAGGGGAGATCTTATTAACATTTACAAATATCTAAATGGTGGGTGTCAGGAGGCTGGGACATCCCTTTTTTGTATTGTAGCTAGCAACAGGACAAGGGGTAATGGGATGAAGCTGGAACACAAAAAGTTCCACTTAAATATAAGAAAAAACTATTTCACTGTGAGGGTGAGGGAGCAGTAGAACAGGCTGCCCAGAGAGGGTGTGGAGTCTCCTTCCTTGGAGGTCTTCAAGACCTGCCTGGACATGTTCCTATGTGTCCTGATCTAGGTGACCCTGCTTCTGCAGAGGGGTTGGACTAGATGATCTCTAAAGGTCCCTTCCAACCCCTACCATTCTATGATTCTATGATTCACCCTAAGTGATTTGTCATCTCCCATAGCTAGAAAGAAGTACTAAGCTACAATGATTTGAAAAGATTATCAAACAGGGCAGAAAAGTCTGGCCCCATGAAAGACAATGTCAAAATTCCCGCTGGTTTCACTGCAGAGAGCAGCTCACAGACATTCTTTACCACATCTTGCACAAGATCTCCTGATAATTCCTAGTGGAGGACTAAAGAGTACTAAAAACTTTAGAATGACAAATAAATATAAGAGCTAAGTAAATGTATCATTCAGTTCTTTGGAAAAATTATAATATAGAGACAAGTAACATTTCAGATACACATACTAAAAATTCCTTACAATATATCTAATTTCCCAATTTTTTTTCCTGCAACAGGATTAGATAACAGGCACAAAGTACTGTGCTGGCAAGGACACAGAACACTCCTGTATCTTACATATGTTAGATGTGCCTGGCATCTACTACAATGGTGCAGGAGCACCTCTGTAGTCAAGGATCAGTGAGCTTTTCCATTATAAACAAAGAAGTTAAGGCTCTAATAGCTTGCTTGTTTCGAAAGTCTTGGTAAAGAATCGAAAAAAGGAAAAAGATATGAAGAGAAAAGCCTGACAAAATATGCTGTTGAACAGTTTTAGTTCAGATATCTTCCAACCCTCCCCAGAAATAGTCTATAATGTTTTTTGCAGCTTTTCATTTGCCAGCAGTACTGGAGGTAGTGCATAGGGATTTTTTGTCTGTGGATTTGACCAATGTACAGTTGGAGCATCGTTACAATCTCTGCTCTTGGAGTCCTCTTCTAATACAGGAATCATAAAGCACAACCACACATTTAGAGCAGGAAGTTATGGCTCACACTTTCTGTAAAGGGACTGGCAAAGGTTAATACATCTGCTAGACACATCCTGCAAGACAAACATTATTTCGCCTTCACAGGTCAGCAAGCTACCTCCCTATCAACCGCATTTTAAAAGGAGATTGTGCAATGCTGTACCAAGCCCACCCAGCCATGGGCAAATAATATCAATGTCCTTAACTGCTTCTGATAAAATTAATATACCCTGTGTGAGCCACTATGGCCTCAGGCCCTCCCCAGCACATTAGACCCTGTGCTGGGGTCAGCAGCTCAGCTGGACCTCTGTATGGAAGTGTGGAGCAATGTTAGTTACTCGTTAGAAGGCCTCCAGTGTATGGTGTACCAAAGTCTTGTTAGAAGCAGGACTGGCAAAGCACAACTATTTGTTCACGATGAAAGAATTCTTTTTACTGTTAGCAAAACCCAAAGGTAATGGGTACTTGAGATTATACCTGTGCCTTGATTTCAGTGGTTTTCAGTGAGAGTAATGTTTTTTTTCCATCTAAAAACTGAACTCAGAAGAGACCCACAGCACACTTCAGCTAGGCATGACTGTTGTGATGACTTTGAAATTGCTGTGGCACCTGTCTGTTTGAGGGAACTAATTGGGATTTCATCAATTACCTTCTTGCTTTCCCTTAAAATGTTAATCCAAATTGTCACTAGGAACAGAAAAAATACCATTGGTGTGCTCACAGAATAGTGATTCATGACTCCCTTGCCTTTGAAGTAAAACCAGGTACACTGCTCTTGCAGATCCAGCATCGTGCACATACAATTATATTATGAGAATCCATATTTTAAATAATGAGCCAAATACTAAAGTATTCACATTTTTCAAGAAGAGGACAAGAGCAGGATGGTTATTGTGCAGACTTTTCTATTAGCAAGACTCTGCACCAGTTCCATTTGTGTTAAGGGGCATTGCCTCTGAAGAGCAGCTTTTTAAAACATGTTAGCTAGGTGTAGTTAGCAGGAACCATAGCACACCTTTAAATCTTAGAGGAGACAGTGAAAGCACATGCTCCCCGAGGACTCATCTTGGCCAGAAGAGAAGGAATGGATTCAAAAGCCCCCATCTGTTCAACAGAGTCACAACATGAAGAAAAGCTATAGATAATGGCCTGTGGTTTGCAGTTATCTACTCCTAGTTCTTTACAATCAGGGGAAAGCCACATATACCACAAGCTGAGTGCAAGATGAAGCAATTAAACCAGATCCCTAAAAGCAGTCTGAGTATACTTTGCTTGGAGCCATCCATTACAAATAGCAATATATCAGACACTCTTCATTATCAGGAATCTGTCTCGCAGGTACAGGAATTTCTCCCCCTTGCTTTATATTGGGCAAGAAGCTGAACTTTTCCCTATAGTCCTGTACAAAGGATCTTACACCAGTTTCCACTGAGACTCATAAGCACATGCCAAGAGACCAGGATCCGAACTTTGAGTAAGATTTATTATTAGGTTCAGGCACTCTAGCTAAGTGTAATGGTGAGTGATCTCATGGGGATAACTAACTACTGCTTACAGCAACTCTCCTGTTTCTGTAAGCTAGTATCATCTTCTGGTTACCTTCTACCTGGACAACACTGTTAACACCATAACTTTGGATTCATAACAGTTTAAGAAGCACCAGCATGGCTGAAGAGATATTTGTATCTTGTTTGCTTTACTTTGATCTCGCTGCATTGCCTCTGATGTAGCACTTGCTCTCCCTTTACATTGGAGTCTCTGACTAAAATCAGGTGGCAGAATTTGAGGCTGTGATAATCTCTCTGGAAAGTCATCTTGATTTTGTTTTTTTCTGTGACCTCTCTGTGATGTAATAAATGCAGAGATTCAGAATCTAAATCAGACAAAATACTATTGTACCAGGACTAAAGCTGGACTTACATTCATGCACTAAGAAACATCTGTTTTCCTTGGCAACAGTAAATTCCATAATAACCTCTCTACTATCAGTCAGAATTTAAAGATCCTTCTGAATACATTTCCCATGGAACATGCCTTAGTTTCCCTTTTCTGTTTTAGCTCTGCATTGCTGCAAGTTCAGGAATGTCTCATGCAAGCCCTCCAAGGAATGGAACTCCTCTCTTCCCAACCTCAAATCAAGATTATTTCAGGTTTTTGGATGCAATTCTAATCCTTAATATTCCTTCCAGAGTGGTGCTTGTGTGGGAGCCTCTTATTAAGGAAGGTCTCGCCATGAAAGCACCATCATAGAGCTGCAGTACACACACACACACACAAGTCTGAGTGTTGGCTCCCCATGCTCCCTCACTGCCGGAGCACATCCTTCAAGAATCATCTTCCGCGAAAGGGAGCAAAAGCTTCTCTGCTTTGTAGATGAAAGTGGAAGATCATTCGTGGTGCCCAGACGCTCAGCTGCTGATTGTTGCTTAGCAATGAAATGTGCAGCACATGAGGATAGAGCAAAGATACCAGAGCTTTTGGGGTTTTTTTTTAAGAAAAAAGAAAAGGGATAAGAAGGTCACACTAATAATCACAAGAGAGATGGTAACATTACCAGATGCAGTAGCTAGAGAGGAGGTCACAATTCCCCCAGCCTGCCTGTGAAATCTTCTTTCCCCATTTACTGTCAAAACTGAGGGACAAAAGCAGACGCAAATTCAAAGTGTCTTGTCCCAACTCCTGCCTTACTGTTAGCAATCTCATTCCATTTCAGCACACTGGCATAAGACCTTTTTTTTTTTTCCCTTTTTTTTAAAGTAGGCTTGTTCCTGGGTTAAAAGGAAAAAGGGAAAGAATCTGCCATATTACAGTGAAATAATGGATTTAGAAAGAGAAACATTTATTGGTGTAGATGAAAACACAAATATTCTTTTCAGGCTACAGCAAGACATCCCATTAATAATGATTTAGCAAGGATCCCAGAGGCAGCTAAATAAAACAGGAAGGCTAGGCTGAGCTAGGCAAGTGGCTTATGATTACAGTTACACTCCAGCCTCAGTGGGAAAAAAAATTAAAGAAAGAGAACTGACAGCCTTTGCAAAGCAGAGCACAGAAGAAATGTGACTTGTGACTTTTTGTTAATACAGTATCAACTTTAATTGAACCTCCAGGCTTTGATTCAAGTCAATATATCTAGAGCTTCCTGGAACAATAAATCTTTATGTTAACCACAGTAGAGGTCAATCTCTGCCTAATATATGTTTTGTAATGCATTTAAAGTAGAGCTATAGTATGTAGATGGTGAATTATTCATACACACAAACTATTAATGAATAAGTCAATACACAGACAAGATTTGGGACCCTTAATATTAGAAAGAGGAATTAGCTCTGCAGGAACAGAGGTTCTCAGCAATAGTCTTAACACCACGATTCACCTGTGCGCTCATTCTATTTATTTCTCCCAACCTCATTTGAGCTCATTTCTAGACTGAAGGTTTCTAGTCTGAGGCTTGGAGTTTGGGAATGTGCCTCTCCCATGTTGAAAATGACTGCTGGGGATGGACTGAGACCTACATGTGATCTGGAGCAAGCTTTGGTTCTCAGGCTTTGAGGGACAATACAATCTCCAGCATGGTACCAGCTCGCCTCTCATTTGTCTATGTGGCAACAGCAGCAAATGCTGACAGTCCTCCCATTACCCCACCACTCCAGGCAGAGGGGATGAAGGAGCTGAAGCTGTGGGTGCTTTCCTCCCAACTGCCAGCTGTGGGAGGGGAGAAGGTAGACCACAAGGACCACAGGCACCACAGCCACGAGAGAGAAGATTAATTTCAGATCCTGCAACTTACCTGAGACTATTACTATCACAAATTAAAGCTACTCCACAAATCACGGTTTTGGACATGTCTCTTTGGCTCATCAGGTCTGAGAGTCGGAGAGATCACTGGCTGCCTCAAACAGAGGAGACAGAGCTATGCGATAGTGGGCAAAGATGGATCTCCCGTGAATGAGTTGTCATTTCATAATGTAGCCTGGTGTCTCAGCATAGCAAACCATCAGCTGCAAAATTTAAGTTAAAGGAGCATAGCTACAATTCAACATTCTGAAAGCAAAGAAAGCCTTCCTATTTCCCTTCCAATTCCTCTGTGATACACAGCCAGTCCAATTAGTTTCTGCTCACACATATTGCTAGAGATTGTGTGACACAGAAATCTCTGACCCACTGCCACAGAAACAAGTAACACCGAAGCCACTTTATGAAAATAGAATTTGTAATGTTTAACTTATGGTGCAGGGAAAGAAGCAGCAAAGAAAACCAGTAAGATACAACTCTAAGCGACATGTTACCTGAGAAACTTCATCACAGTCAATAGGTACAGAAGACATGGGCAAGCCTGTGGCTCTTGGCTGCAAAAAGAAATGTATTAGAACACCTGTAACAAGAGCAAGGGTTCTGCTTTAAATGTGATACTTCTTTTTCCATTCCTAGGTGAGCATTTAGCTTTTCCAATATGTTCAAGGAAGCTAGTTAGCACATCAATACGAGAATGTGTCAGTGTTTGCCACGTGTCATTCAGACATGAGAGAGATTTTACCATTTAGCACAGCTCCCCTGCACCACTCAATCATTGGACTTGCTTGTTACAGCTGCCAGATCCTGAACAAATGTCTTGACAGAAGCATCTCCTCTGATACTGTTGTCCAGTCAGTGAGAGTGCCTATCAAAGGAGAAATAAAATTAGGCACATAAAATTCATTTCTCTTTGGTAAGAAGATGCTGTGGCAAAGAGCAGCTCCAAAACTCAACTTCTCAGGCCCTTGCTAGATTTAAACTGTCTTTAATATTTCACCCAAATACGGGTCCCAGCTATGAATTTAGGCAGCCTCAAATTTTTTTCTATCTTACCTATGTGAAAGCTCAATGGTGGAGAACAACTAGAGAGATGAAACAGAAGAGATATCTTTGATTTGATTCCTTCTAAAAAGTATTGTGCCAAACCCTAGCATTTCCATGCTCTTTGTTGTGCCAGGCCACTGAACTGGCTGCAGAGGGCTGCTTAGAGCTTCCTGCAAATGTCTGTCACTGTAATCCTTGGGTCACTCAATGCAACTTTCAAACAGGAGCTTTGCTCTTCTTCTCTTCCCACTCCACAAAGTATCTGTCAAAAGTTCCCATCATCTCCAACTTGAATGACAGAGGATTTATCTGGGTTCTGGGGCACAGTGTGATGTTGTTAATGATGACATCTTATTTGTTTGTGTGTAAAAAAACACCTGATCACAGCTGTCTGGGAGAGTAAAATATGTAGACAGTGTTGGAAAACTTCTGTGAGATAAAAATCTGGGTGTACTGCCTATTCTGCTTCCTTCAGCTGCATTCTGGACACATCATTTGTATCCCGAGCCTTTCTGGGTTAATTATTTTCGTGAAAGTGCCAGGGAGCAAAAACACTGCCATGTATTAGCAATCAGACTTGACTGGGTGTCAGCATAGATGTTCTCTGGTAACATGTCTTCCTGTATCTAGCCACAATGAAGTGAAGCGTAACCCCTCAAGCGATTCAACACATTCAATATCTAAACTTCTCATTTGAGGAATTTGTTGTACTTATTTCTCTCTTAGAAAAAGCAAAGAGAGGATGAGGATCATGTAGTTCAGAGTTTTAACACAGCACAGATCACATTCCATCCCAATTACACAGCAGGTACCCTACTTAGTATCCCTAAAACTAAGCAATTGTCAGTGTCAGCTTCCTACTTCCCAAGATTCGAGTACCATCCCCGATGATCCTGAAAGCTCTACAAAGAAAAAAAAAACCTCTTCCTTCACATGAGTGATTTTCTTATTTTAAAATCCTTTTATCAATAACTCTTGACAAAGCAGTCATTATCAGCAGACTAGTGTCTTTTCTCAAGGTATTTAGGGCTAACAAGGTTTGCCACAGCCTGTTAATGCTCTTGCTACCCAGCCATTACTCAGACTAACCACCAGCTTCACTGTTAATACTGTTACCAAAATGTGGAACTTAAATTTTTAGCCATTTGAATTATGGAACTGATGTATTTAATAAACTCATAATTAAAAGGTTAACATGAGAGAGACAGGAAGTGCTCACTTTTTGAGGCATGAAGCAGGTATTCAAAAGCATCATGCATTTCTGGGAATATTGGAGTATAGGTCTGCAAGACATCACACAGATTATTGAATCAAGTCCCCAGCAGTCAAAGACAATATGGAATAACCATTTAGTCCATTAAAAAAATCTGTAGGGCTATAGAAAGCTCAGGTCCTTCTAGGTCTGCTGTCCCTGGAACATCTGTCTCACAAAGTCTTGCTCACTGGTGACAACAAATTATTTCACAGCACGCTGTATCAAACTAAAAGAGCAGAGGTGTCTGAGTGCACTAAACATAAATAAAATGAAAGATCACTGATGGAAGAAATATTCAAAGTCCAAAAGGAAGGTCCCCAATCATCCTATGAAGCAGACTGCAGCCAATGAGTAGAACAATGTGCAAGGCAAATTGCCAGCTACCACAACCAAGCCTGTATTTTTTTTTTCTGAATACACTTAATGTGAGGACAAGCCCACCTCAAAATACTCTCTCAAAGGCTTTCAGGAGTCAAATATAAAGGATTTAGAAAGTCACTCAGTATTAGAATTAAATAGAATTGGGCATCCTACCGTCTGGAAGGCTTTGAAAGACCAACATTAAAAACCCTCATCTCCCTATTTAATTAACTGAGGTGACTTCTATGCCCAAAGCAAAGCACCTACCGTCACAACCTGACCTCTGAGTCCTTCCTCTGGTTGAGTTAGGATCTGGCAGACCCAGGTAACTTGCTCTCCGATGGAGTGATGTTTCATCTCCTGGATGAAGCAGCATGTTGAGCCTTTACTTTCAGCTCTTGTTTTATTTGTGCATGATTATCCATGTGAGAATATGATTATGTATACAGTCTCTACCAGAGTAAGAACAATGGTCCTCTTGAGAAGTGCCAAGGCATTTGACCTTTTGATCACTAGTTGAATTTAATCTAATTTGGTAGTTATTGAAAGTTTCTAGTGTTCAATGACTTTACTGTGGCCTGCTGGTATGTGAAATGCATTGATGTTTTCCCAGGCTGGATCTTGTTGGTGAGGTCTGTAGCTCAGCCATTGGCAGTCTGACAAAATCTGCTAAGACAGTAGAAATTACTGAACTTCTCCATCTCCCAATACACTCTGGAAAAAGAGACATGCTAGATGTCTCTTTCAGGGAAATTCAATACTATTGAAAATGCTACCTGCAAAATCTTGTTGATGGGTTTCCAGAGCAACTTAGCAACTTTTCCAAATGTGAATGATGCTTATGAAAATATGGTGGCATGCTAGTGACAGCTTGAGGCTTTGAAAAAAAGATTGTAAACTCTCAAACTCAGAGTTTTGTTTCACTGAGAAACAAGGGGCACACCACGGTTCTGATACCCCAGAAGCACATGCCACATTAGAGGCCACTGGTACTCTCCTCCATGTCCCTTGCTCTTTGTTTGGCAATTTCTGTTGATCACTTCCCCCAGCTGAGCTGACAGAGCTCAGGCTGTTTGCTCTCAGCTGGATACACAGGCTGGAGACGCTGGTGAAGCTTTTTCTAGGCGTTGCAGACAGGCCCTTGCCTCTGCTCGTACATTTTATTTGATTGTGTCACACAGTCCCTCGTAGCATTTCCACCTCTCCCATTACAGAGAAGAATTAGTTTCCCAGCTGCCTGTGCCGAGCAGCCTGCTGACAGACACAGGTCAGTGGATGAGATAACTAGCTACCCCTTGCTGAGAAAGATGGAAAGAGAAAGGTCTGATGAGGAGCCATGCATATGTATCTACATGCCAGGCATATTATGCCACTCAGTAGGTCTGCTATACTAGCCTCTGAGCCTCTCTTTTTGGTTTTGCCTTAATCTCTCTCTGTAGTTTCCATACAACTTTCCTGAAGGTCTGCTGTATAAATACTTTTGCAATTGGGTTGTTAGAAATGCTACAATCGCTAATCTAACATGACAAAGTGCTAATGGGCATTCTGTTGAATGTATATCTTTTACCTTTTGATGAGAAAGAAGACTCTTGTTACCTTTTGATGAGAAAGAAGACTCTTGGATTCTCATGTTGCTGAAAGATGATGCACATTCTCTTTTTGCTCCTATCCACAGTGTTTATTTAGTCTAATGCCTCCCAAAAACAGCAATTTCCACTTTTCAGAATTTTCTATTGTCCTGAACTTTCCTTTCCTGGATTTGTGGCTACTGTAACGGCACTCCTGCCCCCTATCAGCCTTAAAAATCTTATGCCATCCTCAGAAAGCAGATATCCAGTTCTGCTCCCCTCACAGGTCCAATTTTTTCATGCCTCCAGAGAAGCACAAATGAAGAGTCTTCCCTTCCTACCATAATTTTCATTATTATTTGTACTACATAAATGTTCAGCCTGTGATGAGACTGTATTCATCTACAGATAAAAACAAGATCCCATAAGTTAAAAGACCTGAGTTATTAATCACAGTTAGCTCAGGTAGGGATTAGAAGACTGTCTAGGAATCTGTGCACAGCTTCTGAGGAGTTTTCAAAAGCAGATCAAGAAAAACTGATTTCTATGTGGTGTAGAAGGAGCTGTATGTGATGAAATGTCTATAGATTTCCATATCTCTGCTGAGTTCACACCTCTAAAGAACTAAAAACTGCTTCTGGAGACAAAGGGAAAAACATGATCCACAAGCAAAGAATGATACCTGCTCACAGACATTTTTGATATCTCCTGTGTTGAAGATTAATTTTCAATCATATCATAGTCCTTCCAGGCTTTAATAATTAAAACTAACTACTCAGTGTTATCTCATAAACTCCCACCTTGGATTTAACTCCCTTTTAAACAAGACTGCAAAATCCCAAGCAGGAAATTGCCAGAGCAATCCTGCAGCCACCATCCTCAAATTCAGTTGATACACACAGTTAATTCTCCTTTGGACAAAGCCTGCAATGAGCACTACTGTTTCTTTGTTACCAACAAAGCCTTCTTGTCTGGTAAGCTATCTGTGAAGACTGTTACCTGCAAATAGCCAACAGCTGAGTACATTAACAGCGATCGACAAACAGCTACTGACCTGTTCTGCTTTTCAAGTTGAACAAAACTCTTTAAATTCTGTGGTTATTTGCCATACTGTAACTCTAGACCTTGAGATAACTGCTACACCCTTAATATAACCAGAGTGAGCTTAGGATAAAGGAAATGTTATATATTTTGGGGGAGGGTTGTTGTTGATTTTACTTTCCCTGTAATAAGACCAGGTTACTCACAAAGTGTTCCTGATTTTTGAGGCAAGCAGATTCTTCAAACTTTCTGGCTACTCAAAACATTGTGGCGTAAAATTTGCCCTGATGCCTTGATTAACTGGAAGACTATATATTTCCTAACTGATGTATGGCTAGAGCTGATGATTCATGCATGGTCCTCATGTTTGCATGTGGCATTTCAGGTGACAGAATATAGCTCAAATTGTTGTTGTTATCATCGCATGGCAATTTACGTGTTAAACTCCTACATATTCTGCGTTATTTTGCAGACAGGTTAATTACAGTTAGCAAGAGTCCTCAGAAAAGTATATGCTACAATGTCAAATGGAAAATTACTTATTAAAGAGTAGAAGACAGACATTAACACGAGACTTCTGTATTGCATACCTAACTACCTGAATGAAAGATACTGTTTGTAAAAGAAAATTAACTCCTAGACTGGAGAGAATTTTATGCATGAACAAGGCACAGAAGTAAAAAAAAATGGTGCACACTGCTAAAATTTGCTGAGTTATCCTTTGCAGAAAAGGTCCAGAGTGCAGTGCCATACTGCAGGGACTGCATAACCTGGAAGACTTAAGTAATAGAAGGAATTTAATAATAGGCCTGAAAGGTCATGCCTTAAAAATAGACCTGAAAGGTCATGCCTGCAAAGATGCTCTATTACAGAAGCTTCTGTTAAAAGCTGGGAGTACCTCAGTCAGAAGAAAGAGTGGAGGAGAAAGACCTGGCTATACTCGTTAGATGCCAGGTGACTGTGAGGTGCCAGTATATTTTGGCAATGAAAAGACAATAGAAAAATCTGAGGGTATATCAGTATTCCCAGCAGGAAGAGAAATTCATCCTGATGGGCTCACCAGTACAAAGGTGATCAAAGGACACAAACCTTGCCTGCTGATAGGCTGTGAAGAAGCCTTGCTGTGGCAGTCTGCTACTGCAAGGCTGAGAGGTGACATGACTCGTCTCTGTAAATCTGAGAGAAACAAGAATTATTTCCACAGACACAAAGCTGACTCGGGGTCAACAGCCTGATTAAACTTCATGCAGAAATTAAAAGGCTTCTAATTATGAGAAGAGTGGATTTCTGGTATCACCTCTGTGTAAAAGTAAAGGAGATAATAAACACCTTAGTTATTTTTAAGATGCAATGATCAGCTCAATGGCAGGATTACTCAGAGCTTTGTAACTTCAGTAATAACAGGGCATTAGGCTCAACATCGAAAGTTCATCTGAATCCTCTGCCCCTTGTTCTATACATCATGGTACACGATAATGATTGCTGACTGTCTCCTGCCACCTTCACTCCTGTTGCACTGAGGGCAATGCAGAGCTAAGCCTGTCCTCAAATTCAGATCTGAGATTGTTTAGTGACCTCTGATTTCCCACAGCAACTATGCTCCATCAGAGATATGAAGGTGCTGAGAGAGAGAGAAAAAGAGTCAGAGCCACCAAAAAATAAGAGCTTTTTTAAGACTGGATCATGAACATCAGGAACTCACCTGATGCATCTCCATTACTGTTTAGCTCAGCTCAGGAGCATATTTTTGAAGTTGATTCCTCACTCATCCTCACTCAAATGTGCTTGACAGGAAAGGAAAGGAAAGGAAAGGAAAGGAAAGGAAAGGAAAGGAAAGGAAAGGAAAGGAAAGGAAAGGAAAGGAAAGGAAAGGAAAGGAAAGGAAAGGAAAGGAAAGGAAATTCACAGATACTCTCCACAGTATCAGACCCATTCTGACTTCAGACTCTGATCCTCCAGCTGATAGGGTCTAAAATTAGACTGAATCCTATAAAGCACAAAATGGGCAAATGTATTTACCCTGGATCATTTGTTATTTCTGCCTGATGCTGTGGAATCTCCAGCAGATGACTGCACAGTATGCGTTGCTGAATTATGCAGATAACAGATGAATTTCAGGGTAGTGGCTGCCTTAAGCAAACACTGTCTTGCTATTGAAAATTTAATATTACAACTATTTTGGCACTTTTCTGTGTTTCATCTGCTTATTTTAAAAACAGCGGTATTTGTTTGCAACGGCATTGTAATATCCTCAATAATCTTAAACCATAATGCCAATAAACCACCACTGACATTGTAATGGCTCACATTACCATATCATTATAGATGTAAAAGTCAGTCCCATATACTTCCTACAACATCAGTGCTGGTGAGGCAGCCATTAAGATGTCAGTGGTAGAGCAGAGAATCACCATTATGAGCTTAGTCAAGATAATAAAACATTACTAAAGGTAGCTACAGGGCCAAGCTCAGCAGCTGTTTCCAAATATAAACCTCTCAGCAGTTTAAAAATAAATTTTAAATTAGCCAAATGCTCAAACCTGCATTAAAAAACAATGTTTATATCAGCCCCAAAAAGTTCTATTCAAGACTGTCGGGAGTTTTCTTTCATGCCTGTTTTGAAAAGGCATCTTTAAAAAAAAAACCATATTTCAGTATACTTTAAATAACTGTAAAATTGAGAGACAAGAATTGTACTCTTCCTTTAGCTGCAAATTGACAATGACACCTTAGCTGACAGCAATGGAAATACCCAGCTTAAAATGAGAATGTATCCCAGCTGCATATAAGAAGATTTCACCTACTATGGCTGAATCCAGTGGTGAAATACTTTTCACATAGTAATTTATATTCTATAGCATACACAATTGGTTGTATTTGGGCCTTTCACTGCCACTAATATAATTGAGTCATATCAGATTAAGCTTTTGCATATGATTTTTTTAAAGCAATACAATACTGAGACTAAAGAAAAGTGGTTAATAGAGATTCTGGCAAACGGGAAAAGTTGATTTGGAAGGCATAGAGGATTGAGACTGGGAAAGATAAATGGGAGTAACAGAACACAATGCACACAGCAAGCCAAGTATACTAAACAAGAGCATTCACTGCAACAGCAGCTTACATTTATGTACACTGCATTCAAGAATGTGTTGAGCTTATGTTATACAAAAAATCATACTGCTAGAATTTTTATATCCTGTACATAAAAATCAGAAGTGACTCTTCTTATGTGAATTTTAACCATCATAAAATTCAGATAATATATAAGCAGAATGTAACTGGAGACTTCTCTTCCTCTCTGGTTATTAGTCAGTCTTGAGGAGGAGGCAATGCAACCTCCTCTCCCCAGCCTGTACCTTTACAGCCCAACCTTTACTGCCCAGCCTGTACGGAAGCAGGAAACATCTTGGTTTCACCAACACTTCTTAATGGGCAAGTACTTGATAAGGCAAAGGCTTCTTGAAACTGGCCCTTTACCTGACAACATGCAATAAGTGTGGAGGACCATTAATACACAGTTCTCAGGGCTCCACTTTTAAAGAAGTTTTATGTTGTCAAATGTAGAGTTTGACAAAGCTAAGTTTTTAACAGCCTATCAAAAATCTGCAAAATCAATGGAAACTGTGTTGGAATGACTAATTTTCAAACGGCTGTTGAGATTGGTCAGTTTTCTGGTAATAAGGGAAGTCTGTGAGGGCAGAGGAGATAACAGAAGTAATGTTAACTCCTTCACTCAAATGATGTAATTTTTGTGTTTCATTAAATCATGTGGTAACTATGGTTTTCAACATTATTTATATGCTATACAGGTGAATATTGTCCTATCTTCAGATTCACGGTACCTATGACCTTAACTGGGGATATGGAAATGGAAGATGATGGTCTTTGCTTATGTATACACACCTTATATGTGACTTATGACTTATATGGTCATATATGCTGCTGAATGTACATTTAGGACGAAAGGCAAAAGAGAGATCAATCATAATCATTTGTCGATAAGAAGAGCAAGAATTGCATTGCTCAGATATTTAAATGCACTACTTTATTTTCATTATCTTGGAAACAAACTCAAAATTGTCATTTACATATGGTGCTCAAAGTAACTTGCACACATACACATTATTCTCTCTCAACACTAAACATCTAAAGCTTTACCACTATTAAATAAATGAGGTTCTTATTCCCATCAGTCTCATCATCAGAGAAATTTCAGCATATGCTTTTCCTCCTTGTCAAAGATTTTCTTTAGACACAGTGGGCTTTATGCAATGCATTGTGAAGGGCAGTTAACCACTGAAGGTCAAACAGATTCAAACACAGGATCCAGCTCTTCCGTGTCATCCCTCCAAAAGAAAAATGGTTAGACACTTTTCACTATCTTGTTTTGCAAATCATGTAAGACTTAACAACACCAAGTTCAGGTTTCCACAGATACCAGGCATAAAACTTCTATTTATAAATTGCCTTTTCTGATTATAATCTTAGGAAAGCCATGCACTTTTAAAAATGTATGAAATTTGAGACAACTCCAAAAATATGAAAAAGAAAGCTTTTACATCTTTGACAGATGGAAGATATGTAGTTTGGAAAGAGGCTGGTTTTTAAAGTATCACTATATTTTATGTATTAATAGAATAAACTATCTGGTATCTCTCAGAAAGTTCTGGCATAACTTTTAGCTATATTTCATTAGACAGCTGACTGCTTGGATATCTGTGGTCGCTTCCCAAAGTACTTAAAAGCATTTGGGACCCTTCAAGAGACATTGTGATTGAAATGGTGCTAAATTTTGGAGAAGGTGCTCATTAGCTGACCCTGACCTGCCATCTCTGGAGCATCAGCTCCAGTATCAGCTTGTTTGTGAAGTCTCAGGATGGTGAAGGTTTCTGTGGGTCAGCAGAGGGCTTAGTTAGGGGAGATAATAGAAATATATCTTGTAAGAAAAATCAGTGTAGCTGAGTAAGGTTATAGCAACAGTGCAGAGCACAAAGTTCATTTGTAGTTCTGTTGCTGGCATGCATCCTGTAACAACAAAGGTTCCCATCTCTCCTCAAATGTCTTCA